>NC_134385.1:960000-1279166 GCF_035582795.1 Mycteria americana
GGCAACTAAACCAGCAACAAACCAAAGCATTTATAACCAAACTACCGAGCTGTGTGCTAAATTGTAAACTTATCACCCAGGCTGATTAGTTTGCAATAATCCGAGGAAAAGGTTTGTGCTTCTCTGCCCAGCAGAGATATATTGTCAGGTCGTAAAGCCTTCCTGGAGCTGGAGCTGCGTGTGTGGGCTAATTGGCATAATTACACCTGATAAATTGCCAACACCAAGCATTGCTCAGAGCAGAGCCACCTCCGCGGGCCAGCGGAACGTCCTTGTCCCGGGGTGAAGCGGTGGCCGGTGCCACGAGACCGCAGCGGGGCGAGCCCCCCAGTCTCTCCGAGGCAGGAGCTCGCGGCTGGCCCGGCCCGGGGGCCGCGACGGGCCATCCCGGAGAGCCTCCGGCAGCTGCGCAGCCATCAGCCAAGGCATCTGCCCCTCCGTCGCGCTGCGACGCCGGTGTTGGACCAGAGCGGGACAGCCTGGGGAGAAGCAAGTTCTCTCCCAGCCGGGGCTGCGCGAGGGATGCTGCAGGCGCAGCCCCGGCCCGGGGAGCGGCTCTCGCCTGCTCCGCAGCCCTGGGACGACCCGCACGAGCGGGCGGGGAGAGCAGACCGGGGCTCACGCGGACCCGACTCCGCCAACGCCTCTGCGTCTGGTGGGGGTTCTCTGCTCTGAACGAGGGCGGCGAGATGCGCCAGCCGAGGGAGGGCACGGCGACTGCCTCCAGACCGCTTTGCTGCCAGCGCTGCAAGGAGCTGTAGCGCTATTTTTAGAACATGTGCGCGCGGCTTTTTTGGCGTCTACTTTCTCTGTATTCCCTCTCTTTCACATCAAAGCAGAGAACGACACAAAGGTGCTTCGCTGTCCTCAGCCGGAGGTCCTGCTGCAGGATCCGAAGTGGCAGGTGCAGCGAGGTAAAATGCCAGGAAGAGAACTTGAAAATAATAAATGGGTACAACAGTGCAATAAATAAAGGGGATTAAATCAGAACAAAATCAGGTGACATTTACGTAGAGCATCTTCTTTGCAGATTACTCATATAAAAAATGTACCCACATCATCACACAGCTCAGTTTAGCTCCACGATTAGATAATACTCAGGCAAACGACTCTCATAATTCTGCGTTACATGTTCCAGAGTGAATCCTGTTGGGTTCCAGAAACACTTTTGCATGCAGCTGCAGGCGAAGGCAGAGAAACCCCCGTGTCCCCGCAGGTGGCTGGGGGCTGGCGGGTGCCCAGGGTGGGCGGGAGCGGGCACAGGATGGGGTCTGGGCACAGCGCAGAGCCCCCCTTCCCAGACCCAGGCTCTCAGCCCAGGTTGTCTTATTCCTGTAGAACAGTCATTAGGGCTCAGCACGTGCTAATTACTGAAGCATCGCTTTGCGGTTTGGTAACATCACGGCAAGGCTGGGCTGTCCCAGCACTGCCCACCACAGCTGCCGTCTCACCGGGCACGTCCCGGGCTCGGAGCGGACGGCTGCAGCCAGCAGCAACGTCCCTCCCCGGCACGGCCACCCAGGAGAGCCACAGGCTGCGGCTGGTTAGGATCTCTCCCTGCCTGGGTGCTGGTCTCGACACCCCTTCACAGGATAGTCCTGGGTGCTGCAGACCCTTGGGTTTTTAGAGCGAAGAATAATTCCTTGCCGTGATCGTGGTTACGTCCATGAAATAAAGACTGTGCCCAGCCCAGCATGGTCCTATTTGGACAGAAACCGATTCCCTAAAACACACATCTGCTTTACTGCTGTCTTCATCTCCGCTTCTAAAGCCTTCTGCCACCTGCTCTGTTCGAAGCTCAGGGTACGAGACTTTCCAGGGAGGGCAGCTTTTCACTACGTATTGGCACAGTTTAATGAGGCCAGAGCCTAATCAGTGTCTTCAAGCACCACCACGATGCTGAAAATCATGATAATATGTGAGCAGTAACATCACCGTATCACTGCTGCCTGATTCGCAGCAAGGCATTCAGGGCTATTCTTCTTGGGAATCTCTGTGGAAAGTGTACTTTGTGAGTGATAAGGGCCATAACTTTGCTTTATTTTCCCCCCCATGCTGTTTTTGGCTCACACCCTATGTAGTTCTTTGTGTCATTTTTATAGTGACTTATAATAGCCTCAGCAGAGTTAGCCGTGATTTACTTCTGAGAGAGACAGGCTTGCTTTTGTCTGCTTGGAGCCGAAGTGGAAATTTTCCCATTGTTGAGACTTGTATGGCACTTAGCTAAATAAAATCAGCTAAGAAAATGAGGAAGACACAGATATTTGCTTCATATTAAATAATTATTTCGTCCTCAGAACACCATTACTACTCCGCATTCACATGCTCCTACAGCAGCTATTGCGCAAGGACTTCAAAACGCCGTTGCACGTTCAGTACCTCTCTGCCAAGGTATACGTTGCCCACGCTAAACGAAAGAAGGGCTTGTGCCTGGACGTCCCCTCACGCTTCAGTGAGGGCACCCGTGCCCCAGCAGCTGCCCCAGCCCGGAGCCAGCCCTCCCCGCTCCTGCTCCTCGCGCTCACCTGGCACCCCCCAACCCACCTCCTCCGGGAATGCGCTACCAGCGCGCGGGCAGGCAGCAGGAGCCAGCGCACCCAGAAGAGGGGGAAGGAAAATCCAATTAAGAGATCCATTTGCAGATGGCCACCGAGTCAGGGTTTCATAAATAAAAGCTCCGTTTCCTCCTCCTGACCTGGCTCCGGGCCCCGGCTTAGCTGTGACCCCCCGAGGTGAAGGCAAAGGCACATCTTCCTTTTACCTCTGTCTCGGGCTGTCAATCTCCCCCTCATTAAAGCTGGAGCAATATGTCAAAGGTGGCAGCCTCCTGCTACTAAATTCCATCCCTCACAGCACACGTTCCCCAAGCTGGCGCTTCATGTTCGTTAAGGTTCATTTTCAAAGTCGCTGAAGCCCGTGCTCTCAATAAAGTGCAAATGCCAAGCTTTTGCAAGAGATGAGGGGAAGGTGGGGGAGATACCACCATCATACCCTCTTTAAAAATTGATAAAAATAAGATTAACAGATGCCTCTGGCTGTGAGACTCCATCACTCCAGCATCGTGCCCGTGCTCAGCACATCTCCATGGCAACTCGCTTATGTGGCCTGAATAGACGTGTTGGGAAATTTGGGGTTCGCCCGGACTTCTGGGGTGTTTCAGTCTGGTCAGACCTTGCACCCGCGGCCGTGGCAGTACAGAAGTGGGCAGGGCAGCCGGCTGCGTGGCCTCGGGGAGCAGAGGCAGGACCGGCTGCCTTCATTTTTGCTGAAATTACCCAACTAAATCAGAATTGCAGGCTCTGGAGCAGGGAGGTATCTCGGGGAAGACGACCGGCTTTGTGGGTGGGATGGGGCGGGGGCGAGCGGCACCGTGACAAAGCCGAGATGAAGACTCCAACTTGGGGCTGGATAAGCCAGGCAGCACGGTCTGAAGGAGACAGGGAGTCCCTCCGGGCTCTGCTGCAGCACCCGTCCAGCCTGCTGAGGAGCCGGCTGCAGCTCCGCAAGGCTCGTGGAGAGCGGGTGGGAGCACCGGCCGCCCCCACCCCACCCCAGCCCAGCCCTTGGCCCTCCGCTGCCACCACATCCCACCAGAGCCGGGCCAACCGCTATTCTCCACTTGCGGGCAGCGCAGCGTGGATCCGTTTGGGTGGAAATATTCTGTTTGATGCTCCGCACTCCCTTTTTAACATTTCATCTCCCTTCCTCCTGCCGTGCCGGCAGCTGGAGCAGCCCCCCGGGCCCCCCTCCGCACTCCTCTGGCCAGTCGCTGCACTTGGCCTTCGGCCATCAGCAACCCTCGCTTTGAGCTGCCTTTAACTCGCACCAGAAAACAACCGTGGCATCGCACGCGCGCGCACGGGGAGGCCTCTGCTGCTGAGCCCACCATCCCTGGATTTGTCTGCAGCAGCGATTTCTCTCGACCACGTCTTTCTGAGAATGCTGTAGCTATACGCTTATAGCACGAGTGCAACTACTCCTCTTTGCAGAGATATTTAGGATCCAGCTATTGAAGCAGGAATACTGGAAATCAGATGAGCCATTTAATTCCCCTGAAATTTCAAGTGCAAGCCATAAAAAAAAAAAAAAAAAAAAAGAACAGAGCAAAGCCCTGGGAAAGCATTCAAAATTGCCCTCCCAGTCCAAACCAAGATTATTCATTATGTCCCAGCCTTGTCCAGCACTATTTTTCTTTGTTTAACATTCACCTTCCTCTAAACTGCCCTTACCCCTTTTGGAGATTTTAACTTCCTTCTGCTGATAAATGACATTCAGTAAAGCACGTGCTAACGAGCCGAGAGCCTTCATTCCACCCACAAAGAGATTGGCTACTGACAATAATCAAAGAGCAAATCTGTACCTCTGCAAGTTGAGTTAATTCTGTTACAGGAAGAACATTGATTTGTGGTCGCAAAGCATTTGTTAACCAAAAGGCATTTCCAGCTGAAAAGGGAAGCATAGAAAAACCCTGCTGAAGTTTAAAGTTCTTGCAAATTGGACAAACTTTGTTTTACAACCCAGTTTTCCAGCAGAGAGAAGGCCAGAGACGAAGTCTGCTGACGTCAGTGCCCTTCTCCCCCCGTAACGACACATCTTTCAGTGAACATGAGCACGTGAAAAACAGCATTCTCACACCACGTGTGATTTTCTCTTCTCTCTTTGCAAAAATCGTCACCAGCGGCTGCCTGTCCATCCAGGTCCTGTCCTGCGGCCACGTTGATGGCACCGGCCATCCCAGCAGCGCTGAGGGTCCGCCGGGAAGGACTCCTCTCCCCTCCCCAGCACTGTACGTTGCTCAGTGACTGACAGGAGACCAAACCGCTGGGCAAAGCTGCTTCTTTCAAGCTAAGAGCTAAGGAGACTGCCCGTGCCCCGACGGCCGTCTCTGCAGACCAGCCAGAAGGCCGAATCAAGACGAGCGTCCCCGCGGGCTGGGCGAGGGGAGCAGAGCCCACCGCAGGGACGTCCTGGGGGGAGAGCGCAGCGCTTCCTCCCGCCCAGCCCCACGTTCCCCTGGGTTCTGCAGAGAACTCAGCTTTGCTTTTAAGTTACGTTTATTTAAATGTAAAATCCTTAGCTTAAATTGCAGCAGATTTTGTGATATTTAATATCCAAAGCTAGGAAAGGTCATGTCTGTCTGAAAATAAAATGAGGTTTAATCTGGAGATTGTGTGTGGCAGGTTTTTTATGAAAATTTGGTTTAGAAATAGATCTTAAATCCATAAGGTCACCAAGAGGAACGTTTTTCTTTCTCAGAGACTTATCATTCCCCTATCTCAGAGGAACAGAGGGTATTTCAGAGAAGAAGAAAACAAAATCCTGTGCGTTCCCTTCTGTTCATTTCTGCACCTGCACCCAGAACTGCTTCCTTCAACATCCATTCGTCATGCTCTTCTTCTATTTCAATATTTGTGTTTACGGTGTACCAAAGAAAATACCTTTGTTGTATTCCTCCAATACTTTAATGCTATTTTTCAGTACCTTTATGTTAAGTTCACGACAACTGCTGTTTCAGTGACCCTGCCATACAGCCTTGCAGGAGCTGTTCTAGCTGAGCCCGAGAACTTCATCTTTCTTAATAAAAACGTCATTTTGTATCCTGTACTGTGGAAAACACAGCACTGAGCTGGCCGAGAAAGAGACTTTATCCCCCCCAGGAGATTTCAGAAACACTTCAAAATCTCATCGTTCCTTCCTTTTCCGAACAAGAACAGAAGCCAAAGGGCTGGAAGGCGAGACAGCCGTGGGTCACCCCCCCTCGGCCGTGGACGTCGGAACGAACGCGTTCGAAGCGTGCGAGCCCAGAGCGAGCAGACGCAGCCCCTGCTCCGGCAGGACCTGGCACCCCCCGTGCCGTCCTGCCAGGGCTCTTCTCCTCCAGCCCAGCCAAGGCAGAGGCTCACGATCCCTCTGCGGCCTCGTCCTCCTGCGCCGCTTCTCGCCGCAGCCTTTTCAGAAGTTGTCAGAAGTTACTGCTTGGCTGTGAACACAGGACCCATCCCCAACGGTTGCCTCCAGGGCACCTCGTGTCCCGTCCTGGCAGCTCCTGGGTGGCCACGGCAGCAGCATCCGTGAAGGACAAATCTACCGGTCCCCAGTTAACAAACTCTCCTGCTTAAACAAGGGATTTTTTTCCTGGGACGTGGCTCCAGGAGAAGGCCGAAGGAGTCTGACTGCCCGCACCCGCTCCACAAAGCTCTGCAAAGCCCAGCCTGGGTGCCACCTCCCGGGGAGCCCCCCAGCCCCAAAGCCCTGTGCGGGGAACCCTGCGGCAACAGCCTCCTCTTTGCAGCGGCACCGCCATGGTTATTCCTCTGACAGAAGCAGGGAATGCATCACAAAGCAATCTTAAGAGTCTCCTAACAGATTTTTTTCTAAAATCCCAAATGCTGAGCTTCATTCTTTGTCCTTAATGGCACCGTCAAATCCTCCTGCCTGATGTCCCTCTCCAGTAGGATCCGTGTTCAGCAGTCACATATTCTGGGCATAGCCATGGCATGAAATACACTTTCATAGCTCTGCTTCTGGGTCCCAGCTTCTCTGTCCGCACACGAGCTGAATTCCCCTGCAAACTCTCCTTGCCTTGCAGACTAATAGAGAGCTCCATATATTTAATCATTCATGTACTTAGCATTAGAGCCAGGGAATCACACATAACACAAGGCTAAATTATACAGCAGCATGATAGCTTCCTACTTGTGCATGCAGCACTTGAGTAATTGTACAGCGTGAGATCAGATGCCAACCCCTGTTATGCCGCCGATGAGTTGTGTCGTGCTTAAACATCCTTACTCTGTTATCCTTGCATTTATTCTGAGCAGACTTACGTCTGTTCGTTTACTTGACCTGTTTTATCTTACATCGGCACGCCAAGCTAAAACACGACCTCAGAAAAGGCACGGAGAAGAGCGCGCAGCTCTCCCTCCGTCAGACGTATCGCACCAACCCGAGCGGCTGCCCCCGGCCAGCCAGGCACCCAGGGCACCGTGACGGAGCACCGGCGCGCAGGGCCGTGGGACCACACGCGGTGCCGATGGCCGCCTCGCCCGCCCCAGCCTGGGGGTCCCCGAGCCGCCCCGGTCCGGGGCTGGGAGAGGCTGCCGTGTATCGGCTGGGTGTCAGCTCCCTGGGCCGTGCTCAGCCATCGGTTGTCCCAAGATTTGCATGGGTCAGAGACCGCACCCACACAAAAAAGCACCTAGAAAAAACCCCACGTTCTGACCAATTCTGTTTATCAACATTAATTTCTGGAGATGCAGTCGATTCTTTCTCCACAGAGCATCACCCTGCAGCCAGCACTCCTTTTAACTGCGCGAGGTAGATACATACATCTGTTCAAATAAGTGAGCATTTTACAAAACCTTTTACTGGTATTTCTGTCATTCTGTTTGATCTTGTTAAGAATCAAAGAAAGCAATTACATCCTTAATCCTGTTCTATAGAACTGTAGCTACAGATAAAACCATCACGGGTAACATACTATAGCACAAACACGAAACAAAAGAGTAAATATGACGTGATCTTTGATGCTGACTTAAGACACCTAGAAAGGAGCTTCAGAACTCCCTAAAATGTCAGATCCCTCTAAAGACAGCTTGAGTGCAAGTTGCAAACTCACAGGCTTTTTTCTGGCACTTGTGTACCAAGAACAGAAAATATCAGCAAGGCCTAAAGATAAGGTTTCCTTCTAATTCTAGATACATTTACTGATATGACTGCAGATCTGTGAGATTTCAAGGGCCCAAAGGGGAAGCAAAACAGAAGAAAAGAAAAAGCTAAGAAAGGAATTTCAGCTTTATAAGTACAGGAAAGAGATGAAACTCAAGGAGCTATATGCATAGCATTTCTTTTGCTGAAAAAAATATTTTTTTCACTTCGGGTGAAATCCAGCACAGTGGAAGCGCTAGCTGCGACTTTAAAATCTCATTTTAGCACCACAAAGCCTATTCCAGTCCCCCAGCAGAACCCGTTGGCACACACACCTCGCGTTGGCTTTTTGTGCTTGTGTAAAGTCACTCACGATAGAGCCCCAGGGTGGGAAACCGGGCGAGCAGCACAGATGATCCTTTTCACTAAGCACCTGAATCCTCGCAAAGGTATCTGCTCCGAAACAAGAACTACTGCAAAACAGAAATTCATTGTTCCAGGTGATTCCAGACACCCAGAGTCCCTGGAACAGGAGCAGCCTCTGCCAACGCGGAGACATCGCCTACAGCGCTGGGAGGCTCGGCCGCGGGGCGCTTCCTGGGGGAAGCGGCGTCGGCGCGGCTCCAGGCGACGCACGTTTTTTCAGAGGCGGAGAGCAGCGCTCCGCGTCGAGGCAGTAAGTCACAAGACGCAGCCCTTTGCGTAGCCTGGGCTGCCACGTCCCCTGCCCGTGCTGGCTTTACAGAGGTGGCAGAAAGCAACAGTTTGCCTGTTCGCAGTGCAGAGAAGGCGGGGATAGGCGTCTCCCTTAAAAAACCAAAACAAATGCAAATGGTTCTGAACCCATTCCTGTAACGAAAGCCATCATGCATATTTCAGTGATAATGGAGACTACGCAGAGACGTTAAAAACCCAAAACACTCAGCCCTTAAATCTCAGCCGCTTCCCACCCAGGAGCTGCCAGCTGGAAAGCCTTGGCTATGGGGAGCCAAGGCCGGCCAGCACACGTGGACCCGGTCCAGGGAAAACCTCGGAAACCTGAGGGACTTCAGCACGTCCCCGATCAGCTCGGTGTCCCCGGGACCGCGGGGACTCGGGTCTGGCAGCGTCAGGACCAGCTCAGCTAACGCACTTCCACCCCCGCCTCTGGAGCGCCTGTGCAAGCACCCGCTTTCCCCCTCGGGCCCCCACACCCCATCGCTGCCCCACGGGTCCCCTCTCCTCCTGGCAGCTCCTGGGTCCTGCGGGGCCGAGGATGCACAGGAGGAGGACCCCCCGTCACACGGCTAAGCCGAGCAGGCTGGGAAAGCATTAAAACCGGCATTTGGAGAGGAAATGTGACACCTGGATATTACACGATGTAATGGAATCAGCCAAGTGGTAAATGTAGCTTTTAAATAGGTTTTGTGTTCCCCATTAGCTTGCCTGATGCTGATTAGTTCTGACAGGGAAAGGGCTGGTCAGCAGCTTTTCCTGGCGAGGCTGCTCTCGTGCCCGGCCGCGGGACCGGCCGCTCACCGGGACAGCCGAGGAGCCGCACGGGACCCACCCGCTCCCCGCTGCGGCATCCACGCCCTCTGCACGGGGCGACGGCTGCACCCGGCCACGGGACCCCCTGCAGCGCAGGCACCCTCCTGCCCCGCGTCCCCCCAGCAGGTTGGGGAGACCTGGGGGCCTCGGCTCCAGCACCCCACATTTAGCAAGAGGGGCCCAAGGCGGAGGCAGCGGTGCTCTCAGGACGGCAGGCGCTGAAAGGGAGCGGCAGCAAACAGCAGGTGAGATCTGAGGGAAACTTCTGGAATCGTGTAATTGCAGGTAAATAAACACGCGTGCCAATGCACGCAAACAGCAAACACCCTGTGCACCAGCGCTGGAGGCTCAAGCCACATATTGCAAATGCTTAGTCTCAAATCAAGAGCACTTTTTATTTAAACACCTAAATATTATTTCTTAGTATTTCCAAAACGCGAACCGGTAGGAAGGAAAACCTGACAGCGGGAGGCTGGGCAGCCTCAGCACGCGCCTATGGCTTAGGCCCTACCGCTGCCCCGTGCCCCTCACGGGAGGCTCTGCTCTTCACTCCCATCCCCGCAGGGACACCCCGCACACCCCGGGTCCCGGGGCAGACATCACTGCGGTGGCAGCTGCCGGATCGGGTCCCTGGGGAGGGTTCTGCCGGGCCACGCCGTCGGCTGCCTGGCGGGGACGAAGGGCGAGAACGGGGCCCCTTTTATAGCCCTGGGGCGACTATAGGGCAACTCTCCTGCTCGAGCCACAAAAAGGCTCAAGGGGCCGAGCTGCGGCCGGGGAGAGCTTGCCTGGGGGACCGGAGCGCCGCGTGCCCCAGAGCTGGCCCCAGCTGCGGCAGGTCCCGACCACGGCCCCTGCCCCGTGGCAGCAGCTGGCGAGCAAACGCAGCGAGTGCCGGGGCCCGGCGAGGGTCACCCGTGGGGTCTCGCCCCTCACCGTGGCTCCTGGCCTCCTGCCCTGCAATCCCCCCAGACGCACAGACCGGCGGCGATGGCCACGGACGCGCAGGGACCCGCGGGCTCAGCCCCCGGGCAGCCGCCTCTGCTCTGCGAGTGACTCAGTGCCGCGCTCCCACCAGCCTTGGTACCACGGACTGGAGACGGAAACCTGTCTGCTGGGTACCCTGGGCCCATCTGTTCTCCTCGAGAAAAAAAAATTATACGTTCTGGAAAGATCATCTGTATAACTACTTTCTCCTTAACAGTCTGGGTTTACGTGGGTTTTTTTACTCCTCTGTGCTTTCAGCACTTCACGCTGATCCAGCGCACTCTCCCCTCCTCCGCCCCCGGGCGGGATCGCTCAGGCCCGAAACTCAAAGCTCTGCAATTGAGGAAGCGGAAAAGGCCGCAGAGGTCTTCTGCTGTTTATTCCACTATCTGCAACACGTATGAGCACTGTCACAGGTTTATCCAGTGCTGTTACTCCGCATTCTTTTCAGCCAGACAAGGTTTGTGAAAAGGTTTTATCTTCGTTCACAGTTTCCAATAAGAACAGAGCTGAGATTTCTTCATTGCTTGGCGTTTTACTATGAGCTTTCCAGTACTTAGCAGACTTCTAGAGCTACGCAGCAACTGCCTTTATTCTTTTCACTTGCAGTTAGCGCTCTCATGTTTTCCCAGGATAAAGCTTATTAAAAATGCATAGAGAATAGAGGCTTATGTAGAAAAAAATGCTAAGAAAAAATTCTAGTTAATTGGAATTTGGAAAGAGTTGTACTATCACAGGTTTAAAATCCAAACCAGATTTCCAAACCCAAGCTGGTTAGATTTGCTTTGGCCCAAAACCTGTTTTTAAGAAAAGTGTTTAATGAAAGTGTCAAAGGAAACATCAAGTCGGAGTTTCTTAAAATTCTGCAGTAAAGATGTTTGAAATGAAAAAGCCATTTTGATTCAACACATCTAACTTCCAGCCTAGACGATCTCCGGATCAATCTTTACGTTTCATTTTCCATTGTCCGTGCACGGGCAAGCTTGTCACTCCTCCTCCTGTGGCCGTGGGGACAGAGCACGAAACCCTTCCCGGCCCCGTCAGAAACATTTCTGCTTTGAGGAATTGTCTCTGTCCAGAAGCAGCAGCCTGGGGAAACTTTTCTCCTGACGTTTTTGGTGGAAGGCCGAGGGTTTCCAGCCAGCGCTAGCGAGGGGTCAGTGCCTGCGCCCGGGCTCACCCGCCAGGCGCCCATCGGCACGAGCGGTGCCGGCAGTGCCGCCCTGGACCCGCACCAGCGCCCGATGCCCGCACACCCGCTGCCGCCTTTGCCAGCGTCAACGGCCGGGTTTGCAGGTGTGCCAGCCCCTACATCAGACCCCCTTCCCTGGAAAATGAGAATACCCAAGCGACAGTACCATCGAGCTTCACCGTTATTTCCTTTTCTCAAGAGAGAGTCCGTCGTTTCTCCGTAAGATTAAGTAACAGCCAGTATTTTAATTGTACTCTAAGATCTTTCATAAGCAATCATAAGAATTCACAGACTTATTTCCTTTTAAAATGAGAACATTCATTCAAAGTAGGTAAAAGCACCCTCTTTGCCTAGCATGATGCCAAGAATATTGCTTTTTTACTAGAATAACTCCTGCTATTTATGCAAACACTTATGTATTACCAATATGCTGGGAATTTTCATTGTCTGCTTATGAATTTACAAACCCCAAATCTTTCCCATTCAATCTAATAAGAAGTATTGCCACATAAGCATGTACCGGATTCTTAACCGGTTACTACAGCAAAGCTCAGAGAGCTCATTAGAGCCTTCATTAGGCAGCAAGCGTTACTCCATAGCTCAGACAGCACCGGGCTTCCACCAAGACGGGGCGCAGCCTTCGGCACCGCAGACGTGGACACGCCACGCGCTCACGGTCCAGCAACACCAAGTTCACTTTGAAACATCTGGCTGGAGTGAAGCAGTTTTGCAAGTGTGTACGCTTGAGAGTCTTGAGAAGTATAGAAAAAATATCAAATAGTCCATCAGTTTTAGTTTTATTCTCTCTATAAAATACCTCTAGCAAAGCTCTGCAAATGAAAAAAAAAAAAAGATTTAATAAGTGTGCTGTGCTTTTTAACCCTTGCTTACATAAAGAACGTGAAATAACGCACGGTACTTTCCAAATTTACTCCTGAGCATCAAGAACTCCTGTGTGCTGATACAGCTTGGTGCTCAACCAGAGCTCCTTCGCAGGGTCCGAGCCCCGACGCTCCAGACGCCGATACCCGCTGGGGCTGTTCACCCGCAGCACCGCTGCCGCCCTGCCCCGGCAGTGCGGTTTCCTAGGGACCCTCTTTACGTCCATTTTCAATGTAGCTTATTTCCCTTGTCTTCTGCGTCAGAGTCTCAGGCGCAGCTAAGCGTTCCCTCTAATTTGTCCCGTTTATGACAATAATCCCTATTCCCACCGCGCTTAGCAATACCCTGTGAGAATTAGGAAGCACAAACCGCAGTATGCTTGCCATAGTAAGGTTTTGTACAGGAATATTTGGGTCTGCTTTTCATCTTCTGAAGTGCCAGTTAGAGAGCGTTGCTAAAACACAGCCTAAATGTGCCAACACAGCAAATCCTAAGCATTGCTTACAGAAGTCATAAAAGCAACGTTGGTGCAAGGAATACTGGTTTTAGCTATGTCGCTCCCTGCCTTCTAGCATCTTCTAGAAACCCAAACCCAAGTTTTAAAGCGATTACTCCAGCAGCTTGTAGCACTGCACAAAAGAAATCAGAAGGGCTTTTCTAGGCAGCGTGGCAGCCAGGAAACAATGGCATCCAGGGGAACAAAAACAAAATCCTTCTTTACAGACTCTAACAAAATTGCCTTGAGGGTCCTACGCAATCAATAAAATAGCACTGCAGATGTATCTGAGCTGGAGCCGCCTTTGCTTTGCATTTCAGGTAATATTTCCCGACGAGTGCCCTAGCCAGCGCACCGCTGCTGCGGATTTCTGGCCGGTGCTCGGCATCACGCTGCTGCGATCCTCCCTGCGCTTGCTCTGCCTTGGGGGGTTTTTTTCCCCTCAGCCTACACAGGCTCTTTTAAATGTCCCTTAAAAATAAAAGGCTACCAGGGCAGCGACGCTGGCGACGTAGATATATTTGTGATGGTTCCAGGCTGCGTCCTGAGGGGGTCAGAAACGACTGTGCAAATTTGGCAGCACGCATTGCTCCGTATTACGCTGCCTGGCTCGAAACCCGGCACCTGAAGCCCGGAGAGCATCCCTCCGCTCGCTGCAGGTGCGAAGCCGGCTGTGCAAGGAGGCCGACAAGCCCCAACAAGCACGAACAATCAACGCGCACATGAAAAAACACCAGACGCCAAGACTGAATTATTAACTGGGGAGCCCTTTTATGCTGATTACTTTCTTCCAGTCAAATAATAAATAAAATGCTTCTCTGGCCCTTGGTCCCCCGTGCACTTTAGGAGGCTGGGAGCATCGCTCCTGCCTTGGACCCGCAGGTCCGAGCTGCCCTGGGGGTCTCCACGAACACTCCAGCGAGGGGCCACGGGGCTTGGCTGATGGTGCCTCTGCTCTTCCAAATCAATCTGCTCCTCCACCGCGTTGCCGCTGGCTCCTCTCCCCTGCAAAAACCTCCCCGCGCTCCCCTGCCGAGGAGCCATTACCAGTCATTGCTCCTTTGTAAGGCTGGCAACAGCCAAGTCCCTAATCTACCTCTGCTGCTCTTCCTGTTGTTAATTGAGAGAAAAATAAAACAAGCGTGCATTTGTTCTAAAAGCGAGAGGAAGAGCGGTACCCCGTGTGATGGTGACGGTTCCCACCGGAGGATGCTGCGGACACGGCCCCTCCTGGGGGCTGCAGCCACGCCGGCGTTCGGTGGCCGCCCGGCTCTCCCGGCTGCAGCCCAAGAGGCACCGAGCCTGCCCTCGGGTGGGACACGGGAGCAGCTCGCTTGGACGCAAAGACCGCTGTGACGGAAGGGCTGGAGACGCCCCACGTTACCCCCGGGGGGACAAAACCCGACAGCCGTGCGCCCTGCCTGGGAGGCCGCTGGCAGGACGGCTCTCCCGAGCTGGGCCGCCGGGGAGGTCGCTTCCCGAGGAGCAGCCGCGAAGGCCGTCACGGACCAAGGCTGAACCGTTGTACCGGACGCGGGGAAGTGCTGGGGAGCCTCGCCACACGCTGCGAGCGCAGGCTGCTCCTGCCCGCGCCCCGCCAGCCAGGGCTGCCACCGCCCCGCCACGGAGAGGGCACGGCGGGGCGGCGAGGGGACCCGCGGCCAGAGCCGAGCCCGCCCCGCTGCTCCTGGTACGTGAAAAGGCAATTTGGGGCTCAAGCAGCTCTGCCTTTGAACAAAACCTGTGGCTCCAGCCCAACTGCCAAACTCTACTTTCGCAAAATCCTCCCTTCCTAACGTGTTTATATTAACCACAAATTGGCTGATTTCCTGTAATATGACAGCAGTCACATTAATATGGCACATTTGGCTGAGACTTTATGCTCTTAAAATCTGGAATTGAAAAATTCTGGTTCCCACAGCAACCACAGGTAGCAATTATCCTGGTTCTGCAAATTTCTGGAAGAGAAGGAATATTTGCTTTCTGCAGCCCTCTTCTAAATGCACAGCAAAGGATGTGTCTCTGTGCATCAAAATGAATTTATTTTTCTTTTTCTGTGTTTATATCTCCGTTTGCACCTTAGAAATCTTTTCTATATCAACATTTTTGGACTGTTTTTTGTACCCGCTACAGAATATAGAACCTCCTAAAACACATCACGCTTAATTTATCTCCACTTAGCTCTAGCCTTTGCAACAAATACAATTCATTGCACTTGCTGCATCGCGTTTTCTCTCCGTATATCACATATAATGAATATCACTACAATAAAATTCATAGTTTGTGACACTCCTTATTAATACCAGCTTCTCACGGAAAAGAAAGATTACTGCAGCCATTATGAATTTATACACATCTTGCTTTTCCTGTTAGAAGACATAGAGCGATGCATGCTGCTTTCAAAAAAAGGAAAGACCTTTCCATGCCTGCCGATGGAACGAACACCGAAGAGAGAAACACATGAGCACAAACCCATGTACGTGCCTTCCCGCGCGGTGGAACGAGCGGCCATCGGTAGTTTCAGCAGATTAACGCACTCTAAACCCATGCTCTCAATTAAGCAAGAAAGGAGAAGCGTAGCGTTTCTATCAGGGTTTTTTTAAGAACTTGCATGGCTCCCTGAACTCCCCCCAGTATGTTACTGGGATTAACAGACCAGTGGTTTGCTAGGGGTTTAGTGTTTTTTTTTTTCTTTAATTAGCCAAACTCTCCTAATTAGTAGTCCTTTATCTCCAGGGCCCAATCTCTTGAATGCAGATCAGTTCTAGGAAACGCTGAATAGAAGCCATGCTGCTACCTGGCCTAGTTTGGAAGATGCTCTTTCATTTGGTGAAGTTCAGTAACATTGCAATCGCCTGGAAAACACTCTTACTGTCGCTTCCAACTTAAAATGCAGTTACATGCTCACTCTGCCGCTGCAAATTGCTTTTGGTTCCCTCCCTACCCTTCCCGCATTACTAAATTACAAAGATTGAAGTCTGCTTTCCAACCTACTTCTGCTTTATGTTTGCTACTGGGAGCATGAGTTTGCCGGGGCTTCGTTATCAGCCCTCCGTCCAGGTCCGGCTCACGGAGCGTCAGCATTAAACAACCCTAGCACTGCCTTCCAGACCCTGACCCAAGAGCTCGGTTCAGCTCTTCATGAAGTTCAGCTTGGTGGGAGAGAAGGAATAATCGCTGTCTGCAGCTCAGCAGCCTGCCTACGTTTAACGTGTATTAGTGCTGCAAACGGTCCTGATCGCTTTAGTACATTCATTACGTACTCGGTCCTCTTCGAGCCAAGATGCAGCACTTCATTTAAATTTTTGCTGTCAGATCCGATTAAAAATTAAGTTGAACACAGTTGTAGGAAAACTAAATTAACATTCTTTTTCAGTAGTACCATATAACTTAATGCAACAATTAATACAATTGTTGCATGCAACTACTAATATAGGTCTACTGGAGCCTAGGGCTGGAAGCAGGCAGGGACACGTCACTGATTTTGCGCTCTAAAGGAGCTCTGGCAAAGGCACGGGCACAAACAAGGGAGTCCATTGGCATTTCAGCACCCCAAATTAGAAGAAAATACATAGGATATTGGAGTTCCACTGGGCTGCGTTTCAAGGAGGCAGTTCTCTGTGGGCGCTCTCTCCTTGCAAGGTGGGTGGCAACTCCCATTCTTACTTTTATTTTTGGATTTTTGGAGAGCATTCCCAGAGCCGCTGAACACCAGATATGTCTGGGGATTCCTTATAGCCCAAGGCCAGCTATATTGATACAACCTTGCCTATCCTTCTCCTTGTGCCGCATACGCCTCCTCCGACATACCACGCATCCCCTCGCAGAAGGCTTATGTCATCCTGAGGAGATGAGCATGAAGTAATTTGTTCCCCCTCACCCTGAGCAAACGCGCGGTGGCAGAGCCCACACCTCCAGAACCTGCAGACAATGGCAATTCAACCCAGAAGTGCAGCCCAGTGCACCTCGCCCGGGCCCCAGCTGCCGCTCATTCGGCTCAAACGCCACGGGAGCGATCGCCAGCTTTTAGCTCTGAGCACATCGGGATTATCAAAACCCACCACGCCTCCGCGTGAGAGCTCGTGCAATTCAGGTACCTCTGTCTAGAGGGTGATTCGAGCCAGCACACAAACTTGGTGTTTCGGAAAGGAGCGTCAGACCTCACCGTTCATTTTTAATACAGCAGGGCCCAAGCACGAAAAACAGCGTCCGAGAAAACCAAACCCTTTGTGGAAGGAAGGGGGAGCCTCGCCTCTGTCGGGAATCAGAGCTGGGCTGCCCGGGCACCCCGACAGCTTCTCATTAACAGAACCGACAGCGCGGGGAAACCAGCCTGACGGGGGGACAGAGCTTCCGAAAGCTGCAGTGTATGCCCAGAGCTGTTCTGTATGTCGGCTGCACCAAGTACTGCTATACGTTATTGCTGGTTGATCCCAAGCAACTGTCAGTTAGTGACTAACACACAGCACGACATTACGGAGCTCTCCGCAGCCTCCAACTACCTCAAACCTCTCCAACGGCCCCTGGAAGGATGACTAGAGCATCTACACCCGCAATAAGGGTTTGCTTTACTCTGCTCTGACAATTTTAATAACATGGTTTATTTGTAACAGTTAAGGGCCTCAGGATATAGGATTCACAGAAACATTTGCCACTTACTGTTAGCAAAAATGGCTCGAGGCAAACCCTGTACGAGACATCTGCAAGACGCTGCCGCTCCGTTCCGTTCCCCTGCCAGCCCCGCCTGCCGGGGCTCTCCGGGGGCTCCCCGTGCCCGCAGTGCCGGCGTCGGGTCGGTAACGGGGCTCACGAGAGCAGCCGTTTGCAAACTGTTCACACACAAGGCTGGACCCAGGGGCAGCGTTGCGGTTTTTTGGGTTTGTTTTTTTTTTTTTTTTTTAAAGAAATGAATTATTCAAACACTAGTGACAAGTTTTCAGCTCCGACTACAACCCTCCCAGTTCCCAAGCGGCAGCACCGCACCTCCGCAGCCGTGCCTCGCCCCTGCCTCCAGCACGCTCTTTAAAGTACCGAGGCCTCTCACCGGAGCGTGGCAGGATTCGGCCCAGGGTATTGCTCAGAGAGCAGCGGGCTGTCTCCATGGGGTTTTGATCCTGCCCTTCACCACCAGCGTACCAACTGTGCCTGTCCTCAGCTCAGTCCTGCGGCAGCACCTGGCAGATCTCCACCCCCGTGCCCTCCCCGTGGGCGCTGCCAGAATAAGGAGAACATGCTACATGCACACCTCGAGACGGCAATAATTTAACAACTCATTTCCTAAGCGGTGCTTGAATCTTCTCAGGCTCCCGTATTTAAGAAATGGCCACAGGGACCTGTGATCCAACGGAAGAGAAGGGAAGAACAACCCGTTTTCTGCCCGATGCTGCCGGCCGCGGAGGTCGCGCTTTACCCCCCCCCCTCCCCGGACAGAGCCACGCTCAGCGGGTCCCCGCAGGCACCGTGCTGCGCGTGCCCTGGCAGCGCCCAGGACCCCGCAAGGCAAGCGGACACCAGTCCCGCGTGTTTTACGGGTCGGGGCCTGACACGCAGCACGGTAAAATAAATTGCCCAAGGCCGCACGGGGTCTGTGATCAAGCCAGACGAGAAGCTCAATACCCTTAGTCCCAATCTCATAACCATAAAATCATCACAGCTTTGCAACAAGACATAGTTAAAAACATCCACAGAGAAAAACGTCCCCTCTCCCAGAGGCTGAGCAATTCTGGACAGTTTCTATTTCTTTACAGCTTTCGCACTGAATGGAGACAGCTCGTACACCAGGCTTTCAATACAAGGGCCATTTAGGATTGAAAAAGAGAGATAGGTTTATATACAAAATGGGAGCATTTCACAAAAACTCTGTCTCTCGCTCTCTCTCCAAGAATTATTGTCCCTTATTATACTGCAACAATGGAAGGATTCGCTTCCTTGCTAAGGTGAGCGCGATCAGTTCTCCTGTCATTTTGCAAAATGGAAGAGGAAAATAACGTTGACCTGAAATCTGAGCTGCAAGGCCGAGGATGCCATGAAATGCTGGAACCCTTTTGTCTGCTAATCCCCATCCCTCCTCAGGCAGAAAAGCACCGGGGAGAGAGCAGCAAATGCACAGTGGGATGGAGGGGCCACCATTAGCTGAACTCGCGGGTGCAAGTCTCCGGGCTGGCAGGACGGGATGATTCATTCTGTGACAGGGACTCCGTTAAACATGGCAGCAATTTTTTGCCATTAGCAGCATTCTGCAAGTGTCATTCAAACTGCCCATCATTTCTCTAGGTATTTTTGGCTCCTGCGAGTGCTGAGGTTCATTGTATAAGCCACTCATCGCCTCAACTCGGCGCATCTATTTATATCCACATCCACGCTGGCAGAGAAAGGTCTGGTTCTGCAGACAGCCAAGACCTCAGAAGTTGCTGGTGCCCAGGCTGCCCGTTGCTGCCTTCTACCTGTTTTCAGAGACTTACTCTAAAGCACCTTAATGTTCGAAATCCAGAGACGTGGTCTGGGCTAGGCACCCTTGCTTTGATCCAGCTGGGTAAGACAGAGATTTGGAAGTGGATTTGGGAGTCCTTGATCTTACTCTCCTGTTCCCCCCCTGCAGTGCCAGCTCCAAGGGCAGCCAGGCAGGAGCTGCTGGTCCTGGCAGCCCGTCTCCTCCCTCCTACCAGCTGGAGGAAAGGCTTCCCCAGAGCGGGAGGCGCTGGGAAACTTTAGGTTGTGCCCTGCTGCCCCATCCATTTCTGCCAGCCCGCAGAAGGGGGCCGGTTCCTGGCCCCAGCAGCAGATGCAGCCCCGCTGGGCTGTGTTAGTGGGTCACAAACACGCTCCTGGGCACCGAAGCACATTAGCTGAGGCCAATGCGAGAATTACACCTGACACAGCTGGAGCCTTCTGCTGCAAGTACCGGTGCGTGTCACTGGTTTCTCTACAGCCACGGAGCCACGTGCGGATGGCTCCGACGGGACCGATGCTTTTGCACAGCACTTTTCGCTCCCCGTGCTTCCCGGCACAGCAGCGGCACAAACCTCTGCAAAACCACGGCAGGCAGCGACTGGGAGCAGCTGTTCGGTATTCAAGCACCCGTCTTGCCCATTAGCGAACGCGATTACTGCACAGGTAACTTATTACAGGTGCCAGCAATGTCTTCCTTCCTCTACTGAAGGGCACCGAGAGATCCCACAGCACTAACGTACCACAGAGACAAAGCAGAAAGGAACCAGATTTAAAATCGTGACCCAAAGCCTCACCACAGCTTTCGGCACTGTCGCAGGATCACTCAATAGGAGAACGTGCACAGAGAGATGGCAGAAACTGCAAATTTCGTTCTGAATAGCAGCCATACCGGGCCTTTTAGATCTATTTTACATGTAATTGGAGACATCTATAGTAACAAATATACCTGGAGCTTGCTAGCAAGCCACTGCTGCGGACCTCCTCTGCAACGTGCCTGTTGCCAGCGTGGTTCCAGGAGTGCCGTCGCAAGGCTCATAGCCGTGCCCCAGCTGCTGGGAGTCTTTGAGGAGCAGAGACTCAATATCCTGCCGTATTACCCACTCGGGTGCGCAGCCAGCTAGCGAAGCTGCAAGACTTTCTAAGTGCCTTATTAGATTTTATTAATTCTCTTCTAGAAAGTGCTGCCAAAATAAGTGTTGGGCAATTATCTGCAGACATAGCTGCCACCAGGAATAAACATCTGCAGAGAGAGCTATCGAAACAGCCCTCCTCCCTTTGAAAACATTCAGTCATGAGAATTTACAGCAAATGGAAGGAAACCAGTGAGAGGACCGCAGTAAGGGGGGCAGAGCCAGGGCTCCGTGTTCAGAGCAAACTGGTATTATCTGGAGTAGGGGAGGGTGTTACGTGAAGCCCCCTCCATCAGACCCCCATCTCCGGCGATTGCACCACTGCGCGCTGGAGCAGAGTGCAAGGCGAGAATTACAGTGCTCCACCCCTAAACCTATAGAAGCAAACAAATTCCGTCTCTTCATACTCTACAGTTGGGGTTTCAACGGGCATTTCTGCAAAACAAGGCTGAGGTGGAATATGGGCCTGCTGGCCAGTCATCTGCTAAAGAAAATACTTCACCCTGGAAGCTTTCTACCTGTCAACTCAAATTCTGACTCAGCTTTGCCCCTAATCCAGAGGCTACGAGGTTTTCAGATGAGCAGTGGCAGATTCCGTATCCAGAAGCATGGAAGGCAGTTTGGCCAGGCCGGCCCCTCAAGACCTGTCTGTGGCTTGGACCCGGGGCAGCAGCGCCCAAGCCGGACTCCGGCCCTGCCCTGCTGCAGTGGCAGAGCCTGCAGCTCCCCAGTGTTGGAAATCGCCTCCGACAGCCCGCGCACGCTGTAAGAGGCAGGGATGCTTAGGGTACATGAGCTGGAGAACATTCTTGTAGGGGCTGCAGCCCTACCCCATCCCAGCCCGCAAACCCCAGCTGTGCCCAAGCAGCAGTCTTGCCGTATCGAGGGGAGAACTTCTCAGGTTTGCACAACAGAAGAACAGCAGCTCCGTCCCGCTGTAACGGGCATTATTCATTTATTGCTTAGCAGAGACGCTCAAATTCTTCATCCCTAAAATTAACGCCTGGCTCTTTGAACCTTGCTCGAGGTTTCTTACCCCGTCTCCCTTTGCTCCTTGCGGTGGCTCTGCTCCAGGATATACCAGCCGAACATTTTTGCCTTAGGTCTTTAAGAAGAGGAGTTTTGCCATAGCTTATTATCGCTAAAATTAAATGTCACCTTGGGTTTTCCTCGCTCACTTTAGCACACTGCTGCTGTCTTCTACATCTATAAAAGGAAACTTTATGGCTCTTTGCTCTCCGCTTCTTAAAAATTGCATGCAAAGAGAAAAATATCTCCTTTTCTTTCTTTTTTTTTTTTTAAATATGCAGAAATAGTTTGTGCAGTTGCATGTTCCTTGCGCAGCGACCTTCTGGGAAAACTGCACAACTGTGTATGATTGATGCAAACTAGGTTTTACAGCGGCAAGAGAAATATTGGGGGAAATGAAGATTCTTCATCGACTTTTCAGACCTCTGGGGATTTTGCTCCACTACTTCATAAATGAAGGTGGTATTAACCTATAAAGCACTTCATCCTGACCTGCTTTTACTGCCTTAATCCTAAAATTAAAGACGTGTTTGTCTACGGTTAGTGGGGCAGAGGGATCCCAGAGGTACCTGCTTAGGTAAGGATTTGGGAATGTTGCTAAACAAGCATTTCAGAAGGAGGAAATTTAAGCCCAAATTCCTTAACTGTTTTCCAGTGAGAAGTGTCTCATCCCACAAGACTGTTGAATTAACCTGCCTGACATTCCTTTTCTCTTTTACTAAGGTACTGCTGAGGCAAGAAAAACCATTAAGAGAGAGCCTTGCTCTTGCTTAAATCCAAGGGACACTCCAGGAAGAAAAACAAACAAACAAAACCCAAAACATCGAAGGAATGCAGAGAATCAAAGTATCAATAACCCAATACAAAAGTTAATTTTTTTGTTCTACCCGTTCACTGCTCTTTCAAGCCCAAAGAGACATGGCTTTGAACGATGTAACGTGGACTCTCCATAGATACCACCAGGATTTCCCTGTCTCTAATCATTAGTGCCATTTCCACAACTTTACTTAAAAAAAAATATTGAGCTAAATCAGAGTCCTAGCGCTCCTATTTGCAATAGTAGCTGAAGTGGATGCACAGAGAGAGTAAAAGCTGTCACGTACAGAGTGACATTTCCCACTCTCTACCCTCCTAGCTTCGGCAGAGATTCAGGAATTTCCCGGCCGACTGGGTTGTCAATGTTATCTGCCACCCGGGGACCTATCCCCCATCTGTTTCATCTCTTTCTCTACCCGTTCATACTCCTAGCTCTGCAGCACCCAGTCGCAGCGATCACCGTACTCAGAACAAGCATCCCCCTTCACGCCAGCTGCCCAGCGCTGTCACTGGATTCCTCTTCGTGGGAAGACAAAGCCAAACTCCCTGTGCCAGGAAAGCATTGCGCCGGCTCCCGCTGCTCCCGCTCCCTGCGGGCAACGCTCGGGTCTGCGCGAGCTAGGGGCTACACCCAGCAGTTATTCACAGGCTCTCCAAAATCTAGCCAGATTTTTACCGATTCATTTCGGGGAGGATCCCTTGGCAGCCTTCCCTTTGCCCAGGACCAGTCCTGCCTTTAAACTATTCTCAAATGGATCCTTTCATCCTGAGAGAACACAGCTCCTTTCCCCCAGCATAACTGGGATACTTTTGAAGTTGTTTTGCCATCATCCAGATCAAGCTGGGTTCATTTTTAATGACATCCTTATGCTCCTGTTACACAGCTACAAAGATTGTTTTGATACTTCAAGAATATTTGACTCGCTAGCCAAAATAAAGTACGGGAAATTGAATAAAAACTACCCTTGAATAAGAAATCACTTATTAACATGAACACGTTCTGTAGGATACGATCCGGACTGACTTCCCAATTAGCTACGATACCGGAGCCTGCTGTTGGAGCCAACTGCACAAGGCACAGGGCTATCAACCGCTGCAGTTTTCTTCAGCTTTTGCCAGCTCCTAAACTGATTTTTCTCTAAGCGACAGGGTGCGCGTATAACACCAGAGGGCAGCTGGGGGAAAGAGGTAGCAGTCCTCACCCCGGAGCCGAAAGCATCACCATGGTCTTGCGCTCATCACAAGAGAGCCGCTGGAGCCACCTGCCCACGGATCGTCCTTCAGCTCGGGGCTGCGGCACCGTGCTCCATCCTCGTCTCGGTGTTAAGCATAAAGTCTTCTCCTGGCACTTGGAGTTTGAATCCATTTGAATACAAAGCCTAAGGAGCTGCTTTCAGGTTGACGAACTTCCCAAAAGATTTCCTGCAAAGTTACTCTAAGAAAGATGCACAGAAGCGCAGCGCTCTGACCCTGCGGACTTGGGGCTGTTACCAGCCTGGTGCAGAAGTAAACAGGCTCCTAGGAGGGGAACACCATCCTTACTGCATCTCTGCACTGCTAAGCCAGCCCGGCTCATGCTATTTTTTTTATTATTATTATTGCTGAAATGCATACGAATTAGTTCTCTGGGGGCTTTGCACAATTTTTTATTTTGCTAAGCTGCATTTTCTTTTCCAGAAACCTTATTTTGATGTAAATCTTGTAAACAGGGGACTAGTTTGTTCAAATGCTGAACACAAAAGCTCTTCCAAAAAAGTAGATCAAAAGTCTGCAGTCGGCTTAATGAAAGATAGACTGACAATTAGGTTGGGAAAGTCTGCACCGATTGTGGGGGGGAAAGACAGATTTTAGGGTTTTATTAGTTGCCTGGGAGTACCTTGAAGGAGAGATGCAAAACAGCACGAAAGCATATGGGAGATGAACCCTTCTTCATTTTTACTATAAATGCCCTCAGCGTAAAATGTCCATTGTTAAAGCTCATAGGAAATGGCTGCACAAATGCCGAGGCAAATAGAAAATTTAGACCTTTAGAAAATTGTTCAATATTTAAAGTGTTTTCTTTGCAATCAGGTGTACCCATGTTGATTTCAAGTTGTGCACCATTCCTGAAATTACTTCTAGGGGATAATTACAGTACTTTTCACAAACGAAGTATAGATGATACAAGAAAAGCAGCCGAGCTGTCAATATCACAGCAACAATGCACAGACGTCGTCCTGCCGTGACACCGAAAGCATCAACCCTCCCTCCGCCGCCTCCAGCGCCATCGCAGAAAGCAAGCGGGCAGGGTGCGGCTGCGCTGGAGCAGCTCGCTCGCTCTGGGAGAGGCTGGGTTTGGTGCACAGCAAGGCGGCAAGAGAATGCTCTTAGCCGAGTTTGATCATCCCTGGAAGTTGTTTTTGCTTGGTTTTGAGCTTTGAAGGGATCAGCCGTTTCTTTTTAGGGGAAAACCAAACAGCCACACCTCATGCTCCTTTGCCGGACGCTGGCTTTGCACTTGTACGCCCACGCCTGAAAGGCGGCTCCTCTTCGCCAAGCCCTGCTGCTGCAGGAGGCTGCCCGTCACGCCGAGCCCGGCAGAGCGCTCAGCGGAGAGTGCCAGAGGTACAGGCTCACGAGACAGGCTCATTTATACGGACAAGGTTTCTACCATATGAATGGGATAAAAAAAAAAAGTTGCATAACGCTTGAGTGCAAGTAAAGCCCAGCTAATCGTCACTTGAGACCATCCTGCAGAAACTTGGAAACGAATTATCGCTGCCCCTGACGTTCTGCCAGGAAATGTACAGTTACTGCTGCTTACGCTACAGCCCGGAGGGGGTTACTGGTGTGGGAACAGACCCACCAGCGCTGCGAGCGCTTTCCAGGAGCTCCCGACGCAAGAAAGATTGCCGTGATATTAGTAATAAAAATAAATTAAGTATGGGAGTATAGGAAAAGCGACACCAAGATCACAGCAGTTTTATAGAAGTGGTTACTCCTTTTTGAGCCTGAGTAATAACAATTGGCAAACAATTAGAAGCCTGAGGAAACAAATGGACTTTTAAAGATGCGTGGCATACTGCAAATAAGCTTTGGTAATGTTTGTGTGGAAGGCTCATTTACATTAAATGTGAGTACATAAAAAGTTTCAGGTAAAAACAAGCAAGGACTATGATGCTGCACGGCCCTTGATCAGCAGCTCTGCTTCTGAACCCGGGAACGGGTTGGCGCGGGCACCAGGACAGCGCCCGCGGGCACCGTTTGCCACGCACACGGTTCTCCCGAGGCGCCTGCGCCACCGCTCCCTTCCCAGCCCCCAGCAGCTGGGCCACACCAAACGGCCGTGCCCGCAGTGCTCCCACAGATCTAACCATCGGCAGCACAACACGGCAAAAAAACCCAAAAAGTTTGATCTGGAAGTGAAGTCTGGAGCCAAGAGAAGCGTTCTGCACATGAAGCTCCGAGACCCCAGCTCTGGGTAAAAAGAAGCAAAATAGTTAACATTGGAAAGGCAAAACGATCCTGCTTTTGCTTTTATCTAATCTTAGCTGGACACAGCAGATTATGCAGAATACCAAGGAAAGCAGCATAAGCAAGATCCTTTGGTACTTGAAATTATCCACATTATCTTAAAAATAAATCATGCCTATTGCCCCTTTGAAGTTCTGTCGCTATTTTTAATCACGGAGCTGGGGCTTGGCTTTTTAGGTGAATTCATCAGTAATTTATGCTAATAGATTTCTGTGCTCATGCTGTACGCGTATCTCCATATCTGCCTAGATGCCAGGGCCGCGATAACCACAGGAATATCAGCACGTTTACCATCAGCTCCCAGGACGGCGAGCGGAGCTCTGCCGCTCTGCCGCGCCCGAGGGGGGCCGCGACCGTATCCTGCAGCACGTACCCCAGACCCTTCCAGCCGCACCCGTGCTGGCTCAAGTTCACGCGTGTTCTTCCCAGAGCCAAAACATCGCATAAGCGCTTGGAAAACCTAGAGGTTTTTCTTTTCTTCCCGACAGGTCTGCAGGACTGCGCCCGTCCGTCCAGAGAGCACGCGTAAGGGAGCCGGCCCCGCGCCAGCCGAGGGACCCTGCTATTCTTTGCCCAGCCAAGTCTGCTCTGCCGAAACCTCCGGCAGCCCTGGAGCAGCCGCTGCCACGCTCTGCATCGCACTTACAGCCTCATGTAACACCAGCGCTGCTTTTTCTTTACTGACACATAAAAGAGCTGCCTGTAAAATATATTAAAGTTACGGTGTTGAAAGGAGAACGTTTCAGCAAAAACCTCTGCGTAAAATAAAGTAGTAAGAAAAAGCAAGCCGCCAGCCAGCTGTACTCGCACGGCTACGGCACAGGCTGCGCTTCCTGCCCAAGAGTTCACCTGCTGGAGCCGGCTCACCAGCAGCATCGCTTCCTGCGCTCCCGGGGGCAAAACGCATCCCCCCCTCCGAATCACGCAATTAAGAGACAATTTAAATCCGTACATTTAGTCTCCTCCAAAAGAAAGACCATTTGAGGCCACGGTCGCCTGTTCCCAGCCTAGGGAATATTCACACACCTGCACAGGCAGGTAACACACTGCCCCACCCCGTGCTACGTCCCACCCAGGCGATAACAACCACTCGAAGGAGTAATTCCTTTAGATGAAATAATAGAGACAGTTTCTTCCAATCACCTATAGATGCTGTGCTGTGAACACTGATTTTGGGGTAAATCCCACCCGCACGCCCATCTCTCTTCAGAGCGCAACCTCTTGTTCCCGAGGAACAAGGTTTCCTTTTACCGACCCTGTCTCCTGCCACAAAAGCTGCCAGGAGCAGAGCACATCGCAGAGCCTCGCTCTGCGTCTGTATCGAGGACGGCGACCAGCAAAGGCACTTTGCTCCCAGCTTTACTGCAGAATTTATTCCTCTCCTCCTCTGTTCCAGTGGCCTTAGCTTCCCAGTTGCCTCCATTTACTGGGAGGAGGCAATAACCCCACTGCCTTTGCTGGTGCTGGGAGGTCTGCATCAGACCCCCTTTATCCAAACCACTCTCTCATCCAAACCCAACATCCATGTATATAGAGGTATTTAACTGCAACATCTGTGACAGGCAACGCCAATGAAATGACATTCATGAAAAATCAACAGAAGCGTTATTTATGTATTTTTAAGTGACAAACGAGCAGGCTGCAGGCCCAAATCACATGCATCATCATTTATATTAGTCAAGCACAGAAGCACACGCTCGACCTTAAAGCCCGTAAGTGAGCAGCTCTTTACATTTGATATTGGCACATAGGGACCAAAAGCCGATGTGGTTTTGTTTGCATAAAGCCTGACAGGTGACCGTAGTCCTGTAGCGGCTGCTGCACATCCATCGCTCCCCAGGGAGGCGCAGAGCCCGCGCCAGCAGACCCCAGCCATCTGCTAACGCCAGGCCACGAGCAGCTGCAGCAAGAGCTGCAGGGTCACAGTTGTCCTCTGCTGGCCCCTTAGGTCGGAAGTTAAATCAAACCACAAGAACCTCTCTCTGCTTTTCCTTCCTTGGCTCACGGTAAGACTAACATCTTGAATACTTTTTTTTTTTTAAATAGCTATAAAAGCAACACCTCCAGTGTTTTTCTGCTTTCATTGTCACTTGAATGTCACTGGCAGCAAACAAGGATTTTCCCCTTCTCATAACAGCCCTGGCACGAGGCTGTGGTATATTCAAGGATGGTTTCATCAGGAGCATAACACGCTAGTCTGTTTAGCTCAAATTATTTAGCCGTATGATATATGTAAATCTGACCAACTTGCAGCAGCTTCAGGCCTTGACACGTTTGTAATTTTGATCCTGCAATTATTTTGCAGTTTTGAATCTTTACTGTTAACTTAACAGGAGGCTCTGAACAACAAACCCCTCCAAATCGGTGCTTTAAGAGAAGCCTTCTCCTCTGGAGGGCTGAGCTGACGCACATCTGCTATTCTGAGAAAACAGAAACATGTAGACGTTATTCCAGCTTTGCCTTATTACTTGGAATTTGAGACCCACAGCTGGACCACCCCAAGGACTGGCCCTGGACATGGCACCTGGTAACGGCCACCCTGGCCCCACTGTAAAATCTTTGCTAACCAGCACACCGGCAGATGCAATTAGCTCCCCGTCACTGGGGCCACATGGCCCTGCAGGTGATGCCAGGAAAGCAAAAAAAAACCCCAACCTGGTTTCACATCATATTTCTCTTGGCAGCAGGTAAGTATTTTATAAGGAAAAATAGAAACACTTTCAAAGTTAGTCTAAAATAACTGGCACTTGTTTCACATTTTTGGAGCTGGGGTTTACTTGTTTCAGTTTACCCCAAACACCGTTGCTGTGCACTGCTCTCCAGCCTCATAGAGCATTTGCAGGAAGCTAAAAAAAAAAAAAGGAGAAATGGGGATGGACCCAGGTTAACTCATGTCCTGCACTACGCAAACGCTGCCAAGCCCCAGCCCGGGAGCAGCAGCACGCGCAGGCAGAGCAGGAGCACGGCCGGCATCTCCGGGACCCTGCATCTCCCTCCACCGCAGGGCAGCGGGCGGACCAGCTCATACTGCCACAGCCTCTCCAGCCTCAGTACCCGTCACCCAGATTCAGAGAGGGAGCATCAGCTCAACGTACCAACTCAGCAGAGTCTCCCGTTAACGGGAGGAGGCCTCAAACGTCTCTGCAAAGCCCCGCGTCTTTACTCTCCCTTGCTAACCTCTGCTTGAGCCATTCGCCTCGTGCAAAGAGATTATAACAAATGACTGGTTAGATCAATTCAGGAAAATTACTATTACTTTCTGTAGAGTTCTCTTCCATTTCCTCAGAGAAATAGTTTCAGTACAGATAAGAGCGAGGAATCACCCCCATGGTCCGGGGAATCGGTGCCCCTGTGAGAGGCAGGTCTGCAGGTGCCCAGACCAGCCCCAAGCCCTGCCTCATCCCACCAGCCTTCTCCTAACAGCAGGCAATGAATCCCCTCAGAATATCTCAGCTGTGAAGGGTGATTACATCTCTCTCTCATGTAAGAAGGACCTTAAATAATATTAGGTCTTGCAGGCTTCGCCTGTGGTTTTGAGGAGGAAGAATAGACGTGTAACCTTCATGGATGAGGGGCTGTATATTTATTATCCAGCAATGGAGGGATGGAAGAGCAAATAGATCCGTTTAGAAGAAAGCACGGGAAATGAATCACACAAGTGGAAGCAGTAACATCGTTATTTGGCACAGGGGAGGGAAAGCCAAGTGCACACGGAAACCCCCCCAGCTCGAACACTTCTCCCGAGTTTGTGCAAAGTTTGAGTCTTCCCGGGAGAAGCCTCCCTCTGCCCCACGCGCCGAGGGCCAGAGCAAGGACCCCAGGTCACGTGAAGCCCCACCGCATTTACAGTTCAGGACAGTGCTCAAGCGACACAGAAATGAGATCTCACAACTGCCCTGCTCACCCAAACCGGGCGCTGGGGACCAGGACCTACCGACAGCACCTCACACCCCTGGAGCGCGCTCTGCGGCTCCAAGCACCACCGCTTCACACCGCGCAGCGAGGAGGAATTGGCGATAATCTAAGTATTTGGCAGAGGAGCAGAAATGAATTGGGAAGCTGGTGGTAGCACACCCTGCAAACCAGCCAAAAATCAGTCATCTCTGGACTGTAAAATTCATACTGGACTCTGGATTCCCCTCCCCTGCCCCTTCGCTAGAGCATCTGTGAAATATCCAGTTTCAGTAGAGCTTGTGCCCTTTGGCATAAACCTTCCCCAAGTTTTGTAGTTCAGCTCCCATGCCTCCAACCTCTCCTATAGTAACAAAGAACTGGAAGAGAAAGAAAAAGCATTAATAAATCCTAAATTAAAATCAAATCGCAAATTCGACTGGAATTTGCTCAAAAGGAATCAATTGCAGCCTGTTCCCAGTTCTTTAAGGCAGCCTTATATTGTTTCTAACGAAACAAAATCAATAAGAAATGCTTCTTATGGTTCATTTTTTAAAGCTCAATACCAGCTATGCAATTTGGTTGACAATTATGAATGATCTGTTATGTCATCCAGCCCTTTTTCTGCTACCCAGCTTGCCAAAGGCTGCAATCATGTATTATTGCTTGCAGGTACATCTTTAAATATTGGTTTGCTTTCCACTCTTCTACAATGATCATTCAGAAATAAACTGAATTTGCTGATCAATTCCATTGACTTGAAAGCAACGGTTATGCCTTCAGTTTGTTGCTGGCTTCTAAACTTTTCTGATCCATTAGTTATGAGCCCCCACTGATTGAAAACACACATATTCACAGCATTGTTTTTTCAAGGAAAAAACGAAGAGCTTTTTACAGTCACTTTTCCCCAGGAGGCACAGCTTGGTTTTTAAAGCCAGCACGAGATGATAATGTAATTTCACCACAATAACTTCCTCTGTGGGTAAAAGTGACAAAGCTATTTTTGAAGTGCTTCATTAAAGATGACTTCATTTTATTTCCAAATCATGCATTCTTCTCTTTCACCTCCTGCTTGCGCTTTCCTAGATCTATTTGCTCCAATCTTTAGGTGCTTGGATCCAGAGCCACACAAACGCAGGTCATTTCCTAGCTGGTTCCCAAGAGGCTTCCAGAAAGGCAAGAGGTTTGCTCCCCGCGGGCGTCCCAGCAGACACGGCGAGGCCTCCCGCGTGCCGGGCAAGCGCGAGCAGCAGAGCACGCCGTGGGAAAGCAAGCCGGGCTTCAGCAGACCCCGCTTTGGGCCGTGCCCCCAAGCTGCCCTCGATGCTGCAAAACCATGGGCTCCCCCCACCAGCGAGGCAGCCCCCGGCCAGCAGCCTCGGGAGACGAGGCTTGGAGCAAGCCCGTTTCCTCGCCTGGCACGGGGAGCCCAGCAGCCTCCCGGGGCCCCGGGCTCGGCCACGGCAGCTCTGGAGCCAGCCCAACCGCAGCAGGAGCCGCTCCGCCCTGGCAGGAACAGCCTCTCCTACACCGGCGTCTCCACACGTTGTAGTGAGGTTTCGTTCTGAAAATGCATCGTGATCATTCTCACTTTCAAATATAGACACAGCTTTGTTAAAAAAAAAATCAGATTTGTTTTCCCCCAATACCAACATCCTCCATCCCCCAATCCATCTCAGACAATCCTTCCAGATCAATAACAGGAAAGCTAGAATATATTAATTTTGGAACATCATGTAATCAAGTGCTATGTGTCGCCACTGAAAATCCCCAGTGAGCACAGCCCTGGTTCTGTCCCTGGTCAGACAGATTTTGCTGTATCCGATGAGGAGGGTGAGAGAGGAAACCTCCTCCTCCTCGTTCAGAGGAGAGCATGAATTAGACGCCTGTGACCATTAAAGGTGCTTTTCCCGTGAATTTGCCCCAGTTACGCAAGACTGATTTATTTATTTTTTTCCCCTTACAGGAAAATAACATTCAAGTGTATGTATTTAGAAAGACACTGTTAATCAGTGCAGAGCCACTGGCTAGACGCACCCAGTCCCTGCTCTGAAGTAGGTCATAGCAACTGCCACGGTATGGCTTCAACCCTGTTAAAAATCTGACAAACCTCAGAAAAAAAAAAACCAACCCCATGGAAATATATCTAATTTGAAAATCACACTGGCTGGGTTCAATTCAGCAAATCATTTAAACATATTCTTAACTTGAAGCTAATGAATCAACTTATTGAAGTCAAAAGATACTTGAAGATCAAATCTAAAGTGCTCAGCATCTCGCAAGATCAAACCCCGCAAGAGGTCACGTTGTCACAGCGGCTCCCGCAGCCACAAGCACGCCGCGCAGGCAGGACGCACACCCCCGCCAGCCACTGCGACAGACTATCTCAAAGTTTACCAGGGGCTAATTCAAAAATAACAATTTTTAAATCTCCAAATTACAAACTTCGCCATTTTCAGTGCAATTTTCAAATGCTGAAAGTGATCATTATGTCTCATTTGGTGAAGAAGGGAAAAAAAAAAACCCCGCTTTATAATTCTCTGGCAGTTAGAAGCCCTAAACATATCTAACCCTGCCAGGGAGATCTTAGGCTTAGAGCAAGTCTAACATTAGCTGCTTTTCCTTCCAATTGAAGATATTCCTAAAAACGTCCTATCGATCCCGAGAGAAGAGGACCATTTGTTTCCCCCCGGAGGCTGCGCTGAAGCGACCTTGCTGATGTACGTGGAAAGCGTACGGCACTTGAGCAGCACCGAGGGAGAGGTAAACCTGCAGCCCGGTCTCAGCGCCCACGGCCGTCCCCGCAGCACCACGCCGAAAGCCAGGGTGACGGTTCCCCCGTTCCTGCCGATGTGCAGCGTAGCACGAGGAGGGACGCACCACACGCGAGGCTGGGTTTCCTCAGGGCGTGCAAAAAGGGACAAGGATTTGGCAAACAGGAGGCGGTGGTAGCTGGGACCGCTGCTAGATAGAGAGGAAACACCGATTAAACTCTACTTAAGTGGTTTGTAATTTCAAATAATTGGCAAAGAGTGCAGAGGTTGTGCCTTGTCCTTGTTTTACCAGGTGGAAAAAAGAAAAATTCTTGATCTGAATAAGGGAGAAAGAATCCAGCCCTCACGGCTGTCTGCAGGCACACCTTAAGACTGCCAGAAATAAAATCAACGAGAAACACGGTATAAACCAGGAGGAGATGACTTCACATTACAGGAAGCCTCACCGAAGCGGGACACGGAAAACCCTGACTCCGACGAGAGGGAGAGCAGGGATGCTGCGGTACAAGGCGCCCTGCCAGCAGCCCGGGGACAGACCCCGCACCCGAATCCAACCCACCCTCCGCTTTTTGGTCGAGCCAGCCTCGGCACACGCCGAACAGCCTGTCTGTCCATCGTCCGTGGGTCTGCAACCTGCCCTGCCCAGCACCTCCTTGAACATCAGAGAAGATGACCCATTTAGGAAAGCAAGTCAACCCTTTTTGGGAAAGGGGAAATGAGAGAGTCAGTATTTTTCCTTATTAATGGCTTGTGATCTGGAGCATGTGATGTGTGCGTTTGATGGTGGACTGGAGAATGAGGAGCGAGAGAGAGAAATTCCCTGAAGCCATTTCTGCTTGTTCTCCTTCTCGCTTTTGGAGCATCCTTGGGGATTGCCCTTTTCACAGAGGAGTATGGACTGGAGGAGAGAGAGGGTGACACATTCTCAAGGAGGTTATTTACAAGTGCTCTTTTCTAGAGATCAATGTGTTGAGCCTGGTGAAGAATGATTTCAATTTTGCCTTTAAAACTTGGATCAAACAACGCTGACAATGCAAACTTCCCCGCCATCCAGAGATTAAACTTGTTCTGCTGTTTTTAATAGGGGCCTGAGTGCATTGCTTGCCAGCGGGCTCTCAGCACCGCGCTCTTTGCCTTTCAGCAGGTTCCAAGAGCACGCTGCAGAAATAACCGATTTGCGCCTGCATATTGCTCAAGATGCTTCTGATGCATCGGTACGGCGTCGGGCCCGGGAGCGCCCCGCAGGACAGGACAGAAAAAGCATTCTGAAAACCGGGAAAACTGGGTGCAGAGATAAGACAGAATTACGGTAGTCGAGCAAACTAGATTTAATTCTGGATTACTACAGGCTCTTCTTACGACCTTGAACAATTCACAGTGATTGAGGGCACGATGTCAGCGCGAGGACACAAGTGTCCTGTGCGATGTTTGAGTTTATAAGAGGTCTATAGTCAAACATCCAAAGCAATTTATAGCAAGAGGTACCCTTGGCAGACAGCGTCTCCTGGGAAATGACTGTCTGGCTGAGGCTGATCACCCTTGACTTCACCTAGAGCTGTTTACTCCCTGAACCAGCAATTAATCCCAGTGTCTCCCCACCCCTAAGACTCGGTCGTTAAAAGCGTGCACTTGGTAAAAGCAGGGAGTGACATCGCTTACCTAGCGGTAGCTGCGCCTGCTTCTGCAAGGTCCATTTTCCCACCAGTGTAATGCAGAGTAATGCAACGAACCAGTAAAAATCCCAAGGATCTGATGTTTTAGTAACCACAGAACCCACTTCTGCTGTGTATTTGCAAGGACTCCCTGACACGTATACAGCTCATTGCCCAGGAAGGACCAGATCAAACCTCCAGCCCGTTCTGTTGAGCACCTTCTAGCTGCATTGCCGTGGCACCTGAACACAAGCCAGGATCGCCAAGGCCTTTTCTTTTGGAAAAGGACGCGTGCTCCCGCTGTTATCCTGTGCCTGAAGGCCAGATCGTAATCCTCTGCTAGGATCACATTATGATATTTTTGTTTCACTATGAAACGGAACCAAGCAGCGAGTTATGCTTTGATCTGAGTTAAGGAGCAAGCAGGGAGCACCCACAGACACTTCGCTAAACACGTACAAGAACCTTCAGTCCGGGAAGCAGCACACCTCCACAGCAGCTTCTCTCTTCTCAAATACCTCCCAAAGGCTTTGATGGCTTATTAGTTACCTCCAGCTACCTACCAAATTGCAGTGAATACCATGAGGTGCATTTTCCAGAAGAGCACAATTCCCAAAATATTTACGTTACTGGTTGCAGTAAAGGGCAAGTTTTCCCAAGAAACTCCGGAGCATTTGCTTCTCAAGCTTGTCCCCGTTGCAGACCGCAGCTGACCTGTCACTGCACTCTGATTTTGCCTAGAGAGAGGAACGTCCCTTCATCCCCGTTTTGAAAGCCCAGCGCTAAAAGGCAGCCTATGTCTCAGAAAAGTCCTCAGTCTAAGCTAACAAACTGAAGTTATAAAGGAAAACCACGCATCCATCGTCTCATTCCCTTGCGCACGGCTATAAGCTCCTCCGGCAGCGCGCAGGCTGCGCGAGCGCTGGTCTGGGACGGTGCCGTAGCACGGCTGCTCGTTGCTGCAATACAAATAACGAGCGCCCACGTACAAGCAAAGCTCCAAGCTTTCCCCTGCAGTCCTAGACGCCGACGGCATTTCTCTCTTTCACCCAGGAGGTCCCAGCCCAAACTCAGTCCCTATTTTATGGGGCGCTCCCCTCGCTCTCTCCTTCCAGCTGGAAGGACCGGGGGGAGCGGGGGCAGCTGAGCGGAGGGCCCGGGGGTCACCTCTCCCACCGCCGGCTCTCCCTGCGGCCACGGCTCGCGCTCGTTCCCGAGTCCCCTTTCATCGCCTGTACAGAGTTAGTGGGTGTGCTGCTCTCTCGTTGCTTGCTCTTCATTTAGCCTCTGAATTGTAAAGCGTTATTAAACTTGTCCTTAGCCACTTCAGAGCGGCAGACAAGGCTGCCACGCTTTGCCAGCAGTTGATTTATTAGTCAGTTCTGCAAGACTTTAATCTACTCGGAGGGTTTTTTCTTCTTTTTTTCTAATTCATAAATGGGTATCTTTATATTTAATCTCTAGTCAAACTACTCCTTACTTGATCTTTAAACTGTTAACACGAGGGTATGTAATTGCATCTCTCCAGGGCCACATCCTCCCGCAGCAAGCATCTGAGCCCAGCAGGCGCTGGGAGGGCAGAGCCGGAACGCTTCGCTCTTGCCCACTTTCAGGCTGTATCTTACTGAAAAATGTGAAAGTATTATGAGAATTGATTGCTTTCCGGGAAAGATATATATTCACTTCCAATCAAAACATAAAGGCATCCGACTTCCCTGTTCCCTAAGGTACGACACGCAGACAAGCGCCGACTGATTGATTTCAGGCGATTTTGGCCTTCATTTGCTAACAGCCGGCACCCAGGCCAGCACACAGTCAGCCTCCCCGCTCCCTGGGACAAAGCGGGCATCGCCACAGCCAGAGTCTTATACGCACTGAAGTGCCTCGGGGATAAAAAAAAAAAAAAAAAAAAAAAAGTAGGATTTTGACCAAAGAAAAATTGTACAGAACACATAATTTTGGCAAGACCTTGCTCTCCCTTCCCCCAGTGAATGCTTATAAAACAAAAATAGTTATGCAAAATTATTCACTTTTTGCTTTTATATTTTAAAAAAGCCAACACAAAATACTTCTCTATATACACACACTTTAAATAGCTAATGTTTACTGGACACAGTTCTGTTTTTCTCCTTTACTTTGGAAAAAAGCAAAAGCTTCCTGTAGAAAATTATGGAAATAAAGAGAGGCTCGTTATTTTTCCTAGGGTTTTTTCACATCAGGTTTCAATATGCAAGTCATGTTCCCGCCATGAAGTGGAAGGCTGCGCAGAGCGCAGATACGATCTAGTGAAGATTTTGCGTACAGTCTAAAATAAAGCCACATCAGCTCTGTTTTACTTGTGCTAAGACCTGCTTAAAAAATATTATTCTTCTGTCTCATCACCAAAGAGAAAAGATACATAGAAATAGCAGCGATGAAATTTAAACAGGCTATTTCAAATTCAAATTCAGAGCCACAAGAAGAAAATAGCTAAATCCTGTACGAGGCATCTCCTGAGCCACCGCTGGGCATCAGAGCAGGGAACAAGGTGTTCCCAGCATGAAGGCAACCAAAGGTTCACAGGTGGGCTCATAACTTCCTTCCCCATCCGCATTTCAGAGCCCTCTTGGCTGAACCGGGGATAAAAACCAAACCAGCGAGCGGTCGCCCACAAGACGCCGCGCAGGCCGGTCCCCCTCTGCTGCGCCGAACGGGACACATCCGAGAGTTACCGTTAAACAAAGGAGATTAATTTTCTGTTCTTTCCAGGTGCGAGAAAGACTTGGAACTAAAAACACGAATGAATTCAGAGTCACGCGCCTTGTGGTTGGTTCGTGCTGAAGGACTAAAGGGAGGAGCAGCCTCTCCAGCCAGAAGACCGCCTGGTTTCGGGTCTCTCGCTGCTTTTGTTCCCAGATGCATCTTTCTCGTCCCTCCAGCTCTTACAGTACGAAGACAACCGAGTTATCTGGAAACCACGGGTGAATTTTGAGCCCTGCATCTGCTGCACAGCCAAAGGAGGTCTCTGAAAACGGTTTACAAAAAAAAGGCAAACTCAGCATGGCCTGAGGCACATCGGCTTTCAACTTCTCCTCTACGGCGAGGTCAGCAGTTGCTGAAGTTGCCCGGTGGCACCAGCCAGGGCTGGAAGGAAAGGTGGTGTCCTGGCAGCATCAGCCGGACACCGGTACCACCGTCCCTGGCAGCGTGTCCGTCACCACAGTCACTGGGGCAACTTGGAAGAACTGGGAAAATCAGAGAGCATCTTACAAGTTGCATTTCAAAACCCAATTTGTTTCCTATCTTTTGAAATTCATTTTCTCTGTTTTCTTAACACCTTTAAAATACCAAATAAACATCAGATTTAAAAAAAGATAATAAAAAGCAGCATTTCTCTCTTCCTGTGAAGAGGACTGCGATGTATGCGGGAAGCCTCCCACACTCCCCTTTCAATCCATAAATACTACATGCTGCACAATCCCCTTCCAACAGGATAAAACATGAAGCTGTTCATTGCTTGCTAAGCTGAAAAGCACCAAAATTAACCTCATACCCAGGTACCGACAGCCACGAATAACAAGTATTTAACTGGCACACAATGGCCTGGTTTAGCACCGGTTTTAAAAGGAGTCTCACGTCAGCTTAAAACAAGGCCACTGGGAACCCGCGCTGCAGAGGCTCGGTGCAGACAGGTCTCCTCGCACCTCGTGATCCCAGTTAGGAGGCAAGCGCTGTCGACAGCGGCCGATGGAGAGGTTTTCCCTCTCCGATCACCTGCATCTGTACAGTCACATTTGGAGACAGGCAGCGTGGTTTTCACCGGAACACAGTTTGGTCACACGCAGAAGCTTTGAAAAGCCAAGCAGGAACATTTTGGAGTGGTTTCTCAGCCGCTGCAGACACCAGCACCGCTGCCCACCCCCAGCCCCTGCCAAGACCCCCTCTCAGCCCCCTGCCCCGCGCGACGTGCGGGCCCTGGGCTCGCCGCAGGAGGCAGGATAGGGTCAGGACCACGTACGGGCTCATGAATTACTAATTCACTATCCAGGCAGGATAGTAGGAAAAGCGCGTTTTGCAAATGTTACAAAGCCTATGGTTTTAAGCTGGAATTGTACAGAAATGTTTGGAGGAGCCCAAGTAACAACGTAGGGTTTAGACGTGAAAACGCCAGATAAATACAAGGCTAATCCCAGCCCAAGTGTCCTCAGAGCACGACACCTTCTCCCACCCCCTCCTCTCCGCTCCCGTATGCCCCTTCCCAAAGGTGGGAATCACACGGCAGCTCAGGGCCAGGACGTTTCTCCCCCCCAGGCACATACTTTTCCTCCACGTTTAAGACACCTCAGTCTTTCACAGCATCTCGCCCATGGCCAATGCCCGCTGCTATGGGAAAGCTGCTTTCTCCTGGACATCCCGTGCCCTTCCCGAGGCAGGAACCTCCTTATGCCCCGGTACCTGGGGACTTCCACCGAGAAGCAATGCCTAGTCATGCCTCATTTTGTTCTGAATAGGAACGGCCAGGCCCAGTCACAGCTTCCCCACCCAACACTTAAACTTTCTCTGAATGTGCTGGAACAACCGAGAAATTTGCTGTGAATTGGAAACAGGCCTGAGTCTGCAAAGGGATTGGGAAAAAAGACTGGCTGCAGCTGGCCAAATTAATTCCCAGCATAATTCCACGGAAGTCCGATTTTAACAGGCATTCAAAATAACGTGCTCTTTTCTTGCCCTTTGCCTGTGTAGAGGAAAAGAAAAAAGGTATTAACAACTCATTCCAAATCTTTGCATGGGTAATTAGCCACGTGGGTCGTGAAGTGCCCTGTGCACTCACAGGTTGGCAGGTGACCAGCCTTCTGCTCAGCCAGGTGGTATACTTGTACGGGAGGAAAAAAGGAGATGCCCTTCCTGGGTTTCATACAACAGACCACACTTTGAAGCTGACAGGTCAAAAATAAATTGCATGAGAATTTATCAGAACACGCAGGAGCATACCAAGTTTTTCTGTAAACTGGTTCCACATAAAGATAATTGCAAGCAGAGTCTAATTCAGCAGTCTCTAATTTTCTTGTCTGACTAAGCAGGCATAATTTACACCCATCAGTTGCAAATGGCTTCTCCCACCAATCCTAAAGATAGAGGGTTTTTTTCCAAAGGAAAAAAAAAAAAAGATTTCCTATCTCTGCAGAAAGAGGATGAAAAATACACGCAAAGGCTGTCTGACACAAATACGTATTTCCACTCAGCCTAGTTCAAAAGATCATACTGCAGCACAGAAACGGAGCACTTGACTGAGCTGACTGGTCAAAACAGCTTCTCCTGTCAGGGGACAAACGAGTGGTGTGATAAAGATAATAATTTAAACTGGTCTTACTTATTCATTTGTTCCCTGTTGCCCTTTTCAGCCTGTAAGACATGCTACAATTGTACAAATTCGCCTGCTGCTGCAGAAGGCTGACGAGCGGCCGGGGGCACGCACGGCTCGGCTTCGCTCCGCACGCCCAGCGGGACGCTTTCACCCTCCGGGTGCCGAGACAGCTCAGCCCCTGCTCACGGCCACTACGTCACATCCAAAAAGGCCAGGCAGCTCTTTGCATTCTCCCAAGTCTCTGCTGCCTCAGGTGACTCTGCCGGTGCGGGTGCCGGGAATCGCCCAGCCTGGTCTCTCGCAGTAAGCACCAGCCCATCTCCAGGTTCAGAACCAAGGTCACTTCAAAGAAGGGGCTGATCAAAGGAGTCCCTGCCGCGGAGGCGCCCGGCCAGGGCCCCGCTGTGCGGGGTTCGATGCGACGGCTGGCACGGATGCGGCTGCCCCAGCATTGGCGCCGGAGCCAAGGTGGCTGAACCACCTCCCACCACCCAATGCCACCCGATGGTGCCGTGTTTCTGCTGTCCCCTCCCGGGCAAAAGCAACCAGACCCCCAAGGGACAGGTACCCCCATATGACAGCGGTCGGGTGCTGCTGCTGGCGCAGAGACCCAGCCGGGTTCCTGCCAGGTGTGGGACACCACTGTGACCAAGGAGGGGACCCTCGGAGGAGGCAAATCATGGCATAACTGATAACAAGAAAATCAAGATTCCCCTCCTCGTTATTCTCTCATTCAAAGAGTCTCCATTAGCCTTAGTTAAACCAGCTCCAGGCAGAAAAGTCTGGCAAACTTCTCTAGTCATCATCGTTTTATTAAGGGCTGTGTGCCGGCCCTCCCAGCACAGCCCTCGTCTCACACCCCAGGTCTGCCCCGGGATGCCGAGGACCTGGCTGGAAAGCGGCTGGTGGAAGGAACTGGTGATGCAAATGCCACCTGGGTGAAGGAAGAGCCGGTTTCCATCTCCTGCCAGCCAGGGGACACCGGGGACAAAACCTCCTGCCTGCTCCCTCCAGGTCTGCTGGCAGAGACCAGCCGGCAGCAGGGACCTGCCAGGTCCCAGCCCGGGCGCTCGGCTCCTGCGCCCGCACCGGCCGCTCGCTGCGAGGAGGGGGTTTGCACAAAGGCAGGCGATGCCAACTGCTTCACGGACGGGAGCAAAGAAGCCTTTTGATCGGTCCAGACACACGGGCCCCACGTGCGGCTCTGATCAGCGTTTTCCCTGTAGCGTTGGCCCCTGCGAACATCTCGGTACAAGAACAGGAGTGCAGCAGTTGGTACCAACTCCCTTCTCATTTTCACAGTTTCTGCAGAGCATTTCTGCTCTCTGGTTTGACAGGAGCTTGCATTCTCCCAGTGTGTTTGCCTGACTTTCACAGTAATATATTCAGCAGAACTGGATACATTTCAAACCAGCTATTACACCACAGTATGTTCCAACACAAATATATGCAGTGTAGTGCAGCAACAATTCTTCTAGGAGTATTACTCTGTAACACAGATTGCAGAAGAAATGCATTTCCCTACTTGCTCCGATGCCCGCCCCACCTCCCTCGCCGTGCGAGGACTTGCAGAGCAGACCGCGCCGCAAAACGCGCTTCCCTGGCAAGCTTGCACAAAATTATTGAGAGAGAATAAACCCGATAAAAATTTAAGAAGTGGGAAATCTCCAGACATTCAAATCATCTGTCCAGCAACACGTTGCACAACATGCAAGTGGTTTCCGGCACGTTCCTCGCTCCCTCACCCCACGGGGGACGGCAGAACCGGCCGGTGCCTCCATCGCTGCCCCGAGCCTCGCCGAGAGCGGAGCATCGCCGCGCTGCAGCAAGAGAAACCCCTGCTCGGGCTGCGGGCGAAGCACAGGGAAACACAACGCTTTTCCCATTACAGATGAAATGCTGATGAGGAAGCGGAAATTTTTCCTCTTTCCCCCCACAACAAGCAAAATATAACACGAAATTACAAGAAGTTTGTGGGGACAAACACAGTTTCTTGCCGTTTGTTTTTGCGAGAGCTCCTAGAGCGCGGGTGGCATCGTCACCTCGTCCCAGCTGCTCACAAGGAGTTAATGCCTCTCCCAGGAACAAAGCGCTGAACAGACCCAAGCTCTTTGTGGGTGCTGCCGCGCCCAGCCTAACGCAGCCCTCGGCGCTCATCAGTGCAATTACAGCTCCCCAGATGATTATTTCAGGAGGAATCCTTACTGTATCTAAACTTGCCATTTAAAAAAAGAAAATCTACCGCGGCGTACGCAGAGCCGCAGGAGGAGTCAGAACGAAAACCAGAGCGTTAAGAGAAGGGAGAAGAAACGAGCGCACGATCGAGCAGGAGAGGAAAGAAAGGCGGCATTCTTCATAATGGGTGAACCGGTGAACCCCAGGCTTAAATTTAATTTAGCAACCCATCAATCAAGCTGCTGGGTGTCAAAGTGAAGGGCTAGCGGGGACTGTTTCAGTAGAGGGCACTCAAGTCCCAGGAATCTGCATTTGCCAGCCCCGGTATATTTACTCTCCGGTATTTTAGGAGACGACTTCAGCACATGAATCTCGGTAATGGGAGCACTGGGCCTCATAACTCACATTGATTGTGGTTATATTACACCTGATGCACATAAATCTAAACAAAATGCATGTGGATGTAGCTAATTCAAATGAACCAGTTTAGATACCATTAAAAAAAATAAAGAGAAGCCTCTTTTTCTTCATTAGCATGGAAAAATGCCATAGCTATAGAAATGCTCATGTCTCTTTCTGCAAGGTTCCTACTTCTGCTGCTGCTCTGAAGCACAAATCTTATTTGAAAAGGTCCTTTGTCAATCAGCATTTTTCCCTAGATATTAATAATTTCAACATTTTCCTCCACCTTTGCAAGCAGTTCCTTTTCATACTCGAAAATAAGAAGTCTTACATTCATAGTCTTTAGAACATCCATAAATACACAGCTTTATTTGTAGGTGAGAGAACTGAGATTTTTATGTATATAAAAAACCCCATAAAATGTACACGAGTATCAGAGTCCTATCTGTGTAATGAATGGAGCTCCAAATACTCCATGTATTCACTGTACAAAAGGCAGCATGAAAATCTAACATATCCAAATACCCTCGGAACAAACTAGGAATAACTAAATGACTTCTTCTAAATGGTACGCTATGTTCATAAGCTATAAATACAGCAGAGAATTTGCACTACTTGATATACTATGAAATGATGAATTAAAGCTATTTTCACAGCAGTTGTGAACTGGGCAAACACCTTGTATTTTTAGCATCGCTGTAACAGATCGCAGAAGAACGCCAAAGCCCTTCTGCTACCTTTGACTGTCCTTCAGCAAGGCAGCAGCCACGGACTCCTGAACAAGGTCCCACCTCACCCCGTCGTAGCCGGGGCTCTCCCGGGGAAGGCCGGCCGGCCGCCCACGTGCCGAGGCCAGGCTCGGCCCGCACCCCACCCGGCGCAGGGCCGGGCAGCGCTTACCTGCGCAGCAGCACGGAGATGGGGCTCCGGTCCTGCGAGGTGCTCCGTGAGTCCTGCAGACACGTTCTCTTTTTTCCAGCCATTTTGTCTTTGCTATAATTATAGGCTAACGACCTAGCTCTACCGCAGCTGATGAGGGTTTGGCCTAAGGGCTCAAGGGCATTGCTCGCAGGTGTGGACCCTGGGGCAGCAGAGCCACAGGGCACCTGCGAAGTCAAATAGTCTTTGTGGGGAAAAAAATAGCCTGTGGCAACTATGGTGCAACATCTAAGAGCGGTTTGAAAATTCTCCCTCTTTTTAATCACGACACAGAACAGCCCTGGGATTCCCTTGGAGGGCAGCAGGACGCTGCCAGGAGAGAGGAGCACTGCCGAGCCACACACGAGGGACAGGGCTGGGGGACGGTGCGGGAGCTCAGGAATACGAAGGAAGGGAAGCACAGCCATGATCTGCTGTTCTGCTGCGCACGCTCACGTGGCTTCGGGACGGAAAGGCCATGCAAGCCCCGAGCAAGGAGACGTGCAGCTACAGAGCGCAGCTCTGCCTGGTGTCCAGGCACGTTGGGTGTGGTTTGCCATCCAACTTCTGGTAAATGATTGCTCCTGTCCTGCCTTTCTGAGCAGCACAGACTTCCTTCTCTAACCTACGTACACGACGAGGACTATTCACGGCCTCCATACACCCATCAGATACTAATCAAATAAGATAATAAGAAATAAACTATTTGTGCTGGTACTGCAGTAGGATCCAGAGGCTGAAGCAAAGGTTAGAGCCTTATTAGTGCCTGGTGCCAGGAAAAAGGCAAGAAGCAGCACCTGGACACTAATGAACTAACAGAATATATCATCCTAGCTATATTTTGATTTAAACAGTCCACAGAATCTGAACCTCTTGTCCCGAGTTACTGAAACTCAAACCCTCTTCTCCACAGAAGAGCAAGCCCTCTCTACCCTCTCCCTCCCAATAGGTTTGTGGGGCTTTTTTATAGCCAGGTGCAAAGATTCCCCAGGCTGTGACATTTAATTTTGTAACAAGCTCACAGAGACAGCTGTCCTTCATTTAAGCAGTAAGTAAAGAAAATTCCCTCCATGCCCTTTTGCTAAATCTTATCCTTTTTGGTGTCATGAGGGATAAAAATATCCTTAACACGAGACAGCCTTTTCTATAACTGTCTTTGACGCTGGTAAGAAGATTTCCTGCTGGACGTTGGGGCCTCAGCCTGCCCGCAGTAAACAGCAACAACAGACCTCCTCGGAGAGCGGACTTCCGCAGTTTCTTCGAAGATGCTGAGTAGTGTTTGCCTCTCTGGCTTGACTCTTAGGCAGGAGTAAGAAACAGTCTCCTCCACCGTGACATAATGCTGGGAGCCCAGGTCACGCTCAGGGGTACCTTCCCATGGCCCCAAATGAAGCACGCGTTAAACCACGGCCCCGCGTGCCCAGGGAGGCTTTAGGAAGAGTTACACCAGCTTCTCCGGGAGGAGCTGGTCCTGCCATGGGCGTGCAGATCCCCCAGGGACTCTTCCAGCTTTTCCTTACGATTCTGTGATGATGACAGCTATCGGATACCCTGACCAATCCCCCCCTGCTCCTGCTGGACAGCAGCCGGGGATCAGACACCCCTGCGATGGGCCCGCAGGGGATCCCCCCGGCGGGTCTGCCCCCCTGCAGCAGTCAGCGTGCTCGCTGTCTGCTGTCAGAGGCAACACCCAAAGAAACTTTTCTTTGAGTTTTAGGGTTTGCGCATGTCCCCTCCTCCAGGTCATGCATTCGGGCTAACGGAGGCTGGTCCGGGGCGGGTCGCTTGAGCGCAGGACAGCAGTCGGCTTCCCTCACAGCGCAGAGCACGCCGAGCTTGCTGCTGGCGAAAGCGACGGACGAGGAAAATGAAAAGGATGAACTGATACAGAGTAACAGGCTGTTTGTAAGAAAACGAAAGATTTGCTCTTCAGGCGTTCAGGCGATGCAGTCAGCAGGCAGCTGGCAAACGGGAGCCATTGGAAAGGATGGAACAGATCAAATTATTGAAATGAGAAAAAATAAATTCGCCCAAGCCTAGCCCAGCAAGCTGACAAAGCAGCCTACTTAGCTGCTGCATGTGCGGCCCTTTGTCTCTGTCACCGAGGTCATTAAACCCCCGGCTGCGGAGCCCGGGCTGGGCGCCCGCTCGCGGGTGCCGCCGCTCCAGCGGCCCCGGCCCCGGCCCCCCGGTCCCCGCCCGCCGCCCCCGCAACGGCCGGGCCCCGGCCCGAGCCGTGCCGCCCCGCCTCGCCCGGCGCGGGGCTGTCGGGGACACCGGGGACGTAGGGGACAGCGGGACCCCCGGGGCCGCCGGGGACGTACGGGGCAGCGGGCTCTCCGGGGACGCCGGGCACCCGGGGATCGGCCGGACGGGGGGCCGTCGGGGGCAGAGGGACGCCGGGCCCCCCCGGGGCTGCCGGGCCCCCCGCTACCCCCGCCGCCCCCCGCCCCGCGGTCCCCGCCGAGGGTCCCCGGCCGCCTCCTGCCCCGCGCCCGCCGACGGCGCTGCCCGCCCGGCGGGACCCGCGGAGCCGGCCCTGCCCTCGCCCCGGGGGAGCGGGCGGGTGCCAGCGTGTCGGTGTGCGCCGGTGTGCGGGGGTGTGGGGGGTGCGGGGGTGTGTGTGTGTGCGCGCGGGTGTGCGTGTGCGTGTGTGCCGGCTCCACTCCGGGGCTTGGCGCGAGCCGCGCGCATCAGTGGTAGGAGGGGACAGAGCCGCTCCTGCGGGCGCACCGGCAGCCCCGGCTCCGCAGGTGCCGCCCGACCGGCACCGGCACCGCACGGCCCGGCTCGGCTCGGCTCGGCTCGGCTCGGCTCGGCTCGGAGCGGCTCGGCTCGGCTCGGCTCGGAGCGGCGCGGCTCGGCTCGGCTCGGCTCGGCTCGGCACGGAGCGGCTGCCGCGGGACGGGCCGGCGCGGCCGCACTAAGATGTGCCATGAGCGGTCCGGCCTCGGCGCCGACCGGCCGCTCCGCCTGAGCCCCGGGCAGCAGCCGCCCGCTCCCCCGCTGCCCCTGGGGCCGTAGGGCCGCCCCGGCCCGCGCCCTCCCCAACGATGCCCCATCTCTGGCCGGCTCTCCGCGGCGTGCTCTGGGAATACTGGGCAGCGCTCCTGGTCGGCGGCTTCTGGGGCCAGTGCTCGCACGGGATGCCGCATGTCATCCGGATCGGTAAGGCCGCCGCTCCCCGCGGGGACGGGCCGGCAGCGGCCGGGCGAAGTTCAGGGCGCGGTGCCGGGGCGGGGGATGCGCTGCCCGGGGCCGGGAAGGGGGCTGCCACCGGGCGCGGTGCGCCGAGGGGCTGCGTCCCGGCACGGGGGGTGCCGCGCCGGGCCGGGCCGGGCCGGGCCGCTGCCAAGGGGGTAGCGCGCCCGGTGCGAGCAGCCGCCCTGGGCACGGTGCAAAGAGGAGAGGGGGGACGCTCTGCGCCGGGGCGGAAGGATGCTGAGCCCCCGGCGAGGGGAGAGGCTCTGCCCCCGGAGAGGGGGATGCTGTGCCTGCTACAAGGAGGGCTGCCGTGCCCCCGGAGAGCGGGCTGCTCTGCCCCCGGGGAGGGGGCTGCGGTGCCCGCTGCGAGGAGGGGTGCTGTGCCAGTGCGAGCAGGGGTGCTGTGCCAGTGCGAGGAGAGGTGCTGTGCCAGTGCGAGGAGGGGTGCTGTGCCAGTGCAAGCAGGGGTGCTGTGCCAGTGCGAGGAGAGGTGCTGTGCCGCTGCGAGGAGGGGTGCTGTGCCGCTGCGAGGAGAGGCGTTGAGCCTGCCGCAGTAGGGGTGCTGTGCAGATGTGCTTTGACCCCGGGCAGAGGTGCCCAGCACAAGGGACAGGCAGTGCGGGGGGCCGCGGCACTGAGCCCCGCTGCCCAGAGGATGCCGGTGGGCTGGCTACGCCACAGCCGCTGCTGAGGGCCAGGAGTGTTTCATTAAATTGCTGATGTTCTGGGGAAAATTAATTTTTAATAATGTTACATAAAGTAATTGCACAGATAACAGCCTGGGAAAGAGTCTACGATCTTTCTTTTCCTAATTAAATGAGATACTCGTTTTAAGCATGTCATGTAAAGAACGGCGCTGATTTCCTGTTACATCCCATGTACTTTGCCATCGGTACACATTCCCAGGGATTTGCTGTCTGCCTAGTAAAAATTATAAGGACAGGTTTACCTGTTTTTTCAGGGACCAAATTCTAACCCAGAGAAACTAGTGAAAACTGAATAGATTTGTCAATATTTTACAGTGGAAAAAATGGGTCTTATTTATCCCAGTGCAACTGCACAGCCGCAATGTGAAAGCCAGTGAGAGAAAAATGCTGGTCCTGAGGGACAGACGCTTTCTGAAATGAAACACTGTCACCTCCAGCACAGCTTTGAGCAACTGCACGGCCCAGATCGTCTCACGGACAAGGGCTTGATTCCTGCAGGGTGAACATCTGCTCTCCCCTGGACTTCTCTGAACAAGGCACTCCAGGCAGACGTGGTCCTGTGCATGTTGTAGTGCCAGAATGTTGCTGGAAAAGGTCAACGGACCTGCCTCCGGGGCCCGGGCCCTGGCGGCTGGTGAACTTTTACTGGAGCCAAGCTGCTCGGTATGCTCAGCCACAGCCTGGAACAGCTGGAAATGTTTTTTGCGACAGAAACCCACTCCCAGGAAAGCTCCCGTTGCTGCCGACAGGCACGCCGGGCTTTGCCAGTCCCACCACGCGAGCAGGGGGGAGGCGTCCCGCCGTGCCGTGGCAGAGCCCCCCCCCGTCCGTCACCAGCCTGTCCCCACCCAGAGCACCGCAGTGCCGCCACGGCGTTTCTCTTCCCAAAGGGTCCCAGGGTGCAGATCCCCGTCGGGACCGTAAGCAGCTGCCGGCACTGGGCTTGCAGCTCGTCCTCCTTTCAGCTTGGCAGCAGCGGGCCCGATTCTTGGTGGCCAGACCCGGCATGCTGCCAGGCTGACGCTCTGGAGGCGAGCTGCGAGGGGCTGCTGCTGTGCGAGCGGACGCTCGCAGGGGAACGGGCTGAAGTCGCTAGGGCGGGGGGGTGCCGAGACCTCTGGGAATACCAGCGTGGCTCGTGGGAGACGTTGAGGCCCAGAGTATCCCTGTGGCTCTGTGGAGATGTTTAGCCTCCAGTCCAGGTGCCTCAGTTGTCCTGAAAATGGATTTTCTAGACAGGGATCAAAGCAATTGCACAAAAGGCTGGAGGAGCCTTCAGCCCAGAAGCTGCTGCCAGCCCCTCACCGAAATCACCCGGTTCTGCTGTAGCTCTGCTCCCCTTCACCCGGCGCTCCCCGGCTCAGCTCGGAGACCGCCCCAGGAGCAGGGCTGGGGGGACACTGGCGCTGGGCTGGTGTGAACGCAGCGAGGCGGTGTGCAGGCAGGGAGACAGGCAGGGAGACAGGCAGGGCTGCCCGCTGCCGGAGCACTGCTGTGCACCGCCTCTGCCAGCACGCCATGCCTTCCGCAGGAGAGGCCTTGCTTTAATTGCTGAGAAACGCCCTAACATTCGGCACCTCGTTTAGCCTTTTTCTTGATCAGTAAAATAAGAAACTTAAAGATCAGAAAAAGGCTTTAAACGGGGCTGCAGGGAAATCTCTGTTTACCTTTGCTCTCAGCTAAAACTGCCATAATTTTGACCTCTTTTTCAGCCCACTGGAAAATTGCAGCTTTTTCCCCCTGCATTAATTTGTGCAAAGCAACCCTGGCTTTCAAGTAATTCTTTTAATTATTAGGTTATGCCAAGAAGTGGAGAACACTTAAATGAGTATTGTTTTAGAACTGAAAATCAAACCAGAGAGAAAACAGGTAACTTTTCAAAGCTCTCTTGTTTTCCTATGAAGCTGACTATTAAAATAAATACAGGGAGAGATGTCTAAGAAAGGGAAGGAAAAGCCAAAAGCACTTTTTCTCTCACGAGTAAAATATAAATATTTAATCTACACATCTAAACATAATCTATACATATACACGTACAAAGAAAATCTGTGCCTCATTGCTGGATTTTTTTTATGAAGTAGGAGTTTGTATCTGAAGCTTATTCAACAGCTGTTCAATTATTATGCAACCTGTTAAATATTTGAAAATACTGTATCAGAAAACACCACCGAGATCTGCTGCAGGCTCAAGGTGCTCGAGTCAGCTCCGAGTTATCCTGGTGTAAAGACAGATAAGTGTAAAGGTGTGAGTGGAGTTACTCCGTGTTTACACCGCTGTGACTGAGAGGTAGTCTGTGATGCTGCCAGCCCTGACTGCGGATGAGATCGGTGAGATTATACCCGTTATTAAGTGCTGCACCGAGCAGCCGAGTATTTGCAATATCATGCCCCGCATATAGTAAAAGCAGTGAGTGCAAGATGATTAAGCCTCCGTAGATAGCCCATTTATCTAACCTTTCTCTTAGATTAAAAAGCAGTAGCAGCACCCCTTCAAAGTGACAGGCAAGAGCTTGATGCCATTTTATAGAGCCTGATGGCACCAGCCCTAACAAAGCAACGCGACTGGAAACGGTGTCACACGTGGAGCCGGAAGGACTGGCGTTTCATAGCAGACCGGTTTCAATCGCCGTGCTTTGCTGAAGCATCATCAGAAATTACTCAGAGTGATTATTTTGATGGATGATGTGTTAGCAAGATATACGTGCAGATCAGATGGATGCCAACGGTTTGAGATTAATATGTAATTGTAAAAAATAGACCACAGGAGCCGTCAATCCCATTTTAGCACTTGCATTTGTTGATTAGTGGGTTGGTTTGTATTCAAGTGCTGCCGAGGGGCGACACCAACACGGCGCAGCCCCGCTGCCATCGCTTCCCTTGGCCGGCCCTGCTCCCGCGAGGAGAGCAGCAGCAGCGGTGTCTGCCACCCTGTCGGTGCGCGGGTGGTGAGGGGCAGGGTCTCCAGCCTACCCGGCACTTGGGTCCCCCCAAACGCCGGCTGCACGCTCGCCTTGCCCTTCCTCTGCAGAAGCGCGCTGTGCCTGCGAGGGATTTCATTTTGCTCTCTACATTTTTAAAAGGAATCACCTTCACCTCTGGGTTCTCGCTCTTGTTCTGGTTTTTTAACTAAGGTTATATTCCCGCTGATGCTTGTGGCAATAATTATACCTCAAGCATGTTTGAAAGTCCCAGTCTTGTGTCACTGAGGTCGCTGTGAACAGGATCGGGCTCCAGCTAAGCTTTTAAACAAACAGTCCTGCAGGGAGGAATTCATTGGATTTTATTTCTTGGAGTCTCTTTCTAAGCTGTGTTTGCATAGAAAAGGGGTCAGGGCATCGATTGTTTGTGTGATTTGCAAGTAACACAGAAAAGACAATCACACTGGATTGGAGTCTCTGTGGAAAAAAAATCATTGATTATTTTATATAAATACATAGAAAACAAATTCTGTGGATAATGATCCTCCTCTGTGTGACTGGCTTTTCTGAAGCTTATTATGCCTGTCTGGAATTTTATTTTGAAATCACCTTCCCACACTCTGCAAACAAAGTTTTATTTTTAAAAATAAAGGCAAAAGCAGGCTTTTGCAGGCTAAAAAAGGCAGTGCCCACAGGGCTGGGAGCCGCACGGCTGTGGGGTATGGGGGTGCTGGAGGGGTAATCCTCAGAAAGGCAGCTCGAGCGTTTTTCTGTTCCGCTCAAGCTCGATGACTGCTTTGGCCGCTGCCCTTCGGGGAGGGGTGGCAGGACGGCCCAGCCCGGCTCTCCAGCCGGGGCTCCGGTGTTGGATGCCACCGGGGTGTGAGAGGGGCCGGAGCCCCACCGGCACGCACTGACCTGTGGGTGGGGGGTTCCTCACCCAGCAAACAGGGCGCACGCTGACCGAGACTCGCCTTTTTACCTTTTCCTCTAAAACCCCTGCAGTGCGCGCTTGCCCGCTGCCCGAGCCTCCCCAGGCTGCCCGAGCCCCGCAGGCAGCCGCTGCCTTGGCTGCGCCCGCCGGGCCCTGCGGCCGGTGAGGGTGCGGGGCAGAGCCGAGCCGGCCTGAGCCCCCGCCCGGGGCCTGGGGCTCACCCAGTGCGAAGCAAGGAGAAATTCCTCTCCGTGGCCGGCGAGGCGATGAAACGTGGCGGGGTAGGAGCAGGCAGAAATTGAAGTACGATCGATACGTTTCCCCCTCCCCGAAGCAAACGGCTTCAGAGAAGCAGCCTCACAGCACCTGAGACCAGCCCGCAGGCTCAGAAAGCGTTAACTGGGGGAATCTTCCCTGCAGGCGACCTGACTGCCCACAGCCCTGCCGCTTGCTCCCCAGTTTGGAGTGTAAGCACACAGAAAGCAGAGCTGGGTTCCCCTGGCCGAGGGGCACCTAGCCAAGGGCCGGGAGCGGGCTCGATGGAGCCCTGTGTGCTGCGGGTGTGAAGCTGCAGCGGCACCGATGGCGTCTCACGCGGGTGCCTGAGACGAGGATCTGGCCCCCGAACCTCCTGGGGCCAAGCACGCTGATGGGCTGCCTCAGGATTCCGCTTTCTGCATGTTCGCCGTTGCAAGTAAAGTGCTATTTTTGTTCTGGTTTGTTTTTCCTGTTTTTAAATCACTCTATTGCCTTTGTGGCTTCTCCTGCATTTCCCTGTGCCTTTCTGTGGCCACGCACCCATTGCTCACGCATTTAATGGCTGATAAGGTTATTTCAGGTCATGAGATGCTTTGTGTGTCAGATAACGTATTCTAGTAATTTCAGCAGGATATAAGGGTGGCAGTGTAAATTGTTTGGTGGTAAATTAATTCTGAATACATTTGAATAACAATGTTACCTCTTTATCGCAGAATAGTCTAATTATTTGATCTTGGCATCCTCTTGAGACCTTCATACAGGAAATTAAGATCAAACCACAAACCAGAAAAAAATAGACCCTCATTCATCATAGGGCAGGAGTACCGCCAAAATAAACAGACCTACTTCGTGCTGGGCTGCTTCCTCAGAGCGGGCACGTGCCCCCGACCGCGTGCACCAGCACATCGGCATCGCCCGTGGGCTGCAAGGCGGCGGATTTATGCAGCACGTGAGTGGCGAAGGAGCCTCGCGTGGCCTTTGCGCGCACGGTGGACGCGGTTGCTCTGCCCTGCGCCGGGGACACACGCCCTCGCAGTGAGAGCTGCCTGCTCGTGCTGCATCGCCGCTTTGGGGTTTATCACCAGCAGGTGCAAGTCCACTGCCACCGCTTCCAGCTTAATTTCTTTGCCTCTGGATGCTTTTATTGATGAAACTAAACGGAGGTTGATATATGAAAAGGTTCCCGTAAAGCCTTCATGACACAGTCACGCACAGAACACTACTAAAAGTAATTCCATCTCCAGCAAAGTTGGGTCTCTCTTGTCCTGGGAAATGAAGTGCTCCTTTGGTACCGATCGGCAGTTTCACCCAGTTAGCAATCCTAAGTGGAATCCAGCTTTTCCGTCTCTCGCCCGCTGTCAAAGCGATGCCCCAAGGCAGCCGGGGCTGGCGGCTCAGCTGCGGGCCCAGCATCAGCAGAGGGCACTGCGCCTCACCGGCTCTCGCCCTGCCTGGGTGTTTCTGGCCACCTTCCTCCTTCCAGCTCCTGAATGCCGCTTTCTTGTATTAGCTATCATCACTAATTTCAAGCATTTGCATGGAGTAGCTCTGCCAGAATAGCTATGATGCTGGAGTCTCTCATGGAGGCACAATATCAAATAAAACCCGACACTGCACACTCTGTTTGTAGCAAGCATTAAGCCTCGTAATCCAATGTATTGCGTTTCTCCACCAGTTACGCTGTGCAATCTCCTTTCCCTCATTTTGGCTAGAGGTTTAATGTGATGCCGTCTAGACTTCTTTTTTCCTTTGCATACTTAGAAGACAGGCTGGTGGAAGTCTCTGGGTAAGGCAGATAACGAGTTGAAAGCCCTAGAACTCCATGGGCGAGGGGGGAGAGAGGCAAACGTTGGAGAGGAGCTGAGGGCTGAACGCGAGGATAAACTCTGCGCTGTGGTGATGCTGCCAAAGAGAATAGATGTGGAATGAGGAGTGCTGGTTGTCTTACAGCCATGAGCATCGAAGTTGCTGCGACCGCAGATGTTGCTGTTTGCAGGGACTGCACGGGGGATCCTGACACTCCGCCAGTGAATCCTGTGGGCTTCCGTGCCCCTTAGAGACTCAAGCCTGCTTTTTCAGGCAGGGATTCTCTCTGTTTGGGCTGATGTAGAGGGGACTCGGATGTGATGGGGCGTCGTGCGTTACTACTGTTGTTCATTGACAGTGAAAACAGGGATAATGTGCCGGTATTTCTCACTCATAATAAAGCCTAAAATAGATGCAGGTCCTTACCACAAGCAAGAGCTCTTAAAGCAGGTGGAAGGCTCAGTTCACGGCTTTGTCTTTGCTCCAGCACCCGGGTTTCTTTGTGGCTGCCTCTGTTAACCCCTTCTGCTCTTGCCTCCTGCTGCCCCCCCCCCCCCCCCCCCCCCCCCCCCCGCTGTGCTGCCCCGCAGGGAACCTTCCTCTGACATTACAGCTTCATTTCTCAGGTTTGCACTACGAGACGCTCGCCATGGCGGGTGTTACCTGAGTGTTCAGCAGCATCACTCCCGGTGCTTTAAATCTGCAGCAAGACATTGTGCATAAATACACAAATATGGATGCGACTGCTCCATTATTTCTGGGAGGGAAGATAATCAGGAAAATGCCGTTCGGTTGCAAACACCGCTCAGGAGAGCCGTGGGGTACCCGTGCGTCAGAGGCAATCCCCAGTGCTGCTCGGAACTTCCCCCTACACACACCAAATAGTTCAGCCTCTGCAGCTGAGGCTGGATAGGAAAGCAAACGCTGGCCATCGGCGACAAAAGGCCACCTTGCTGTATCTGTATTATTTAATATTTTAGCCCAGGGACCCGGTCAGCCTTTGGTTTTTGTTGCTGTGCCCCAGCCAACAACCAGCACCCCTCAGTGTGGGGTCCAATGCCTAGAATAAAAATCAGAATTGTGAAGTAGAAGGGAGCAACCGGCACATTCAGTATTACCTCCTTGGGCTTGGGACATTCGGGAAAGCATTGTGACCTGGAAAATAGCGGGAAGGACTGGGCTTCAAAAGCCTTGGACTGTGTGGGTATGGCCCCAGAACCTCTCCATGGCCCAAAGTGTCGGGCTGTAGAAGGCAGTCAGTGGTACTGCCACAGCGGCACGACGTCCGAGAGCAGCGCTGCCGTGTGCAGCATTACCGCAGGTCACCCTTCTCTGGCTGTCACAATACAGATTGTTTGTTGCACACAGTTTGGGGGAATAGCAAACACCTCAATACTTTCATTTTTTAAATAGCAAGCTGGGCTGTGCTAATTCACCTAGGACAGTTTTTCTCCACCGTGTCTGATGTAGAAGACCCACCAGTTATTTCACTTTATGAGGCTGTTTTCTGTCACTACGCACTGCTGATAAATACTCCACCAGCACGGAACCCATCTCGCTGGGGATGCAAGAAAGGAGGAAGGCAGAGGGATGTCAGGAAGCCGGACAGCCGAGCAGGGCAGAGGAGCCGCTGTGTAGCCTCAGGTAACGAGGCAGCAGCATGGGAAGAGAGGGTTCCCTTGGTGATCACAGAGTTTAAAATAATGAGATGAAAAGGATGCTGTGGGAGTGGCGGAATAAATCTGCCACAATGCTTAACAGTGCAAAAGGAAAAGAGGAGGAAAAAGGAAAGACAAGATTTCTGGCTTCTTGATTAGAGGTCCCCTAAAGGGGGAGTCCTCATGCGCAGTCTGGCACGAGGAGGAGAGAGACGGCACGGTAGCTACTCCCTTGAGAAGTCACTCTAGTGAGACACAGGGTGCTGCACGATGGTGATAAACTGTAAAGATCTGGGCACAGGAGATTTTGGGAACGGGGCTCTGGTTTTCAGCTGTAATTTGCTCCTGGCTGTGCCCTTTGGATTTGCAGGTAAAGGCTCTCCCAGGCAGCCCGAAAGATGCTGTAACACATTTTGTCAGCTGCCTGGGCAAGAGCACGACTCCGGCATCAGACGGCTCACTTGGGTATCGTGAGGCAGGAGCAAATGCAGTAGTCCTGCCAGGCTCCCTGCCAGCCTCCCCAGGCAAGCCCACGGCCCAGGGCAGTGCGAAAGTGCTCCTCCACCTTGCGCTGGCCACCAGCGCTGCTGGGGAAGGTCTGGAGAGGCACCGGGTGGTGCCTGGCTCAGCCCTCAGCCCTGCCGGGAACCGACGCACCAAAGATCCACCCGCCTGCAGAAAAAGCCCCCAGTTTGCATTTCTTCTTTGAAGTACAGCCTGACCTTCTTACTCAAGTCACGCCAAGTCTAATGCCAAAATAAGGAGCGTTTGCACCTTGGATTAGGAGTTTAGTCTGTGTAGTTACTGAGTCAGAAAAACACCCCTGTGCAGGAAAGTTTTTAAGCAGACATATAAACCAGCTAACATCAAGGGAATAAAACAAAGACTTAAAATTGCATAAATGTTCAGATGGATTCTTGAATTTGGGACTCGCACTTTGCTCATCACTCTGGAAACTGGGCGCCCAGGGATCCCCACTAAGGGGTATCCAGATTCCCAGGTACCAGAGCGCTAAGCGCATTGCAAAGGCTTTTGAGACGGATTGATTTAAATTAGCCTTCCATCCTTGACATCGGCAAACAGTAGCTTCAGGAGCATTCATTAGTGCCACCGCAGCCGTTCGGGTTATACTGGTGGTTCGTACGTCCAATAGGGAATGGGAAGAGGCCACTGACTGCTCTTACATAGGCCACTGGATGCTCATTAGCTGGCAATGACATTTGATTGCTACAGCACGTCCTTTGTTCCAGCTGGGGACCTAGAGGTGAACAGACCAGCCCCTTGAACTCACCAGTACCCAGGTGAATAGGGACATAAGCCGTTCTTAAAACAGCAGCGCTGGTACTGCAAAATCCAAATTTGATTAAAGATGTGGAAGTGTATGGTGAGAGAAACAGCATTAGCTGTGGGCGGCTTTCCCCCACTTTAATGAATAGATGGCTGTCATCTCTTACTTATCTCCCAGGATGAAACAGTAAATAAAATCTGGTATAACCCACAAATTTAGCTGAGTTACGGCTGTCTATTGGGACTGAAGTGTTAGACTTGTTGGTTAGTTTTGCAGTGAATTCAAAGCACTCAGAAGGAAGTCACAGCAGTGATTTTAAATTCCACCCCCTGCGAGACTCCGTGCCTGCCTGGGTACACGGGCTGAGGGGATTTTTCCCTGGCTGCAGCAGAAGTTGTATGTTAGAAACAGGGCCGATTTTGTTATGAATGAAGCAAATGGCTACAGCACACGCCTAGCAGAGGATCTGAGGACAGATTTCCGCGTGAAGGTCGGACCGGGCTTTGCTCTGGGAGCTGCACACACCACACCTGCGCCTCCAGCTTTGCTCTCTGGGTGCGGCGCTGCTCTGCCTGCACCGGTGCTCCTCGGGGCTGCACTGCGAACGCGGAACGGCGTCTGCCGAAAGGGAGCTGCTCTGCTGGAAAGTTGGCCTTTAAGTCATCAGTGAAGAATAATGTGTGTGTCTGTATCGCTACGGTGTCTGGGAGTTTGAAAAAAAGATGGCTGTTTTCATTGCCGTATAAATAAAGGTTTTCTTTAACTGAACAGGCGCTGCTCAGTCTGAATCGCTCTGATTCATGCCTCACTGGAGGGGAATTATTAATCTCTCATATTCTGCACAAAGGTGGCTGGTATATATTTTCTTGTAAAAATTAGAGCAGATCAAGACCGTTTCCTAATGGTTTCTATAACTATTTGCATTTTTATATACACGGAAAGAGTTCTGACAGTGTACCAGGACTGCTGCTGTTTGGGTGACATCTGACCACAGCACGGGCAGCGACAGGGTCTGGATCCTCCATGTTGGAGAAGGAAAGACAAACTATCCTCGAAGAGCACAGCATCAGCTACTCTTCCGTTGCTGTCTTTGCCTTCTCCTTTACAGTGCAGGCAGCAGAGTTTCTTGGGCAAGAAGGCGGTTTCCAGAGAACGCGTGTATTAGCCCTCTGGGGCAGTGTCAGACCTGTAGGACACCCGGCAAATAACATCTTGCAGCAGTTTTCAATCACTGCCAACACATGACTTGGAGCAGTTGCTCTGTTTTCTGTGTTGAGAGTCACAGGAACATTATGGCACCAGGATGTGACCTGGAGATTTTTACAAATAACTCAGCTCGGCAATATCGTAGTCATAACTTGCAGGAATATTTGTATTCTTTCCTCCAGATTCCTGTTACAGGAGGTTTATCACAGACCATTTCAAACGCTTTTCCCCAGAGAAAGCATCCAGCCATTAGGTATTTCCTTTCTAAAGCATGTCTGCTAGCTTAGCTTTTGCTGTTATTTATTAATACTGCTATAAGGCATTTCAATGACATGCTTTGCCTGAGTTTTTTAAAACCCTCTGACTTCACCTCGTTCCTGCTCCTCTCCTTCAGAAGCAGAAGTAAGCTTGCTACTGAGAAAGAAACACGAGACAAACCTGCCAAAACCAGGCCCAGAAAACCTGCTGGCCAGATCTCCAGTGACACAGAGGTGGATGGTTTCTCCGAGTCCTAGATATTCCATTTTTCATTTCGATTTTCCTTTGTTCTCCATATTCGCCCCGATTCCTGTGATGTTCCTGCTCCCTCTGCTCTGCTCTCACTCCACACCCGTAGCTCGGGTGCCTGCTGGAGGCTCGCGGTGCACGGGCAGGTTCCTCCCCTCCGTACGCCGACGGTGCGGGTGCTCCCCGTTCCTCAGCCCATCTCACGGCAGGCTGTACTCACACCTGATTCAGCAGGCTGTGACTCAGAGCCTCCGTGCAGCCTCCTACCTGCTGCAGCGTTTTGGGGCACTTCGCTCCTCTCCGGTGATCTTCTGCGGCTCCCCCAGCTCGGCTGCTCGGCTGTACGGCAGCATCGCGGCTCAGGGTGCGAGCGCTGGCCCACGGGGCTCCGCCGGGTTCCTCTGCCGGGTCACCCTGCCCGCCGGCAGCACGCCGCTCTCCGCAGGAACGGCCGGAGCAGCCTCGCAGCCACGCAAGGAAGGTTCACTTCCTAGAGAGCTTTGGGAAGGAAAACCGGTCACTTAGCACTGCAGAAATCCAAGGTGCTGTTCCTTCATTGGATGTGCAGCAAAAGGTACATAATGATTAACCTCAAAAGTATAAGCTTTTTCTTTGCCTGTGCAAGACAGATTTATAATATTTTCTCTTTCTTTTTTAACGCTGGATTCTGAGTGCAGACGGTGATTTATTGAACAATCAACTTCCTTATCTATGTAATACATTAAAGCGATCGGTCAGTGCCAGATAATCCATCCAGCTTGGGATTTTAAGTGTGTGAGAGTGTATGTGTACTTGTATATCTATTTTCATCCTGTATGTTTGTCAGGCCAAATGACGTCTCCCTTTCTGTGCTCCTTTTTCAGTGACTTTTGTTTATGGTGTGTAAAAGAAAATCATGACATTATATTACACCTTGTAAGTTTTACGGTACTTGAGAGGTTTATGCGGTATGAATGTAAAGGGCAATGCAATAATGCAAAGGGCAGTGAGACATTTTTAAGCACAGAAGGATACACACGGAGCTGCAGAGATAAATCTGGGCGGATAATCATCCCACGGTGTCTCTCCTATTTATGAGCGAAAAAGACATTCAGTACAAATCATGCTTCAGGTCACTTTTGCCCTGGTCTCTGGCTCTGCTTTGCATTATAGGCTGCTTGAATTGTTCTTAATCTAATCTGGGATCTCTGCCCTGGTGTGCTGCCTGCGTCCCGTGCCCAGCGGAGGTGGGCTCACCCCTGGCGAGGGACGATGCAATTCCCCATCACGTACGTGGTACGTGGGTCTTGTCCAGCTCAAGGACTTGAGTAAATGGAAGATCGTTTGGCTGTCCTCCGTGAGTTAGGAAAGTGTTGATCTAGAGAATTAACCATGGGGGGAAGCAAGAGGAATCAAAATTACCAAGCCTGAAGCTTATAGGTAGTTTAGGTGAGGAAGAAGAGCCTGGGTCCAAAGTCTCCCCACGGTTCGGGTGTTTGCTGCCGGAGACTGCTCAGTTTGAGCTGGGCAGAAAACTGCCTCTGAGAACAGGTCTGGGAATTTTAGCAAAGTGACTGTCCATGTGAAGAGAGAAACTTCACGGCATCTTGCTGCTGTTAGACTTCTTAATCAAGCAACGAATCCTTCTCAAATGTGAATATTCAGGATTCAGCATTTGTAATTAGCAGGAGAATTGGAGACAAAATGTCATTGCTTTTTGAGGTCAAGATAAGTTTTACGCATAGGTCACTGTTCCATGTGCTTCATTCAAAATCCAATTTGTTTTGTGGGCTTCTGATGGCAGAAACACTGATTATTATGCTATCTCCACATGTTCAGTACTTCCTGTTGCGGGAAAAGATTTTGCCTTAATTACTTTCAGTTTTAACTGTCTGGCACAGAGACAGGATTTTCCTGATTTGAACCATCTCATCAGAAGTTGAAAACTTAACTGGAGACTGGAAATCTGGAGGTGTGGCAAAGCCCCGTGGAGCTCCCAAGGGGCAGAAGCAGGCTGATGGCTGGCACCTTGTTTCCCATCCGCGCCAATGGCAGCTTTCCCGCAAGGCGCTTTTAAAGCCTGCACTGGGCAGCTCAAACCACAGTTTGCAAACCCAGGGGCAGGCACGCACCTGGGATGAGAGGCGGGGAGAGGAGAAGCCGCAGGAAAATCCTCCGAATCCTTGTCCCTCTCCCCAGGACCCCAGCTCTACAGAGCCTGCAACCTCATCAGAGCTCGCTGCAGAGACCCGCACCTTCTGCAGCTCGGGATGCCATCGCTATTCAATTTTTTTTTTTTTTTTTTTTTTTTTGCAGTAATGCTATTACCATTTTAAGCTGAAACAGGGACCCGTAAAAAGGAGGTTCTTGGTTTAAATTTCTGGTCTATAAAATCTTAAAGATCTATTCTTCCTTTATAGGGAAAGAAAACCATTTTCTTCCTCATTTTATGCACTTTTCTTCTTACAAATTTTTATTTCTGGAAGATCAGTTTTTGTCATCTTTACTTAGAAGAAATTCAAAACGAGTCCTTGGACGTTTAGCTTCAGGGTGCTATCTAGGCTTAGCTCATAATATCTGAATGGAAATAGGATCTTTAGTTTCTTTTCCTATTCATCTACATCATGGGGAAAGGGTTATCCAGAAAGTGTGGCGCATGATCTTAGATAAGCCAATAACATTTTTTAAAATGTAGAGTTTGTCTTTGCGCAGATTATCAACTTCACCTAAGATTAAACTTATAAATAAAAGCGTCGAATACAAACAATCCTCGTTCTTCTAACAGCTGCCTTCAATCCCAGCGGTGTGTTCCAATAGACAAGACTGACTTCGTATGTGCGCCCATCTACTTATAAACTGATCAGTAAAAAGACAGTTATATCCATATTTACTTAATTTTCTTATACATTAATGTGGTGGTAGTTATTTGAGGAAAAACATGAAATATTTTCTTGTCTGCAGTGTGACTTTATATGTTAAGTGTGGCAATTTCAGTTGCTGGATCCATTTCCTCCAATTAGAGGGAGAGCAATGGCATACTAAAATCTGAAACCCAGCCTGATTTGCATATCCTTATCTTTACATTATGAATTCGCATTTAGTTTTAGTACTTTTTGGAGGCAATTCTAACCTAATTAACTTTCACTCTCTTTCCTTCTCTCTCTCTCACTCCAAGGATCCCCCCCATACGCTTTGACTGAAGCAACAACTCAACCACACAGATGAGCCACCACAAAACCCCACGATCCTTGTTCAGGATTTAACCCTGGCAGACGTGACCTGCCCCTTAGGCTTGCCTAAATAATAGCCTCAGTCCCCTTGCGTTGCAGCTCCCCCCACGCCAGCTTCTTTTTGGGCGCTGAACTCCACTCTTCATCCTCTGGCCTCAAAAGTGGAGGGAAGAAATTAATGCGGTTTAAATCTTGAACAAGCTGTACTTTCTCCTATTTTAAGAAAAAACTGCACTCACAGGCTTCCTCAGCAGCTGGTTGGGATTTTTGCTTATTGCCAGTGCTTGGAAACAAAACGCTCAATATGTTCCTTGTTTCCTAAAGATCCTGCAAGGTGCCACCAGCCTGGGTGACAGCGCTGCTCCTCCGAGCGTGCCACGCTGACTGCGGGGTTCCGCACCGGACCCCCCTCGGATGAGGCTACGTGGAAGTTCTTCCCCAGCCTGGTGACCGTCTATATTTAGTACTGGCCCAGGAGTCTGAGCTATGGGTTTTGACTGCATTATTAAGGTCATTCGATGTGGTTACATGACTCGTTGTGCTTTGTGAGTGTTTGTGGGGAAACCTATTTCCATATGAATTATGAAAGTTTATGCCAACAGGACTGTAATTCGTAAATTGTTATGACAGCAGCATTTTGAAAGAAAACACAGAGAAACCAGGGTAATAAAACTTGCCATTAAGGGAGTGGACTTGTGAGTCCTGGAAAGAATTCTTGTCCAAGGATTATTTATGATCATTACACACCAAAATGTGTTTTTGCATTTTTATTGCTAGCAAATTACTTGTAAACCCACTAGGGAGCTAATGATTTTTCCTTTGCGGCCATGCTACTTCATTTTGGTTTTTTATATATACATTTTGCGACCAGTTAAGCCATCACTTTTGATTTATAACAACAATAATTATTTCTAAATAGCCTGGATGTTAAAGGGTTAAGCATCCTTTGATTTCAGCTGACAAAGCCTACATGACAGTGATGGATTTCAAAGGGAGAATGGCTGGTGGTGCCTGGGCAGGTTTTTCTCCGGATTGCTTTAATGGTGCTAACTACCTCTAATGGGGAGCACAGATTATTTATGTTCTTCAGTAGCTTCTCATTAATTTTACAGTGCACTTGGTTGAAGATTCCCAATTTCTTAGCTTCTTCATTAGTGTTACCTGTTCAACAGTGCAGAGTAGTGGAAGTGACTTACTTCAGAAAGGAGCATTTGAATTCAGACTCCTTTACAGGAGGAGAAAAGGCACGTGGAGCTCTGGGCAGGTCCGATGAGAAGATGGGAGCAGGGGCAAGGTTTTAGGGACTTTTCAATCTGCCCACCGGGGCCAGCCGGCACAGGTCTGTGGGGACGCAGTGCCCCGAGCAGCGAGCAGTCGGCTCTGCGTGTCCCACCTGCACCGCCTGCTCCTGTGCTGCGGTCGCCCCGGGCCGGTGGCTGGTGCTAAAGCGTCCTGGATGCGACCCTGACAGCAGAGCTGCTCCCCGTCCGTAACACACGGCGGACTCTCCAGCCCTGCGTTACCGAAGGGCCTCTGTGCACCGAGCCTCTGGTGCAGCCATCGCTGCTCCCGCGCCCCACCGGCTGCAGGAGCCCTGCTCGGAGGTGCCTCCTCTCGACGTCCTCCCTCCAAACACCGAGGCGTTCGCTCTGTGCCGTGGGGGCCGGTTTACAGAACAGCAGCAGTTTACCCAATTACTCCTCAGGGTATGCTGATAATTCATTGTAAGAACAACATGGCTGCAGAGAGCAGCAGGACGCTCAAGATCAACCTTAATACGAAGGTTAAGTGAGTCCTAAATGATTCACGGCCATGGTTACCAGGGTGGTTACGCCTGCTGTTTCTGATGTGCCGTCTCAGCAAGACCCTCCTGGTGCAGCACCGGTGAGAGCTGCCTGCCAGGGATCAAAGCTTGGTGGCAGCCACCTGCTATGGTCCCTCCTGGAGCCCCTTCCCTGGCCTGGTATCCCTGGACACAAGCAGCAAACGGATGGAAACGCTCGTTAGATTTTGGGGATCGTGGGACATTTGTATGTTCATTACCAATGTCAGTGGCAAAACCAGCATACGACTAATTGCATTTTTGATCGTAATATAGCAATTTGTTAAAGCCACATTTCCTTCACAGATTTTCAAAGCCTTATTTTTAGAAACGTACTTTTTGATCTTTCGTTAGCTCCTGTTCTGCTCTGTTACAGACTCCCCGCGTGGCTTTGAACAAATGACTTTGCTCTTCCGTGCCTTAATTCTCTACTTGTAAAATAGGGCTAAGCGTACTCCCTGCTTCTCTGGGCTGCTGTAATGGTGAGGGTTTTAAAGACTGTGACACGCGGATGTAAATAGCTGAGATTGCCGCACCAAGGCAGGGTCTTTGAGGCAGAGCAAATAGGTATGAGCAGGCGCAACCCTATTAAACTACTGAAATACTGAGATTACAACCCGGGACTCTCTAACTGGAGTAATTCTGAAAAAAACGAGTATCCTAAATATGCTTAACTGCTTATTTAATGTAGATTTAAAAAGTTATTTATTGAAATTTAACAACTGTTTACTCAATATGGGACTGTAAAGCCTTAAAAACATACTCTTAATAATCCCTTGGTATTTAACTAATGTACAATAGTGTGTGCTATTACATCCCAATTAAATCCCTATTTGAGACACTTAATTAAAAAGGAGGCTATAATAAGCTCCCGATCATTTGGCTCCCCAGCCAGATCCATACGATCAAGGATTCTGCGTGTTAGTCGGTGCCAAACGCATCCCGGAGCAGACGCGCCTGTCGCGCAGGGCTGCGCTTCAGCTGGGCGCGCGCTGGGGCTGTCCTTCGGGGCGGGCAGCAGGCAGGGATGGGGTGCTGCTGCCTGGCAGGACGGCGACCGTGCGGTGCTCTCAGGCCTTGGGCGTAGCTCCTACCCCGTACAGGACGGCTTCGATCCCGGGGTGCGGCAGAGCCAGGTGCCGCGGGAGAGGTCGGGCCACGGATACTTTACGCTTCTGGGTGCCAGCGCTCTCCAGGGACTGGCATACTCACTGGGGGCCACTCGGGTCAAGGATGCTCTTCAGAAGCAGCAGCCCGTAACAGCAGCTTTGGCTTTATCGCAGCCGTGGAAGCAGCGCCAGGCCGCTCCCCTGCAGGAGACACCGCCAGCGTCGCGGCCCCTCTTGCCCAGAAGTCCGGGTGCGAAGGAGCAATCTTGGAAGGTGCACCCAAGGCCAAAATATTGCGTGACGCTTATGGAACCTTGGAAATCCTGCGCTGCTGCCTCCTTATGGGTGTCGGAACCGCGCTCTGCCCTGGTCTCTTCTGCAGTTGGGAACCACAAAACTGGCAAACAGGGACGTGCCTGTATCGTCATCCTGTCCTGTGCCAGGCTTTCACGGGCAGGCTGCGTTAGAAAGAGCCCTCAGGACATCCATCTGCAGACAGCTGCTTGCCGTCCAGGCAAGTGACTTCTCTCTGCCTCTCTTTAAAAAAAAATTAATCCAAGCCCCCTTTAATTCAAGCATGTTTGAAATAGGAAGTGACAATAGCTTTGTGCTAGCTCCACAGCATGATGTGATGTTAATTAGTATAAGTGATTTTTTTGTTTTTAATTATCAGCCTGAGACTCAAAACTGAGGAATATGGGGACCCCACGAGGCATGCTTGACTCTTTCAAGGATAAAGTTTGTTTGTTTATTTAAGTGCTTAAATATAGCTCTTAATTGTGTGGCTGATACAACAGCACCGTGGAAAAAAAAAGGGGGCAGGGTAAGAGATTGGCATCCAGGAGCCTCAGGGCAGGTCCCAGCTCTGCCAGAGACCCTGGGTAGCCCTAGGCGAAATACTTCAGGAAAATACTGTTCCCATTTTGCATACGGTGGGCAGGATGCAAGCGAAAGTAGTGCTACTGAATTCCATGGAAAGCATGGAAAGACTTCAGCGGGCTTTGGGTCACCTGCCGATGGTCCCCGTTTGCAGCCGCCGGAGGCAAGGGCTGGCTGGGCCTGCCGGCGCACGGTGCCTGATGGAGACCCCTGGGCAACGCTGTGACAGCAACGAACGACACGGGAGAAAAAAGACACTTTCACCTGTATTTTTGCGTAAAGAGCTGCCCTTCAGTGTGTAACTACCCTCCGCCCCCAGAGACCGGGGGGCTCGCAGGTTTGTAAAGCACGTGTGCTGCATCAGGAGGGTCCTCGCCCCGTCCTGCGCCGCCGCTGACTGCTGCGGTGAGGTTGCGCTGGAGTAAGAGAGGAGAGGGAGAGGAGAGGGAGAGGTGGGGACAAACGGTGCCTCCAGCAGCTCCGCCGGCGGCAGCGAGACACCTCCGCTCCCCGGGCGCCGACCAGGCCCTCGCGGCGTCGCTTGGTGCAGCAGCTCAGGGCTAGTGAACCACAGAGCAAACCACGTGGATTTACAGCTGTGGTGTCATTTCTCCTAGAGAAAATTGATGTCCTTGTTTCCTTTTGTAGGCAGATAAAATAAGTACAGAGAGATCTGTGATGTGGCAGCTCTTTGGATTTTGCAGAGGATTTTGAGGCGAGCCATGGTTTATGAGCAGCCCATTAACACAGTGCACACTGTGTCTCATAAAAAATCCCATTTTCCCCATTTCAGCTCTACAGTTGTATTTCATTTGCAGTGTAAATCTAATAAAAGGATCAGTGGAGGTTTTGGCAGGGAACCGTCCCTGTCCTGGGAGCGGTGACCGAAGCAGCCGCATCCCGGCAGTGCAGAGCGAGGCCGGGCGGATGCAGGAGGGAAAGCCGGGGTAGCTGCCCTTCCCTCCCAGGGCGGCACAGCTCCGCGGGGCTGGAGAAGTCTGTTCGCTGGGGACCTCGGTCAGGGGAGAAAAGACGCTTCAAAGTGAAAGGGAAATATGAACATCCACGCCTTTTTTTTTTCTGTTGTTCCAACTCCTTTAAAATAGTGTTTGGATTTCATGTGTTGCTAATTACATACACTAGTGTTGTGTTGTGTGGTATTTAATGCCAGCCAGTGATAGATGCTCTCTATATTCTTATATAAGAGAGAGCACATTTCTTTTCTAAGGCTAACTGCACACAATCTGTTATTGTATAATGCTGAATACTTCGAGGGTCGGTGCCTTTCAGTGTTGAGCATAAAAGCCAGGCCTCCCCGACAATAACCTTCATTAATCAGGCTTCCCTAGTCCGCAAGCATCGGAGACCGTGATGTCTTCTTTGTACGTCAAAGCTTGCTAGGATTACACTTTGAAAAACCTCCCACCGATCTTCCATTCTTTCATTTTTCTTTACTTGGTTTAAATGGGGAAAATACCCTCCCAGTACAGCCACCGTCATTTGAGTTGCGTCTCCACACGTTTCTTCTAAACTAATAGCGGCTTAAAGGGGGGGAGGGAAAAGCAGCTGCAACTTGCTGGGAGTGGGGCGAACTTCACTTAAAGAGGATTCAGCTTCTTTTGTTTTTCACAAGAGCTGTTGAGTGTTCAGAGCTTTAAAAAATACGGCCACTTATGCAGACTCCTGAAACATAGATTTAGGGGAGAGGTGTTTTGAAGGCTTTCAAGAGATTTAGAAGCACGAGTGAAGGTCGCACAGAGCTCTGCTAGCTGGCATGCTCTGCAGCACTTTCACAACCTCCTGCAGGAACCGAAATCTTGGTGCTTCAGCTCAAGTTTTCATAGCTGTCTGGAGTTTTAGATATATCCCAAACTCCCTAACTCCTCTGAGCAGATGAAAATTACAATACGCAGGATCACTCCAAAATGAGCCTGCTTTTATTTAGGTGCCTAAGCATGTCGGGGCTTTCAGAGTCGCTTCCCAAGGGGAATCGCCCCTCTGGCAGGGTGAGCGAGGGTATCAACCATCTGCCGAAAGAAATGGGAACGGTGGGTAAGAGGGAGCGTAGCCCAGTGCCCGGGGAAGGATGCTTTAGTTGCTAGGCTGAGAAACTGGGTTTGAGGAGAGCCGGACTGTGTCCCCAGGGACGCAGCCTGTCAGGGCGCTTCATCCTCGTTTCTGGGGCAGCTTCAGCGGGGACGTGGGTGCAGCGCCCAGGCGTTGCAAATGCAGCACGCAGCTGAGCCACTGCTGCTCAGCAAGTTGGCCGGTTTTCCTCGGGGTGGGAGAGGCTAACGTTTCATGGCGTGCCTTAGGGAGGAGGACTTGCCACAGTGATTTAAAGCACTCTGGAAAAAACCAAAACAAACAAGAAAAGCCAACCAAACTTGGACTGCACCTGAACACTTCAGTCGTGAGCAGTGTGTAACCTTGACCTCATTCACGCTGTATTTTTCTCCTGGAAGTCAGTGGCAGAGCTCCCTGCCTGTCCTTGAGGGGCAGCTTCTCATCGGAGACAGGACTCTCGCGAGCTGCTGGCCAAAAGAAAGCTCATCGTCAGATTGTGTCTGAGCGCCTCGGAAGCTGCTACTAACAGCTATCTCAGGCCATTCCGATCAACGTAATTTTAGCTTTAATTGCTAAATATTGCTGTAGAAAGAACAGTTGCCTTCCTGCTCCGAGTCTGCACAGTTGCTCTCCCAGGTTTCAAGACGCAGTGAAAGTTTTTGGGTTGTTTTTTTTTTTTTGCACTGTACGTTTCAAATGCTTCATTGTCAAACTGGTTAAAAGCCCTTATTTATAAAATGTGTGCGTCTCTTTCAGCTTAACTGAAAAGGCATTAAAATAACTGCAGCTGTGGAAAGAATAATTACAGCGAGATTTTGTCAAGGACTCTCTTGTCTGATGTTGCCATCTGTGACATGGTGAATGCAAAGATCATTTTAAACATAGGCAGTTAATATAGAGAATAATTTGAGAGCTTTAGATATTTATGGTAAATTATTTAACTTTATTGTTTGGTTTTATGGCCTCATTATTCCACGTAGCAAGGATCTCTGCATTTTGTGTTGTTCTGCACTTTGATTTTCACTTTGTGATGGAAAAGTACACTGCAGTAAAAGTGGCACTTCACACGTTTCAGAAATGTTTCAGGGAGACATCATATTAATCAGGTTATTTTCATGCTCTTCAATATCATCCTTGATGCCTTTTAAAAAAATCTTTAGAGAAAGATCTCGTTATTGACCAGGTGTTAATAGTCAGTCCTTCAAGCATGGGCAGTGACAGGGGCTTGTAAACACCACATTTTCGCATTAATTTTCTCCTGTCTCTTAGAATATTGGTTTTGAGACTCCCACTAAGAGGACATTGCTGCATTATTTCCTTCAACAATCCCCTAACTGCCAAATTAAGAACAGACTGTCGCACTGGAAATGAGTTGGCTGCCAGAGACACAGAAAAAGGGGACTTGGCTTTACTGATAGTCACTGCTCTGTAAACGGGGCTTACGCTGGAGCGAAGTCGACCGTGCTTATTAATGAAATTAGGGCACGAGCAGCCGGCGTGGGCGGCTCCTGCACGGGGCACGGCCGTGCTCCCAGGACACCTCCGTCTCCTGCTGCTGCTGCTGCGTCGCCCACCCGCTCCTGCCCGTCCTGCCCATCGAGATGGGGTAGCAGACGCCGTGCGAGCGTGTCCCTCCTGACAGCTCCAGGCTGCAGTTCCTTCACTTGGCTCTGAATGAGGTTTGAGCAACCTTCTCTACGGAGGTTGTCTCCAGGAGGAGACTGAGATGGGGATGAGGGTCACGCCGGGTACCGCGCCTGTGTCCTTGCAGCCCGCTGCGCCTTCCTCGCTGTAGCTCCTTACTATAAAGCACACAAGCAACTTTTAATGGGCCATCTGGGGGATGGTTCTGCTTACAGAGGATGAGGTTTGCTCCTTCTGGGAAACTTAATGTGGCTCCACCTGAAAAGTGTCTAACAGCACATCCCTTGGTGGTGCTGCACAGCACGTCCGTAACCTCACCATAAAGCGCAGCAAGTGCCTCCACCCATCCTTCCCTGCTCCTGCAGCATTTCCACAAGCCCAAGGACACCGGAGACAGCCCAGCAGAAGTATTTTGTCGGATGTGAACTTTCAGCGGAATTGAGATCATCTTTCTGGCAGCTGAAGGCCGCAGCTCCGTTGCATGGCTGCAGTCCTTGGCAGCCACCTTTGGAGTATGCAAAACGTAAATAGGAAGGGAAGAGAAACTGCTCATTAGTTCTTGCAGAAGAGCCCTCTTCCCACCCAGCCTGTCCTCTGCACCCTGAGGCTGTGCATGCCCTCTGCAGCTGCTCAACATCTGGATCTCTTTCTGGCTCGCTAATGGGCTCTCTCTGTGCTAATAAGGAGACCGCACCGCAGCCCGTCCACCCAGAAAGGCACCACCTTCTCCATCGCCTGCCAGCCTCGGCAGAGTGCCGGGGAAGGGACACGGCCACGCTAGCTCAGAGCACTGCCCTGCAGATAAACGGTTGTCTCCGAGAGACGAGAGGTGGGCGGATTTGGAAACCGTCAGAGAGCGCTTAAGTGCTGCTGGAGGTGGGCAGGGGAAGGTGAGGAGCAGGCGGTGCTCGGACGTGTGGCAGCAAGCCTGCCAGAAACCCAGGCTTAGTGCAGCTAACGGGGCAGAGGTGGCAAATCCAGCAGCTGTGGACTTACTACAAGGTGAACTAAATTGGGAACAAATGTGTGGGCTATGGACGAGTAGGGAAGAAAGCAGGTAACATTAATTTCCCTATCTATACCACAGCCCCGGGGCGATGCCCTGTTTGCCCTCAGCCGGCCGGGTGACACAAGAAGCCCTCGGGAGGTTCTGCCGCAGCCTGGCTTTCCTCTCCAGGCTGTAAAGAAGGCTTTGCCACATTTGGCTCAATCTTTCACATTTCAGTACCTAAAATTAGACAGCTGGCTCCATCCCTGTATAATTTAAGTACCTAGCTTCAGAGAGGCCAACGTGCAAATGTTTGAGAACACCTGATGAAATATTTCAAGAACAGCATGTGCAAACCCCTGGAAGAAGGCACTGCCAGGTGTTCCTTTGTTTAAAGGAAAAGTGAGTTTGTTTACGCAGGCATTTTGTACTATTTAGTAAATTTTGGTAATTTGTCTATCACTGGTAACTTGCGTTGCAAAACAAAGCAGATCTTGGCCAGCCACTCCTCCCTTTGCAGCGGCGGGTAGGCAAGCATGGCTCTCAACCCAGAGGCAGATCATTTAGCCGCTCACATCCTAATATTTTCTTTCTTCCCCAGTCATCTTCACCGCCCGTGAGGGTGGGAGGAGGCGGCCCGCTTTGCGTCTGTCCCCGCGAGATCAGGGTGCTGCTCTCCCCTCTCTGCTCCTCCGGCGGCAGCCGGGCCGGGTGCCTCCTCGGCCGGAGACCCCGCAGCTCCGGGGCAGTCCTGACAGCACCCAGGAAAGGTGCAGGCACCCAGCTTCTTAGCTCTGTCGGAAACAACTGAAGCACATGGATTCAAGAGAATTGTGTGCAGCTGATAAAATAAGGGCTGTACTTGCGGACAAAATCGTTGTCACCACCAGCAATTTTTATTTTAAATATTTTTTTTCCAAGCAGTGATGGTTTCTAAGCAGTAGCATGTAAGGGAGTGAGAATCCCGTGTACAGCTCAGCCCCAGATGGAGAAAGAACCTGGTCCTGCAGCGCTCGCGTTTCACCAGCCTACGGTGCTGACTGTGGAGTAGGAGCAGAAAAACCCCCGTGGGGATGGCAAAGCGCTGGAGCTCCGAGACAGCCTCCGACGATGAGAGCAGAAGCATCACCTTTAGGGTTCCTGGTTTCTCAAAGACTGAGTGTTTCAGTGATGGGAACGTAAAGGCCACAGAAATATCTCTATGCCGTGAAATCTACTCACCACGTCACATATGTATTTCTCTTGCTTGGCATCTTTCAGTGCATGCAAGGCCAAAGACTTCACCCTTTGTCAGCAGTTGTTTTGACAGATGGACACAGAAGCTAGGAGCCAGCAGTAATTCCTCAGTTTGAAAGGCCATTTTCTGCAACCTCACAGTTTGTGTATATAAAGAAAAAATCCATGTAGTGTTTTCTTTGACCATATGGAGGTGGAGCAAGAGGGCCCGCTGATTAATTCAGGCATTAGGTAAAGAGCATGGTGAAATGGGCCAAGCTGACTCTGCCCGATTCCAGTGTGTAGACAGCGAGGCCAGAAATTTCTCTACTCCCTCAGTTTTGCGTACTGAATTGAGGTTTGTTTGCAGCCACGCTCTCAGCCCGTGAAGTGAAGGTACCATTGGCTCTTGTTGACACGATGCTGTTTAAAGATCTGTCTTATAGGAAAAGCCTTTCTCTAAAGATCACAGAAGCCTGGCCCCGTAGGTCTCTGCCAGCAGCATGGGCCCCCTCTGTCCATACATTTCTTCCCTCTGTACATAAAGGCACAGATGGCCAATCCCTGGAGGCAGGCATGCAAAGTTTGTGAGGGCACGTGTGCGTCTGGGTGTGCATGTGAATGCACACTTGTTTGAGAAAGAGCCCGCGCATGCGCGTGGCTCTGAGCGCTGCACTTGCTGCTACCTCTGCAGCAAGAAGTAACAAAAATGCCAGACTTAGCGCTGGTTTTGGCATTGACCTAGACAGCAATTTTTCAGCTCGGTACAACTACAGCGTAAAGGTGTGTAAATGGATATTTGTGCATGTAACAGCCAATGCGTATCTGACAGCTGCAAAGCTCATTCACCAAGGTCCTTGGACCTGAAGACCAGATATTACGAAAAAGCTTTTGCTCTTCTATTCACAGCACAGTGGCCGCACTGGGTCTGCCGACAAAGACACTGAAGGTACTTCAGAATTTAAAATACTTTTACCTTCTTTGAGTGTGACTTTGTAGCTGAAAACAACTGGCAATGGGGTAGTATGGTGCGATCAGACAGCTCTCAAATATCCATCAAAATACCGCCTGGCCAAAGGGTAAGCCCTACGCTGGATCCATCTAAAACTGGACAATAGGAGCAGGGAAATGCAGGAAACATCAGTACCGCCACGGGGCTCACGGTATGCCCGTGGACATCACGGTATGCCCGTGGACATCACAGTATGCGCGCACGTCATCAGCAGTGCTGTCCTTGCCAATACCATGCTCGGACACGGGTCTGCCCGAAGCCCGTGCCAGCTCTCACCCACCACCTCTGCCTGCTGCGCAGCCTCCACGTAGGGACCCAGATTTTCCAATGCTACACTGAAGTCACAGAATGCACGCCGGCAGAAACTCAGGCTCGCCGGCCCAGTTACTAGCGAAAACAGGCAGGAAAAGACTCTGAGCTTCCTCAGAAGCTAAAAGTCCTCATGCTCTTTGGTTTTTTTTTCCTCTAGCTATCATACTTGTTAACTCAAATTAACATTCATAATGCAAAACCTATTGGAACATGCCTTCCAGACTCACAGACATTTCTGTTATGGTCAGGATTAATCACGAGGGATAATTAGAGTATTAAGTGAAATAATTATAACATTATGACTCTAATAACCAAATTCATGGATATTAACTTCTGAGCAAAGACAAATATGGGAACCAGGGAAGTTTTGATGGATGCCTCTAGCTGCATTTATTTTTCTTTGCATTTTTGATTAAAATTTTCCAAACATCTGCCACACCGAGAGAACTCACCTTAATTTAAAAATGCTACATAGCTACCGAGCCACGGGGCTGACAGAGAAACAGACTGCTGCAGAAACATGCCACTACTGCTCCTTGCTGCAGTAAGCCATGCGCCTAGGCATCGGCCAGCAATGAAGACCACACTACACAGGGATCGCCCCTGGACCAAAGAGCCACACTCAGCCATCCTGCTGGGCAGGTTTCGAGGTGCGAGGAGGAGGAGGAGGAGGAGGAGGAGAGGCTCTGAGGCAGGGCTGGCTGTGACGGTGGAGCTGGTACATAGGGAGAGGGTTTGCTTGAGTGGCAAACACTGTGCTCCTGCTCTGCTCTCCCCGTACGCCACCTCCCTGCCAGCTAAGAAACGCTTGGCAGGTCCCGCTTGAGGCCAGGTCCAAGCTCAGCCAAGCTTGGCTCCACGGGACGTCAGGCTCTGGCAGCATCTCGTGGCCCCGGGCATTACCTCCTCTGAGAAAACGGAGATTTCCACTGCCTCCGAGGGCGTGATTATCCTCGCTGACAGAGCCCTGTGTGCAGCCAGGCTTGGCCTGTCCTACAGGACAGCCAGGCTGCTCTAGGGATCGGCAGCAAAGGGCCGGGGCTCGTACGCCTGGTTGTCAGGGGCCCCCTTGGAGCCCGAAGTTTTCTGCACCGCTAACGTATGCACAGTCTCTCTCCAATATTCTGTGTCGTGCTACAGAGGAATAAATGAATTCATTACAGTATTACGCAATTGCGAATGTTTAAAAATACCAAGTATGTACATTTATGTAAGCCTACATAACGGCGTACAGCAAAGCACGGCGAGCTGCCGGTACGTGGATCTGCACGTGTTCTCAGGCAAGGGATGCAAAGCACTGCTGGGAAAGCAAACTCAGGTGCTGGTCGCTATTCTGCACACACCTCTCAGCACAGGCACTGTGTTAAAAATGCGATGAAATTTAAAATACACAGACTAAGCAATTTCATCTTTTCAACAAGAGATATTAATTTGAGATAATAAATTAGGATTTTTATCATGTCATTCCTCAGTGATTTAGAGTACAGCCAAATTTATATTAATATTGAATATCTCCTCTATCAGGCAACAAAAAAGAGAGTCCCTTTTGGCACCTGGAAGCAGTTCCTATGATCTGTGGAAGGAATCATCTCAGTGTGAACTATCAATATGCTATACTCCACGTATAACCTCCATTTGCAGTCGACATATGCTAGTCTAAGTTTTAATATCACTCAGTTCCAAAAAAGAGGTATGACTTCTGGAGCAGTTACACCTCATAGCGTGCATATCTATGTATGGGCTCCTCTGGACATACAGTACTCTTTCTGTGCTGCATGCCCTAACGTTCAGGCACGAGTCGGCTCAATGCAACAGCTGTCTACTTTGTATTTATGTGCCGTTCTTGAGTCCACTGCATGGGGAATACATTACACCACTTTAATTCCTGCATTTCTTCATAATATTAAATGATAAGAAATTTTTTGCATAGTTCTGACAAAGCAGTCAAAATCCAGTTGCAAACGCTATGCTGCTTATTGATAGCTCCATAATACAGGCGAGGTAGGTTGCCAGACAGCTGCATTTCCTGGCATTTAAAAAGAATTCACTGTAATGTATTGTAATACATTAGCATAATAATTGGTAAGCATTCGCAGATGAATAGTTTACTGACTGATAGATTTTGTACAGAAACTGTGAAGGTTACATGGAGGGTGAAAACATTTCACTGTGTCAATGAACATACTTAATTTTTCTGGAAGTGCTATTTAAATTGTGCAGTGCTGGGACATTAGCATAACAAAGACATACTGCATTAGTTTGTGCTGTAATAGGGAACACTGCCCTACGGCTGCTTCATCAGGTGACCCATAAAAGATGGGGTTCGGAGTCTTCCCATACCTGGCTACTGAAACATGCAGAGACTCATCTCAAGCTGCAGCCATGGCTCCCTCCTGGCCCTGCACGCTTTCTCCTCCCTCACCGGCACGGGCCTCTCGCCTGCTCTGCTTTACCGGCTGACCGGTTTGGATCCTTTTGGCCTGTACCGGTACGTGGCACCGGGCTGGGCAGAGCTCGGTGCTCAGCCGGCAGCCCGCGGTCCCGGTCCCCGCGCCTGCAGGCTCTGCCGGGGCGAGTCACTACAGCTCTCCTCTCCGTCCCTGTCTTCTCCTAGTCACTTCCATTTTAAATCCTTCAGGGCGCAGACGTGGTTTCCTCCTGGGCATTTTCATCACGAACGACCCCATGGGGAACTCCAACCCCTCCTGTACTTCAGTGACGGCCCAGAGCCATAGTGGCTCCGTTTGAAGTCAGCGGGGTAAGCAAGCTCCCTTGGGCTGACGGAGCCTTCCTCCCACCCCGGCAGCTCCCTGCCAGCGGTGGCTTTCCCTGGCCCCTGGCCCCCGAGCCACCCGCGCTTTGCTCTCCCGACGCGAGCCGCAGAGCCCCGCAGCCAGGGAAGGTGCAGGACTGAGCAGAGAGGGTGGAGGGGGACGGCGCCCAAGAGGCTTCAGGCTCAGGGGAAGATGAGTGATGCAGAGAAGCAGCTTTTAAATATCCATGAGGTGCCACGCGTGTCTGTGCGGCGTTTCTGTTAGGGCGCAGGTACAGAGACCCGCTAATGGACAAAATGTCATCTCAGATTGGGGTATCTTGGCAAGGCTTGAAGGTGCTCCCAAGTTTTGTCTGGGTCTTCTGAGTTCTTGGGCATGAACAGACGTCACCTGGATCCCCTCAAGAAACGCATGACATCTCTGAATAATTTACACCCTTTGGCTTCTGCCTCAGTCTTTTCTTTCCCTTGTTTTACAGCAGACTGTCAGAATGACAACTTTGCAATTAACTTAGAGGAAACTGAAAAGCTAATTGAAAGGGACAGCGCTGAATCTTTTGGACAGAAAATTTTCAGAAAGCATTTTAAGTCAGATTTTTGCTTGCCATTATACATGTTAATTCCATTGTCATTTGGAATAAATTGGGGGAAACAGATGTGAGGAGGAATGAAATATTCCAGCATATGAGAAGACAAAGCTTTCATCTCCACTGTCACCACATGGAAGGAGATCAGACACACGCACAGCCTTTGCCTGCTAAGGGATCCCAAATTGTTTTACCACACGGTTACCATTCATCTCCACGTCAGGAATACGATTTTTTCAAAAAAATCAAAGGAGCTTTTTGCTCAGGTGACAAACCCAGAATACTTTCTTTCAGCACAACCATTTGACCTGCAGTTTCTACCAAACGTACAGATTTTAATTGTTTCAAGATTTCATCTGAAAGCCTCGTGAACAGCAAACTCTGGAGTATAGTTCAATGCATTTCTTCCAGGAATGATGGAAGGATGAATCAAACCTCATTTGCAGAGATCTTTTAATCTTCCTGACATTTGTGGCTCTCGCTTTTCCTTCTCAGAAAGTTCCTATGGCATAAAGAGGGTAGGTGCAAACAGGATTTGTACTTAACTTCAAAATTTGTCATCAACAAGATGCCTTTCTGTAGATTTGTAAAACCACCCTATAACATGAAACACATGGGACATACGTTATGGAATAAGAAAACCGTCCTAGAGGTGAGAATATTTAATTGCTGGAAGAGTCCCCTATTTAAGAACAGGGATATTTAGGACTGTGGGAAAGGAAATCAGCTGAGGAGGAGTCCACAACAGACACCCCGGCGATCTCCATCCCCAAGCAGACCTCTCCCACTCGCCGGCCTGAGCACCGACCCCGTCCCTCGAGAAAGGCAGAGTAAACAGTTGCCCAGCTCTTGCTCTTGTTATTTTAACTGTGAAAGCTTGCTCCTGACAAGCTGCATACAAATATGACCTGTTTGACTCTCTTAGTCTAATTGGAAATAGGGAAATCGAAACGCAATTTATAGTAACAGATTTCTTCCTACTTTACAGTTGCAATGTGTTTCATTAACACTTCCACAGCAATTTGCACTATTAGGGACACATTTGCTTCCAGTAAGAAGAGAGAAAATCTAACAATACGGAGTATAACGAGGGGGTCACCATGCCCTGGTGCAGCACTCCTGCAACACGCGGGCTTGCAGCAGGGACCTGATTAGCTGGCGTGATGCGAGGCCTCTGGTAAGAAATGTTCTTACCGGTACTTCTTACTCGTGTCACTGTCGTCACTAGGAGTCACCAAAAAGGGCGAGAACCCCGTTGAACAAAGGAGCGGGCTCCATGCACCCAGAACTGGTGTGCAACAGGAGAGGTGATGGCGGGTCCTACAGGCAAACGTCTCAGCACAGGTTTATTTAGGAAAACAGGCAACATTTCTAGAAGTGCATCAATAATTAGGCTGAGGAGGAAATATAATTTTTCCCTTTCTTTCTCCCACGAACCGTTTTCTGTATCTGTAGTATAACTGACATTCCTTCATATTTCTTAATAATTTCACTACATTTTTTAACGTGAGGGAAGAAGAGAGAACACATTCCCCAAAACACTCTCTAGAGGAGGCTTGTCCCGCGTCCCGGCTCTCACCCCACAGCTCACAAGACCCCACTCCGTCGCGCTCTACCCAAGCAGCACCAGAGAAACCTTAGGCTCCTTGTGCTAAATAAAGATTTCCGAGGAGTTCAGAGCTGTTCAGACAACATCAATGGGAACCGCGCCAGGACCTCGACACTGCTCCTCTGCATTACTGCCTCAGTGCCGGCTCTCGCTGGTGCATAAGGCTACGCAATATAAATAAGTATACTTAATGCTACACATTGTATTTTAAGAGCACAGTCCTCACCAAGAAAGGGCATCATATTGTGAGATGTTTTGTGAACTAAACTCTGCCGTTATTCCTGAATATACCTGCCAGTGAAGGCGTGAAATTAGCTCACGAGGAAGCGAAATGATCAAGGTAACTGGAGCTCTTCCAGTTTGGGTTTGCTGAGGCTTTGTGGGGGACTGGGGCTTTCTCAAGGGACAGGCTGTCTCAGCGCAGCTCTAGGTCTTGCAGTTTGCTTGAGAATAGCTATAAAAAATTGTATTTATTAGCTGAGGACTGGGTTTGGAGAAGAGCTTGATCGCTAATGAGAGGGGACAAAAGCCCATGGCTGCCAAACGAGGGCAGAGGCAGAGCGAGCCGTGCGGAGCCGGGCTGGGAGCAAGCGGAGCTGCTCTCTTCAGAGGTTTGCCGCTTTGCTGGCGGGGAGGACGATGCCGGTGGCTCAGGATGCATTAAGGCTACTGCAACTTCAAAGGGAAAAACACACCCCAACACCAAACACTCATTAAATTTTACTACTCCTTCTTTAAAGGAAATCTATTATTTATTTCTGTTCAGATACGTTTAATAATTAGCATGAAAGAGAAATCTAGCAGCAGATGGGGACATTCCTGGGGAAAATTTCAGTGCTGAATATTTTATTGTGTACAAATGTAACTTTCAGCCCTTTGCTTCAGACAGAATGTGGTTTGCAGACAATGTGGGAGGCTGCAATTTTTTAAAAATATATGCTATTTGTTTAACAAATAAATTGTACTTCATTAAAACCACAGGTTTTTAAGTAGTCCTGAGAAGTACGTTAAAATTCATGTTAACATCTTAATGTTTTACTCCAGATGAAAACAGATCACTCCTGCAAGTGAAAATGATGCTACTCCCTTGATAACGTAGACAAAATCCCGAGTACGGCTGCGAGTGGCTTTGCCCATGACAGCAGTACTTTCTCCTCTCATGAAATCCCAGGGATTTCGGACGAGTTTGCAATTCTGCTAATTTTAAACACGAAGCTCATAATGTTTTGCATTCCGAGTAAGACCCCAGGTGGGGGTGTTCTCTACTCAAGGGCCGCTCTCATCACTCCTTAACAGAAAATACAATTCTAGTCATTTTTATTAGAGGAAGGTAGACCTTGCGTGATCAAATCTCGGTAAAGATGCCAGAACGGTCCCCGAACTTATAAAATATCATGATTTTCAGTCCATTGCTTCAGAGTTACTGGAAAAGGGTATGAAAAGGCAGCTCAGCTTCCTGCCTGCTCCCTGGGATGGCTTTTTGTGTTTAACTGAGTCTGGAGCAATGAGGAAATTCCCAGTGATAATTGTGATTTTACAAAAAAGCAAGGGAGACGTCTGCAGCGCTGCTCCTCCTGCCGCCTTTTCAAGGCCAGCGGGGCATGCGAGCTGTGCCTGGCTTCAGACAGGACCACAGATTACTGCCCTTAATTAGTTTCTATCCCAAGGGAAGAAAATTGAAAAGTCTCATTCTTGCTTTTGTTGCTTTGGACGAATCATTCTCTTGCTGAAATTGTCCACTGTCAGATCGTAATCAGAAAATGATAATGTGCCTGTCTGGCAGCAGCTCTGCAGAGCTGTTTGTGGGACAAACGCTGACAGCTTCTCGCTCCCGTTTGGACGCGGGTTCCCTTTGTCACTGGAGAGCGCGAGTGCCCCGGATGGCACGGCCGGCCCAGGCTGGAGACCTGCTACAGACTCTCCCACCCCAGCAGCGCATTAGCACACCGACCACGGGCCTCAAACACCACTGCAAAGTTAGTCAAAGTTTGATCAGTCCTCTAGTCTACTTTTTCATGAAAATGCTTTTCCCCCTCAAAATTTAACAGACTTTCCTCCCTCCCTTGTATTATTAAGAATCCCCCAAAATTTGAATTTTTCAAAGTTAAATTCTATCTTAGTGTTGTAAATATACTTCGTCAAAACGACTCATGGTCGGTAATTGCAAAGGGTGCAAACGCTCCCTGGGCACCCCCAGCCCTCCTGGGGGTGTTGGGAGAGGGGAACGGGTCCACGGTGTTCCCGCGGGAAGCGGCTGGCGCTGGGAGCGGCACTAACAGCGTTGCCCGGTGCCGGGCTGCAGGCAGGCTCTCCGGACGGCTCCGTCCCATTCCCCACTGCGTGGCAACGCCGGCGAGCCTGCCGGTGCACGCCACTGCCACGCTCCTGCCGCTGCCGGCTGGGGATGAATTAGTGCCCTCTGCATGGAGAACATCCTAGAAATGAATAGTGTGGTGGTACGTTGTAAAGTTGTATCCTGGTATTAGATGCTTTGTGTGCGCGACACACTAGGCTGCCCCCATATATATTGGGTAATAAATGCCCCTTTGGTAGGAGGAGACAGTATTTCACTGCAAAAGTAAAAAATAATAATGGGGGAAAGTGCTATCTCAGCTTGCTGCATAAACAGCTAAAATAAGCAATATGCAGGCATATCATTTGGAACACAGATTAACAATTTCTGTTCTGAGTAGTGGTAGCTAGCCTGATTTATTGTGGTGATGGTATTATGGTCCCAGACTTTATTGTCCTTTAAATTATACTGCAGTCTATACAGGAGGCAGACAGGGATCTAAATCAAGTATTATTGCCTGTAAATTTGGAAACAAATAGTAGTTTTCCCCCCTTTAAATCACTGAGTTTGTGTGTTTTATAAGGTGAACGTTACGACTTTTTATGTGACCGAAGTTTTTGTTTCCCTGCTTCGCTTTTTCCAGCCTGCGGAGTCCACCTCCGCTCCCTCCCTGCCCGTCCCCGGTGGTTTTGCAGCCGCTGCAGCTCTGCAACTGCCTCCATCTTCCTGTGTGGCGAGAGGGGCCGAGGAGTTCTGCTCCGTTAGGATTTCTGCATAAAGGAGATGCTTTTCATCTGACTCAAAGCCACGCAGCTACCTCTGGGTAGCCAGAGTGGGATGTTCACTGCGGTCCCTTCCTGCACACAGGCGGCAGGGGAGCAGCCTTTGCACGCATGTGTATTAATATTAATTTTGCATAAAGCAGCCGCCGCCCGCACCACCGGGAAAGCCCTTTCCCCGCTGGCGGGATGGAAATCCTGGGCTCCAGCTGCCTGGGGACGGACAGAGCCGCAGGGCACGGGGGCACACAGCCCCCCAGCAGCACCCGATGGGGCAGGGGGACACGGGCGCCATCTCCCTCCCGCCCCCGTGCAACAGGAGAGCAATCGATACTGCCGGGGGGACCCAACGAGCGCTTAGAAACCTTCTAAGCTGGTCTTTATTCCTCGCTTCTTCCCAGGGAAGGGACAGCTGCTGATCCGTCAGCCGCTTTCTATAAGGGGCCGGCGACTTTTCTGCCGCCTGTGAGGTCCAGTGTTCAGCAGGTAATTGAAAAGATGATGAGAGGAGCTGTCATTCCCCCTGTCAGCTCTGCTCGCCTGGCTGCTGAATTGCAATTCATTTACAGGCACTAGCGTGCTGTTTATGTTTTTGTCATCTTACACCTGAATGTCTGGATCAGACTCTTTATTTTTGTCTTGCCCTTTGTACCGCTCGGTGTATTTGCAGTCTCCCTGTCTGTCTGCTGCTTTGATTACACCACGCGCGCAGCTCGCTCCCGCTGCCGCCTGCGCCGGGAGCACGGAGCAGAGGGAGGGATGGCTCCGAGAGCAGCCGAGATGAAAGAGCGGAGACCACCTGTGGCAGAGCCGCGCTCGCTGCGTCTCGCTACAACAGAGACGCTCCCAACTCACAGCACAGTGCTCCTGCCAGCGCGGGGACAGGGACGCCGAGGAGGCTCTAACATCAATAGGGCCCTATCGCAAGAGGGGCTTTACAAACACAGGGCAAAAGGCAGTCTTGGCTGAGAAAAGCTTCTGATGGAACTAGCTGAGAAAGATAAAAGGGGAAGGAGCGGGAGGGTGGGAGCCGCAGGATGCCGACGGAGCAAAGAGTGGCTGGAGCACAGTTACAGGGAAGACAGCATACGGCACATTACAAAGTCAGATCTGGAAAAGGGGTGCAGGAATCCACCCCTTCTTTCAGACTTCCCGAAGCGTCGTATTTCAGCTGTCAGTTCAGCACAGAGGGAACCGGGCAGATCCACTCCTGACGGACGCAGGGACTGAGAAGGCGTCACTTTGGTCCTCTGCTCCGTCCTGCGTGGCGTGAGCCTTGGACCGTGGCTTACCCAGAACACGCAGGGCAGTGACGGGAGTCCCCAGCCTGTGGCAGGAGATACGGACAGAGGGATTCATAGCATTTTCATACATCAGTTGATGGTTGTGATGTTGCTTTGCAGACCCTGTGATGTATTAGCCTGGCCTCCTCTCAGTCAAGAAGAAAAATGGGGTAGGCAAAATATTTCTGTATTTGTAGGCTTAGAACAAATCACTTTTATGTTAACAGAGCAGCTGTAACCATTAAGGAATCCTGGTGCCTTACAGAGCTGCAAAAAGAAACCTTCCCCTGAGCTCATGTGAAACCTCCGCGGAGCCGCTGGGTTTGAGCGCAGGCTGTGGGGAGCAGGGATGCTGGCTGGGGGAGCGGCAGACCCGCAGCCTGTCGTAGTCGTCACTTTAGCATTAGTATCAGGGCTTGCTGAGGTCTTAGGCCACAAGAACTGTCACCCAGATCCACTGACCGTGCACTGAACTTGTACTTGGCTACATGAAGGAAGGCCCCGAAACCGGTGCAAAGCAGAAAGATAAGGAGGCTTCAGCCTTAGCAGAAGCTGCAATCTTAGAGATAAGAGAAGAATCGGCCCGCCGACAGACAAGGACAGGGCCCAGTGAAGAACGGGAACACCCCAGACCCAAATACTACTGTTGGTCCACACTGTCTCCTGAGGGGAGGGGAATTTAGATTGTAAGGGTATCATTGCCCAGGGATTCCTTTGTTGGGGTCCCTCTCTGGAGGCACCCAGCTCGAGCTGTTTTCACCGCTGTACCAATAAATTTGTCTGGCATACGTCGTAGCGGAGACTCTGCTTCGGGAAACCTCGGGCCGAGCCAGAGGGCAGAGGACGCGCCCGAGAGTGTGTGTGCGTGTGAGCGAGGAGTCGAAAAGGGGCACCCGTCAGCTCCGGGGAGCTGCCGCTGCGAAGGGACTCGGGTCCGAGCAGTTCAAATCTCGGGTGGTGTGAGTGCGGCTCCCTGAACGCCGTGTGAATGCTCGGGCAGCGGCTTCTCCTTTAACAAGCCGTCCCGCGCAGCCACGGGTGCCCCTAACGCCGAAGCAACTGCCAGGCACCAACACTTCTGGTACAGGAGACGAAGGGGAGATTCAACAAGCTGAGCAAGAAACGGGGCGGCACAATAGTTTGTTTGCTTACCGTCTGAGCTGGGCCATATTGCAGATCTGATATCTGCTCTCCCAGTCTATCAATACCATGTTTGCCAAACAGCTCTTGGCAGAGCCGTCACACACAGCCCTGCCAAACTCCTCCTTGGCACACGGGAGTAATCCCATTGTGGTGGCAAGTGAAGACATCCCTGTGCGGGAAGGGGGGACAGGACTCCTGCACCAGACGCCTTGGGCCTGATCCTTCGCTCCCTGCCCCTGGTGCAAAGCCGCCCAGGGTCGGGGGCTGCAGGAGGGACCGCAGAGGGAGGAAAATCAGTCTCTGTGCATTATACGCTTCCTTTCCCAGTGCACTGGTTTCAATCTAACAAAAAGCTTTCTAGTAATGCTGTCTGCTATTCAAGATAGTATAAACCAAAGGATTACATGTAAATAAGCACAAGAAGAGACTTATACTATCACATATGCACGTTTTAGTCGAGCAAAAGCCTGAGTTACCTGCAGCATGAAATGGCCTTTAGCTGCAACAAGCGGGCTAAAATCCCGATCAGTAACCCTTTCCTGATCTCAACTGCAGTGCCCTCATAGAGGAGAAACAACTACATTACCTTAATACTTAAAGTTCCTGAGACTCCCCTTAGTACTCATTACTCCTCCCATACTTTCAGGCAATTCAGCTTTCAGCAGCTTTCTAGCTTGTGCTGTGCTTTAGCAGGGAGAAGCCCCAGCACAGCTGAGCAGCATGCAGGGGCAGTACGGGCAGCTGAGCTGTTGTTCTGCTGTGCGCTGAAGTAGAGATTTGTACTCGAGGGATGCAAAAAAGGTGCAAGATACCGCCTTTCCGAGGTATAAGTGTCCTACACTGCCCTTGCATAGGTAAAAACGACGCTAAGAGGCCCCAAGCCTTGGGAACACTAGCCTAGGTAGAAACACTATGTTTCTCCTACCCTCTTCTGCCTCTTTGTTCAGGCACTCAGAGCTATGACACAGACACTATCAAGGCTGAACTTAAGATGACTGAGCTGAGTTTTGAGCTCCTGCTTTTTGAGTGGGTTCATAAATTAAGCATCACATGATTCTTTTTTTTTTGCTTTTGTGATCTATAAAAAGCAGAGTGAACAGTGCTCCAGCAGGGCATCAACACCAGAACATCACCATTGTGAGAGCAATTTCCCTCTGGCTCCTATTTTTAAACAACCTCCTGGAGTCCCTCCTGCCCACGTTCTGGTGAAAGCACTCCAATGCTTAACAGGTTTGACATTTTCATTTCTGTTTTCCTTGAAATCCCTAACATCATCTGATTGAGCATTACAGCCTGTTTGCATCCTATTGCCTGCGAATATACATCACAAGCCCTAACACCAGAAACACAAGGCGGCGAGGCAGTGACAGAGACGTCCTGATTAAGTGAATGATTGCAGATTAGCTGCTGCAGACCCCCCCATCTTTGAGCTGTGCTCTCCTCACGGTCCCTTCTGTAGATGATTTGCTTTCTGGATAATGGCTTCTGGCATGTAGCGCAAGAGGCAGGTTTTTATTTCACGAGCACCGTGCAGGCTGCTGCCCAGACTCCTGCGCTCCATTTTGCCAGTAACACAACTTTGCACTTTCCTTCCATCAGCTGCTGCTGCTGCAAGCGCATTACAGGCTCTGTGCTATTTAGCGTTACCCCTCAGCGTCCCACTCATCTGGTACAAGCAGTTGGGGAGCAAAACGCAGCCTCCTTCAAGTCAGCATTGCCCTTGACTGTATGACAGTGCTGCTGCGTCAGTAGATGGAGCTCATTCCAACCAGCTTCACTGCTGGGAGCTCTGACTAAAGAGCTGTTGTTGGGAGCACTGTCCTGTTATTAATACCCCATATAGCTACACATTCAGACATTAGCAACCTGCTCCTCACAACTCTTCGCAGTCCTTGTCCCACAACTCTGAAACATCATCTTCCACGAACCCGGGTCTCTTGATGTAACAGACCCTCTCTGGGGGGTAAGGGAAGGCGGCGGGGTGAGAGCACGGCTGCTCTGTGCAGCCGCAACGGGTTCTGCCGAACGCAGCTGGAGACCCAGCCCGCAGCCGCCGGCCGCAGCGCTGCTCCCGTGCCTTCCCGACCCGCGCTGAGCCAGGCTCAACACCTGCCTCCAAAGGGACTCCCAGGAGCGGGGGAAGAAACGGCACCTGCGTAGCTTTGCTGCCTTCAGAGCTGCACCTCTTACTCCAGTCCCTATCTCCTCCGTAAAGCCTGTTCCGCTTCCCCCTCCCCTCCACCCTTGGTTTCAACAAATCCATCACAGACAAAGCGAGAGCTACAAAGTCCCCAGCAATCTAGAAGCTCTTCCAAGTCCCATCAGGTTTTCAAAGGCTCGTGCGCTGGACATCCCATGAACCTTGTGTCCCTTTCATTGCATAGCAACTAATCCTGCCAAAATTATTATGACGATCGTCATAATGTCAGTGCTGTGGGTTTCTCCCCTGAAGCGACAGCATGGCAGAAGTGACAGACCGCAGTATGTCGCCAGGGACATGTTGGTGTCCCCGTCACAGGACATATGTTCTGCGTGCTAACACATTTGAGGGATTCACTCGCCTTTGATCTCTGTTTTTTTAAGCTTCTCATCTCGTGAGCAGAGATTCAAACCTGGGTATCAGGCCAGCCTTTGCCTCGATGACACACTGCTCTCAGCACAGGAGCTTTATACGCGAGCAGCTCCAGCAGAGAGGGCACCTATATGGCTGTACTCACTTTTTCTTTCCTTTACTGGGGGGGCCCAAAGCATCGCAGAGTTCAAAGAACCCCTGGCAACACAGCAGCATGCTATCATCTCTGGGAGCATGATTATAGCTAGTACTGAAAATTGCACAAAATACCTCCCCGATGATGAAGATTGCAGGGAGGCTGGGAAAATTACCTTTTTCATTATGTCTTAAAAATACTGCAATCTCAGCCTGTGCCTGAGATTCTAGGAACTGGTGTGTTATTCAGAATAGCACTGCTGGAGTGGGCTTGCAGAGAGCAAAGAAAATGGAGCCTTCTCTTAGCCAGGTACATCAGGACCCCCATGACCGCTGGTTTTAAATCCCAATACTTTGAATTTACCATGGTTGTTGAAAAGCTTTCTGCAGCTCCCACTAAACAGCAGGAAATGCTGTAGGCATCCTGGAGGAGGTTTAAAAGAGGAGAAACTGGACCCCGACAGATGCTTTTGCAGGATCTCAGAGGGTGCTTCGCAGCCCTCCGCTAACCCAGGACTGGGTCTGGAGAGGACCTGGGAAACAGGATCCCGCTGGAGCCAGCGCGGGGAAGCGTCTCGCCGCAGGCTGTGCCGGCGGCTCCTCGCCGGGTACACGTCCCCTCCGGGGCTGCAGAGCAGTGGGAACCCTGCAGCAGCTCAATCAGCAGTGCAGATGAAAGCACCGGTAATTCCCATTAGCAAAAACTGGCTTATGCTAAGTGGCAGGAGGACATATGCTGAGGTGGGAGTGCTGCGGTTGCCAGCCGATGCTCTGCGCACCATCCTTGTTACCGTAAGTCAGGATCTGCCAGCAGCTCTGCCAGCCTCCTCCTCCCCACCCGCAGAGCCCACGCCGCAGGGCTGCCTGCTCCGGGGGGACGGGGCAAACGCGGTCTGCAGCCTTCATCCCAGGCACACGCAGAAGTTGGAGCCAGGCTGGTCAGACACCCGCGAGGGTGGACATGGGCTGGCTTGGCTCAACTCCTGTCTGACTCCAGGAGAAACCTGTTCAGAAGTGTCTGGATAAGGTGCTTCAGAGTCCCAGAAGCGGCTACTTCTTTGTGTCAACTGAGGAGCATCCTTCTACTCCTCTGAGCTGTATGTGGGACAAGCACACTGGGAAAAGAGCTTGCCCAAAGGAGCTGAAAACCCCCTTCATTGCAGTGCGGCATTTAGGATCCTGTCAACTGAAAATATAGCTGTGTCACAGCTGATGCTCCGAGGTGTTTGAGATGCAGCACACCGAGTTGTTTAATCTTTCTAAGTAACTTTCTGGTTCTGGGCATGGGCTTACACAGCGCTGGCACCAGAGTCCCGGCCGGCAGCTCCCGGGAAGCCCTCACCGACCCTCGCGCCGGCGGGAGGAGGGCACTGCGACCAGGCCACTTCGGAGAATTTACCAGAATAGAGATACGTTTTCTTCGGCAAATCAGTGAAGAAGATAGCTTTGGCTAGGAGCCCATCCCTGTTTATTGCTGAACTGAAGCCAGCAATAAAATTAAAAGCCAGAAACAAAACACAAAAAGCATAAAGGAAAGATATGAAATTGGTAACAATAAAGATAAATTAGAAGTTATGCAAAGTAGAAAATTTATAAGAAAACCTAAAGACATCCTGGTAAAATAACCATGGTTACCAAGGTAGAAGAGAATAGGTGAAATCCTACAAAATGCTAACAAATCAATAGGACGTTATTAGATGAATATGATGTAATTGATGCCAGCAATGCAAAAGTAATACACAGACAGGATTAATACATATTTTCTGATCTTTACAAGAAAAGCAAAGCGCTATCTAGTATCACTGGGGGATGCTGAAGTGTATCTCTCCCTTGGTGACGGAGGGGGAGCCCTGCGGTTGTAAGGAGAGACTGGAAACCCAGAAAAGCTTCCCCAGGCCCCGGTGGTGGCTGAGGGTGGCACGGGGTAACCACGGGCGGGTTGGAGCAAAACGCGTCAGAGCCGGGAAGTTCCAGAAGCCGGGGAGACAGCAGTGTTACAGAGAGGAAAGCAGGATGAACCGGTTAACGTAAGCTGGGCAGAGCTGGCAGGAAAGTCAATTAATGAAGCATTTAGAAGTAGTACTAATGTAATGCCTCTCAACACATTTTCATGGAAAACAGTTGTCAAATAAATCTGACTGCATTCTTTGATGAGGTTTGGGATTCGGGTGATGCAGCCCACTCTCTTATTCAGTGTTGGATTTTAGCGTTGGTGTGAATGGGGGCAGAGCTGTGTGGAGCCCGGAGGAGATGACCGGCATAAATTAGCACGAGAAGCCATTTGGGAGGATGGTGAAAAGGCGCAGAAGCTGGTGAGGTGCATCTGGAGGGGCCTGCATGGCACAGGTCATGGGTATTAAGGCGGAATTTGACATTTCTTGCTTTCCTGTCAAATTTACAAGAAAAAAATATCACTATAAGACTAACTCTGAAGCCTCCCTAGAAATCACAGAATCGTATAGGTTGGAAAAGACCTTTAAGATCATCAAGTCCAACCATAAACCTAACACTGCCAAGCCCACCACTACACCATGTCCCTAAGCACCTCATCCAAACGTCCTTTAAATACCTCCAGGGATGGGGACTCCACCACTGCCCTGGGCAGCCTGTTCCAATGCTTGATAACCCTCTCGGTGAAGAAAAATTTCCTCATATCCAGTCTAAACCTCCCCTGGCGCAACTTGAGGCCATTTCCTCTCATCCTGTCACTTGTTACCTGGGAGAAGAGACCGACCCCCACCTCTCTACACCCTCCTTTCAGGCAGTTGTAGAGAGCGATGAGGTCTCCCCTCAGCCTCCTTTTCTCCAGGCTGAACAACCCCAGTTCCCTCAGCCGCTGCCCATCAGCCTTGTGCTCCAGACCCTTCCCCAGCTCCGTTGCCCTTCTCTGGACACGCTCCAGCCCCTCAATGTCTCTCTTGTGGTGGGGGGCCCAACACTGAACACAGCATTCGAGGTGTGGCCTCACCAGTGCCGAGCACAGGGGACGATCACTGCCCTGCTCCTGCTGGCCACGCTATTGCTGATACAAGCAAAACCGACATCACCTTGGAGGGTTACATGTTACAAGTGGACAGTTCGCACAATTCCAAGAGCAAAGGATGAAGGTCTCTATTTTTCACAATGGATATCCGAAAACGTCAACACTGCCTTGCTTTTGGACACCAGCATCAGAAATTTGATTCTGGAAGAAAAGGGACTCAAGGGCTATTTCTTCTTCACTTTATTTGGTTTAATCATCCACCCCCCCTTCCCAACACTGGGAAGTAACACATCCTACACGTTCCTGAACCAGGAACTCTAAACAATGTGCCATCTTTAGCTAACTGCGAATAAAATGGAAGCCAGCACATTTATAAAAATAAGTTTATATGAAGTGCACCAGCGTGGCACAGCTGCTCAGGTCACTACTGTCGCTCCATACATACTTCCTCTGCCTGGAGCAATTTTTTGTGTCATTTTTATCGTCCAGTGAATCTTATTTCTTGAAACAGTATAATAGTAGGGTGCTAAATAATTTCGTTAGGGGAGGAGAGAAAACATGCATCTTGTTTTTGAAAACATTATTTCCAATTGAATTAGCCTGACAAATTCACTCTCAGAGAGTCTGTGCTATAGGGACACTTAATAATAAGGGTTCCTCGTCTTTACTTGCTTTTCTAGGACACAAATCTACTATATGACTATCAAACTGTGCTCCCTACTGAATTTGCACTGACTTTTTTCCTGGCTATCAAAAGCAACAAAAGTGGCCCCAGAGTCAGGCGATTTGCGGCTATTTGGAGGAGCCGAAGCTTTCCCCCTCTGAGCCAGTTGTTCCCAGACACTAAGAAACCACCACCTGCGCTCAGAGAGAACTGCGGCTCCGCGCACCATTTAAAGGGCTTCGGTTTGGTTTATAAAAGTCGAGCTCTTTCAGACCCAGGGCAAGAAACAAAGGGGATGATTGCTACCAGACCTCACGGGGGCTGAGGGCCACGGCTCGGATGCAGGAACGATCAGACAGCAACTGGGGGCTCGAAGGGGCTCTGCAAAGTTCCCGACCGCACTCCCGCGTGGGCAAGGCCACGGCCACGGGCAGCACGAGCGCTCTGACTGCGACTGGCTGATACTGGGAGAGCTAATCCCACGCACAGGTAGCGGGAACGCCTGGAACACGTTGAGACACGAGCAAGGTTTCCAAAGCACCTCAGAGTTTTAGCTGTGCGACCCTTTGTTCACGGCCACCTCCCCTGCCCTTCCCTCCCCCTTGCTCACTGCATCCTACTTGCATAATGGATTCAAAGCATCCCGGGGCATGACCTTGTCTAACAAGGTGCCCTGCTGCGTGTCTGAAGCACACTTTAAAACGATGAATATAAATGCAATCATAAAGATGTACTAATGCAGACAAAAGAATAGCAAGTACCCACAACCCAGCTGAGAAGTAAGGGCCAGGCTGACCGGAGGTGTGAGCGAGCTGCTTCCCCGTGGCCACCGGTCTTTCTCTCGGCACCGACAAAACCAGCCTGTAACACAGGCTGAGAGATTTGCAAGATGAAAGACGGGAGCAAGACTGACAGGTTATTGATGGAAGGCTGGGTTTGGGCTGTGCGTATGTGACGCATGAGCAAAGCAAGACATTTAAAATTAATAATAACAGCGAAGTCTCAGCTACCGGGGGACATCATCCTCTTTTGCTGTCTGCTTATCAGGTTCCTGATGGCAGAATGGCTTCTGCGCTGGTTCTTCATTTGAACGTGCATTACGCTCGTGGCTGGGCAGAGCTGAGCTGTGCCTGCTGCGCTCGCCACACTTCCCATCTGACTTCTGCTTTTTGAGACCAATCTTAGTCCTTATGGGGCAAAGCGGTTTCTCCTTCTGTCAGAATTAACTAAATATCGTCCCCTTGGCAAAACGCGCAAGTGAAAAAGCACGTATCAGACTAACATGCATAAAAAGCTTTTTTTCACTGAGTTTCTGAAGACACTGCATTTGAAGTCTGCATCTCCTATCAGTCCCGTGGCAGTCGAACACCTGTGATTACGTACTCTCATTAGATTTTGGTGTTAATTGAAAATGCTGTTGAAAGCCATGTAGTGTTGTTGTGCCGTAGCCTAAGTGACCTCAGTGAGGTCTGAAAAGAGGAGCTTTTTCCTTTGAAGAACTCAGGGAGGAGATGTCTGGCATCAAGATGCTTAGAACACTTGCTCTATTATTATTTTAGAAGCAGAACAAACCTAGATTTAGCATCAGCAGCAGAGAGCATCTGGCCTAGGTCAGTATTTCTTGCGTGGGCTTTTTCCATTCAGATAGACTCTTCTGCACATGCATCTCCTGGCACCGTGCACCACGGCAAAAACATTTGTCGTTGCTCCACAGCATCAAAACTTTCAGGCTGCAATTATTATTGTCTTTCCATTAAACCCCACTGGAAACGCAGGTGCTCAGAAAGGTCTTGGTTATTTGCAGCCTCGCTGGCTGCCTGCACCAGCCGAGGAAGAGCTGGCACGGGGCGGCACTGCCGTCTGCCCAGAGCCTCCAGGTACTTGGGAGAGGCACCGCACAGCCGCCTCAGTTCAGGATAAGCTCTGACCGGAGCCGAAAGGACTTCAGAAAGGAGATGTCCTCCTGCATCTCCTCTGGCTGGAGAGCTGAAGCAAGCCAAGCTTGCTGAGACTCAGTGATTCAAGGCTGGGTTTTACCTTTCAAGCACCTGCATTTCCTTCTTATTTAGCAGGATACATACAAAAAGTACTTGACCAAGACACGGGGTTTCATGCAGAAATCAAGTAAAAGCTATCATAGAATTTTGCTCTGACGGGACGCAAATAGAGAGTAATTTGGGCTGAGCTTTCCTTTAAGTTTCTTCAGAAATGAACCCTGAAATGACAACGAGCATGAGGAAAATTGCTCTGATGTATCCCTGGGAGCTGAAATTACCGAGTATTGCAGAGCTCCACCAAATCCCCTCATTCAGGACACACTCTTGCAATATTGGTAGATGGGACGGGGCTGAGATTTGAAAATGTCACAAACAGCACAATGAACAAGCAGGGTTCTTTTCTATCCAACGTGTACATAACAACTACGGTAGGTATAATATTTCAAAATATTCCCTATGTAAAACTGATTTTTGTAATGAATCTGCTTGCCATGCATACACCGTGTCTGCAAGTAGACAAGGGATAGAATGTTTGATGCAACCTAATTTTATCATCACGTGAGCTCATATATTCACAGAAGACCTGTATTTGAGCAAATTAAGTCTATATAGTGCCGGAAGTACCTATTTGGTCATCCAACAGAGCAGAGAACATGCACTGAGCAACTCCCTAAGAGTTCAGCCTTCTATAGCTTGTGAGATGGCATGATCAGCGATTAGCGACCGTGACTTCAGCATATTTTCATACTGTCTAGAAGAAAACTATGACACTCTGAGCCAGGGGTCAGCTCCAGCACAACAAAGTTTCTTCTTCTTCCTTGAGATGAACCACTGAGCATCAGCGAGGGAAGGCTGCGATATATACATATATGCTTTCTTAGACCAAGGTCGTGGTGGGACCTACTTTTCTGATAGGGCTGGGAAACAAAGCTCTTCTGGCCCTGGGTCACTGCTAAACACACTGTCCTGTGGGAGAAGGTCATGCTAACAGACAACATGCAAAATGCATCTGTTGGGCATTTTAAAGGGTGCACTTTAAAAATGAAGATACGAGAGTGCCTGCAAATCTAAAACACCACGTACCACGTACGTGTCAGTGGATTTAGAGAACGGGCTCAATAAACAATGGAGCATCTGTTTGCAAAAAGCAGACAAAGCCAATAATCAGGCCTATGCTTATTTTTATATCATAATTCACTGCTGGAGTGTGAGTGTCTGTGGCTTGACTCCTGATAAGCAGCAGACAGAAATGTGGTCACCAGCTGGTGCTGCTGGCACCGCTGCCTGCACTGCAGCAGGGCTGGAGCCCAGGGAGGACGGAGCAGGACAGGAGCTGGGGAAGAGCACAGAGAAAAGAGACAGCAATTGTGTTAGAGAGGAAGGAACAGGGCAGGCAGCTGAGTCATGGCCCTGGTGCAGAAAGGTACTAGCGATCACCTCATCGCTGGGACGCTCCAAGGGCGGTGGTGTACCCTCACGGCACGACGGGGCTGGCTGCGCCTTGCTCCGAGCTGTGTGACCTGGGACGAGGTGCACGGCCCCTCTGCGCCGAGAGCTGGTATTGGGAAGGACACGAGCAACTCAAGAGCCAGAAGAACAAAGTATTGACAGAGAGAAGAAAAACAACCCAAATATAAGTGACAAGTAGTGTTCGAATAGGAAACAGTGTCTCACTGAACTCTGCACATAAAATGAGTGGAGAGTGGAAAATGTCTAAAGCAATTTGAGGAAGTCTATTGAATCCCCACAGGGAGCTCCAGATGGTTTGTGTGGCTAGCGCAGCTTCTGTTGCTCATGCAAAAGCTGCCCTGAGTTTTCAGAAGCATTTATGATAACAACAGTGTTTGCTTTTCTCCCTCCCTCCCCAGACGGACGGACGTTCTCTTTCCCCACTGAAGCGCTACCGGGGCACCCCTCTCTCCTCCCCGGTGCTGACCCCAGGGTCGGTCGAGAGGGAATGTCCTCCCTGTGCAGCACATCAGTGTTTCTCCCCCTTTTCCATGTTCTTTGGGAGTTAGAGGCTCATCCTCAGATCTGCACTTCCATTTTATGTGATGCTTAAAGATGTCTTTGTGGCCTCTATAATTACACAATCTGTTGTCGTTGAGCTGTGGGCTGTTTCGTTAGGTTTGTAGCCACATTACTGCTATGACATAGCATTTCCTCCGGGGGATGAGAGCCATAGGGCTGCCCCTGACTCCTGTTACGGCTTCCTCTTCTGATGCCAGTACAGGTACAAGCCTCCATCCCGTCCCCAGTCTCCAGTTGCATGTCCCTATAGTTTAAGTGTCAGGTTTAAATCACGTCTACAAGATTTCCATAGTCCTGCCACACACAGTACAGCCATTCCCTGTAAACCCTGAGCCAAAGCACAGCACAGCTGAGACCATCTCTTCCCTGGGCTCTGTTTTTCATGGCCTCTCAACCTCAGGTTGGAGCACCAGAGCCAGACATTCAACTGCTGTAGAGCAAATGAAGCAAAGTTCAGGGGAAGCAGAAGCTCTGGAGCAGCTTGTGACTTTGCAGACCGTCTCAGAGGCAGAGAGAAGTCTTTAAGCAATTGTATGTGCAAGCTATTATTTTCTTGCAGTTGCCAATAGTCTTCTTTCTCCCCCAGATGTGCTGTGCTCTCACCATACTCCACCTAATGTAGGAAGAAAAGTATTTGAGGTTTTCTTTTTTTAGTCGTGCATTTTTAATTGGACTATAAATTCCACTTTGTTGTGTTCTGGAATGTTATTTTTATTTTCCAATAGAACTGTCTCTTCTTTGATGAGGGCGGAGATTTATTACCCAATTTCCAGCTTTATGTTTCCCTTTTGGTCTGTTGTTTTAGCCGTTTCCTAGTTATACAGACAACCCCTTTTTCCCATCTTTTTATAGTTGATTTCCTCAAGTCCTTATTTCTGCACTACTCATTAATACCTGCTTCTCTTACCCAGTCTCCTCAGGATTCATCCTGGATCCATCCATAGACCTACATTTCCACTTTATATCTTCTTGAGGATGTCTTTGAGCCTTCCATAATTAGACAATATATTGTCATTGAGCTGTGTGATGTTACGATGATTTTATGGCCATGTTTATGCTCTGGCCCCTGTGCACAATGCCTGCACAGAAATACTGAAAGGACATCTTACGTGTTTATTTTTATACACCCACGGAGAACATAACACTGCGACCTTCAATCCAGCTTGTGGTTATTAATCAGTAGATAAAGCCACAGCCACTTACTGGAGAACCTGTTAGAAGTCTGCACTATTAAGTGGTGCTTTAACTAAGTTTGTGTAATGGGAGGAAAAGGGAGCCAAAGTTAATTTAAGCACAAATACCTTGTAACCTGGTAATTAAACCAACTCCCTAGTGCTCTGCCCTAAAATGCCTCCTCATTAATTGGTGCAGGCAGCACACAGGCAGCAGTGACACAAGTAGGACAAAGCTGTGCTGTGGTGGAGGGGTGTCGTGGCTTGGTCAATCCCACCCCAGGCTGCAGAGCAGGCGCCCAGCAGACGTTCGTGGAGACCTCGAGTATTTGCTCTGTACACCTGGTGAGCTGAACTGCCCGAGTGCCATGAGTGGAGCTTTGCCTTGGTCCAGAAGACCTGGGTCGAAACACAACCTAAGGGAGCTTCTCCCAGAGGACAAAGCCTGGGAGATGCCGCATGTTGTCCATGTTGCAGTCGTAACACAGACCGGGGCTGGCCCCCATTTGCTGGCAGAACTTCAAGAGGGCAATTCAGGGCCAGTGGAGATCCCAACTCTGACTGTAGATAAATACTTGCATCCTTTCTCTGTGGTTGGGGAAAAAGGGCTCCAACCGAGACACCCAGAGTCACGTGGACTTCAGCAGAGCTCCCAGTGCTATTTCCCCACAGACCTTCTCCCCGCAGAAACCTCTCATCCTTCGGGGAGGACTGGCTCCAGAAAGCATGGCTGAGCTGTTCAGAGAAGCACACAGACCGACAGGAACAACCTGGGTGAGAATGGGGCATCTTCAGGCCTTCCATTATATTCGCCCCCAATGTGCCGTGCCTGGCAGAGCACCCGGGGAGCAGGGGACACGCAGGGGCTGGTCTGCAGGAGCTGCTCTGCAAGGCACCAAACAGATCAACTGCGGGTGGATCCAGAGTCAGAACCAGCATCTCCAAGACCAGACTGAAGAGATCCATAGGCACCACCAGAGCAAAGCACTTGTCCTGCCAGAAGCCGCAAAGCCTGCGAGCACTGTTCCCCTTCCTGACGCCCGACTTCCGAGATAGTTGGGTGCTTTTCAGGCACAGAAACGTGGACAAACTCCACATGGATGCACCTGGGGACGCTGCCAAAGGGATTATACCCATCGCAGCTGTGTTCAGCTTTGAAACAAGTTGGGTTTTAAATACCAGCCTCTCTGCATCGACTATGGGACTCAGTTTGCTGACCTTTCTGCACACGCTTGCTGTATTTGTTTAAGGAAAGCCTTTTTTGCTACTAAACTGAAGAAGTGACCATAATTCTTCAATATTATTTTAGTCTATTTATACAAAGTGTACCTCAGTGCAGACTTCAAAGGTCACAGGAAAACTCTGGGAGTTAATTGGCCCCATTGTTTCTAATAATGCCTTTGACATTGGGAAGATTCTTTGTTATTAAACCGGGAAAAGGCTTCGTTATTAGTGTCTGACACTACTTTAAAAAAAAGAAAATTTGCAGAAGAGATTCAGCACATGTAGCTCTTCAGCATGGCTAAGATGCCTTTTTTCCCCCCTTTCCTCTCCTGCAGAAAAGGCTGCATTACTTCCACTGGGGGTGGGTAAGCATCAAGAGGATGAGAGAAGTGAAGAAAGGCATGTGTGTTTATCCCTTTAGCTCCATAGGCAACCCTCGTGCTCTCCCTGTGACCTTTAACTCATGTTCCTCCTGCAGAACTAGGCCTTTATGTATCTTTGTTTTGGCACTTGACAAGCAAGGATTATTTGAAGAATTCTTAAGGAAAAAAAAAGTTTCTTATATTCATGCAATATACTATGTAAGAATATGTTTCAGATTTGCTAGCAAGATATATTTGAGAGAGATCAAAGACACCTGCTTGTAGGAGTTCTGGAAGGGGAAGCTAAGGATACCATTAACAACAGTAAAATCTGCATAGAAGGAAAGAGCAACACCTAAGCACGCACGGCTGCACACATCGCGGCAGCACTTTCTTAGCTCATGCCCCACCACCATAGCGGCCCCACCCCTACGCAGCAGAGCTGGGCCACCGGCCGATGGGACACGTCCTCACGGTCCCCAGCAGAGCAGCTGCCCAGGGACACGCGTGGAGCCGCAGCTGCTGCATTCTCGGCAGCCAAAGCCGGCTGCCCCAGCAGCTCCCAGACCGCTGTGCCGACTGCGCTAGCAAGATCCTCAAAATGAGAGTGCTGGTGAGCCATCCCTTCATTAAGGGATAAAGAAAAGAAGGACTGGGTTAGCTCTGCTGCCCAATCCAATATGTTCACCCTTCCGTTGGATTCTATTGACCAGCTTCAATTGCCGAAGGGATTAACCTGGCTGCTCCTAGGATTTGTGTTTGGATTACTCTACAGGAGGAAATAAATAGTTGTACTCTTGCTTAGGTGAGGGAAAATAGAAAGACCAGACTTACATTTCAAACCCATTCACTTGTTTTAGCAGCACGTTAATGAATGAAGTTCAGACAAGCTCTTGTGAGCAAAGAAAGCCCAGCTGGAATAAACAGTTCAGCATGCTAATCCAGTTAGGGTTTCTATATTCATCTCGGAGGGTATTGCAGTATCATTACTGCATTAAGGCTCAGCTACACAAAGCAGAAGGAGCAGAGGTTGAACCAGTGGGATTTTTCGTTTCATCAAGCCTGACATCTCTGAGGTAACACATCATTTTCATCTCCATTTGAAAGCATTAATAAAAATTTGTTAGTTCAACTTGAATGCTTCAGGAAGAGCCTCCCAAATCAAAAAAAAACTGAACACAGAGCTTGAATGCACCCAAATTAACTCCTGTTTACTGGGGAAGCAAGCACTTTATTACTACAACATGGAAAAGGATTATGGCAATTAAAATCTCTGAAGTGAGCATGGTAGGGTACCGTCAGGGCTATGGCACAGGTTCTGCAGAGGAGGATTTGCGAGTCACTTTTTGTGCTGAAGCCCGGGTGAGGCAGGGCAGCAGCTCTCCGGGAGGCTCACCGCCTGCAGACCGCTCCTCCAGACCCGCCGGCAGCCGGGGCGAGTCCGGGAACTGCTCCACCAAGCTCAGGCTGGGCGAGGCTCACCTGGGCTAAGTGGAGATGGACAAACACAGCATCAAAAGCAAGCCCTCGCTTTGGTTTTCTACATCCTCAAAAGACAGGTGACTCCTAAGAAGCAGACAAGAAGGGACAAGAAAATCTGCTTTCTACTCCTTTGTGCATTTTCCCCAGATTTCAGTACTTCAGTCTGGATTAAGTTCCAGAAGTTCTGATGCATTTCCTAACGCTTTCAGTTACAAAACCAGTCCCTTTCCAGCTCGTCACGCTGCCATCCAGTTGCCTGTCCATGGGTACAAAGCCTCTATCGTTACCAGACCCTGTCAGACAGCATGCACACCCAAAAGGATTGCGCCAGCACCTGAAAGCATTGTCGGAAAGAGAAAAGCTGCAAGCCAGCTCAGTATCAGAGCCCTGCAGTACTGAGCAAGAGTGCTATTTTGCTAGTTCAGTCTATAGTTTCCCCTTGTATCATCTGCTCAACGCCTTTAGTCATTTTTCCTCAGGAAATACCCCTGAAGTGGGGGCATTTAATATCAAGCACAGCTGCTCCTTCCACATTTGCCTCTCCTCAAGGGTAAGAAACACCCATGGATCACCAGGACACTGGCAAAAGCTCTTGTCTAAAAATAAAAGCGTTTGCGAGCGAGCAGGAGGCCAGGCAGAGCCTCCCTTGGTGACCGCTCTCCCTGGGGACACCTCACCACTGAACGCTTCTCCCACGCAGCCCGGGAGAGCCCCTTGCAGTGTCTCCTGCTGCATTTCATGAGCAGGAAGGGATCCCCCCCAGCCACGAATGTGCTAACATGGCACCAGCTTTATTCCCAGTTCCCATTGCTGTTTCATCTGAGAAAAGCAATTATAGCTCAGAAAGCCTCCACATCGCTGTGTTGTGCCTGTCATCCTGGGGAAAGCTTTCACTGCCTCTATCCCCCAGCTGCACCGCTGCAACCTGCTAACACGGGTCCTTCAGCTCCAGCCAAACTAGAGCAAAACCCTCTCTAGAGAGCCCGCCTCCAGCAAACAGGACTCTACCTGGCTGATGGGGACATGGATGCTACCTTGAATTTTTAGTCACTGTTGGCAGGTCACAAGGAATGCAAGGAAGGGAGCTATAAATTTACTAATATCGATAAGTGGAACAAATTTCCACCTTGGGAATGTTTGGCCTTTCTTCAGCCAAGTGGAGCTTTCAGTGTCCTGAAGCTCCTCACGCTAACTCAAAAGCAACATAAAATCCAGGGTTCCTGCAGAGTAAACCAAGATTTTTCCTCCCAGTGACTTTCCAAGTGCTTTCCTGGGTTGCAAAGCATCGCAAGTCATTACAGCATGGCTTCCAGATGCTTTCTTCCATTTGCTCTACAACATACCAGGAGAGCATTTAACAGCAGAGTTTCCTTCCCTTTCAAATGTAAAAGCAAGGGTTTCCTTTCACTGTGAAGTAACAGATTATTTTTTAAAACAGGTTCCCCTCCCCAAGCAAATCTCTTGGTCCCGGTCCCCGTCCCCCCACAAAGGGCTGAGAAGCTGCAGGGATAGGAACGAGAACGAGGTGTTGGGAGAGGGGAGGCAGCCGGCCGCCTGGCACCGAAGAAAAGCCAAGGACGGAGGTCAGCAGGACGAGCTGCTGGTCTGCCTGTGCCATCCATCTGGCAGGCTCCGTCTCCAGCCTCCCTAATTACCAGGGAGTTTTCGGCCAGGGGTGATAGAGGAGATGAAGAGCGAGGGGAGCAGGCTGCGTGTTGGAGCTGGAGGGATGCTGCGCAGCTCCTGCCTGCAGGCGCAGACCATCAAATGGGAAGGTGATGCTTGTCATATGTGGCTCAAAAGCTCAAGGGGAGAAAGAGGAAAGATCCGAGCTGGATCTCTGCAGAGGACAGGATGCTGAGGAAGAGGAAGCAATTCTTAGAGCTCACAAGCATCCCCCTACTTTGTGACTGAGTTGTCAGCGTGGCCAGCTTGGCTCTTAGGTTAATCCTCTCTCATAGTCAGTTTAAAGAGAGGGAACTGGGAAAGCTGGTTTATTTAATAGTTGTGAAATACCTGGTGCATCTGAAATGAACTCTCCAGAAGCCCAGGACGCTGCCTGGTCTACAGGGAAGCAGCAGGACTCTGCTGCCCTGCAGGGTTCTTGTTGCATTGCCCTGCCTATGCAGCTCTGCCAAGTGAGTGTCTAAATTAAAGCATTGCTCCCGATCGTGTCACAAGTATTGCAGCACACCCACTGCGATTTGGGGTTGTCTGTCAACTGAAAACAGTTTTTCCTGGCTGTAGCGGTTCCCAGGAGCCTGATTTATCCTGCAAGGTCTCTGGCAGGACATTCCTGAGGACACAGGCCAGGGGAAAGCAGGAGTGGGGGGACAGTTTATCTGCAGCATCAGGAAGATTTCCATCCTAAGAGGCTGTGCCTTCAGTCTGTTGGCTTTGCAGCGAGGAAGCTCTTTCTGAAGTCCAGCCTAAAATTTCCATCTGATCTTCGCTATCTCCGCTCACCCTCCCAAGACCTGTGCAAATAAGATCTGATGCCTTCTAAACACTTACAGACACTTGTCACCTCTCGCCGTAGTCCTTATCTAGCTGAGCTCGGTCCTGTCCTCCTCAGGGAGCTGGGAGGGCCTGTGGGGTAAAGCTCAAAGCAGCTGCCACATGCTGTTATGTCGAGCTGGTTTGCTCCCTGCAATTAGAGCAGGCGTCTCACACCACGTTGTGGGCATTGAAATGGCTCTTGTCTAGCAGGAGGGGACAGGCAGGTGTTGCATGGCCCAGAGCTCCTGCCAGCAAGGCACCAAAACCTGCCAGCAAGGCAGGAGGGAGAGCAGGTAGGGTACCCAGGACCCCGCACCAAACTCACTGCTGATCTTGAGCAAAGAATCATCTTTCTGGGCCTCAATCCTACCATCTGGGGGAAAAAAGAAAAAAAAAAAAACCACAAACCACAAACCAAACCTCACATCTTTTTTTCCCCTTGCCTTCTAGCTGGTGTCTGGTTTTCTCTTTACACTATAAAGCTATAGTATTCTCTTTATACTACAAAGCTGAGCGAAACACTAAGCAGTGGGGTTATTCCAACACATTGTCTGGCAAGATGTGACTGAGGTCAGGCCTTGAAGTATTTCCATAAACAGTATTTAAGAAGTAAAATAATACATACTGCATTTCTTGCAAGTAGTTGCCCAAGAGGGACCTGAGCAAAGCCTAGATCTACACTGCTCCCTGCCCAGGAGAGGGCAAGGTCATCTCCATGGCTGGGAACATCCTAGCAGCCGCCCCTCTCCTGCTCCAGAGCTGAAGGCTCTACTGGGGCACCAGCGAGGGGGGCAAGGACTGCGCCCACCCCTTCACTTGCACAGGAATGAGGGAAAGAAAGGGAAGAGCACACCAGCGTGAAGAAGCCTTGTATCTCACTATGTTTTAACTTCAGATCTTTTCTGCATTGTTTCTACATTTCAGCAGCAAGGTCCACAGCATGACCAGAAATAACGCCATTGATTTCCAATGCCAACTCATGTATTTTCATTGTTATAGCCCCAAGATGTTACTAGTTGATTTTAATTAAGGGAATCCCATGAAGCACGTGGACTGTACACACTCACCCTGGCAGAGCAGCCGAGTTGCGATACCAGCTTTAGAAGAGCACAGCACAGAGCAGGACACATGCAACGCCACCCCCCCTGCCCCCCGGCTTGCTGGGCACCAGCTTTGCTTGTAAAGCGGCAGTGGTGCTTCCGCAGCCCTGCGGCGACGGCACGCTCGCGAGTCACCCCCCGCCCCGCAGATCCTGCGTAACTCGCTGCTGTCCCCGTGCTCGCGGCGCTCACCTCCACAACCGCACCGAGCAGCTGCGCACACAAGCTGTACCAAGCGGCACAGGGCAGAGGGTACATTTGCGAGCAATATATAATTTCTAGAGCTGGATCGGCACCCTGCGGGTTCCCCCAGCCACCCTGGGGACGTTACTGCAACCGACGCATCTGCAATAGCTTAATTCAGGATTTTGTACAGGGCGCGTGCCAGTGACCCGACGCTTCGGTTCATCACATTCACATGCTGCTACCCAGCAGAGTCCCACTTACTGCTGGGCTAGAAGATACTAGAAACATCTTTTCCAAATAGCCTTTAAATATATTACACGCATCAAGAAGAAAGCAATGCATAAACCAGATGCTTGGCACTATAGTAGGGTATATGTCTGCAGCATCCACTCCAGATTTGCTTTCAGATGGACTGTTCTACTTAATAATCTTGGTTTTTCTCGCTTAACTCTTTGAAACTGAAGATATTACTTGAGTTCTGCACCCGTCATCTGTAAATTAGAGGATAAGTCAGGGACACTGTCCCCGATTCAGTGGCCCAGGCACAGCAGTAGTAACCACCGTCAGACTGCTCCACGGCTGCTTGTCCCATGGGCAAGAGGAAGAGGGGGAAGATTGTTTTGCCCGACTTCACGGGGTTTCCCCACAGACAATCTGCTTACTGTAGACCCACCGTGGAGAGGAGGGACGCCAGCTCATGTTCACTGGTTTATAAATAGGGTGGGAAATAGGAAACCTTCACTCCTCAGCTTTCCTGTCAGAAATCTCTTCCTTGAATACGCTTTTTGATTGAAGTCAAAATTCAGCTCAGCTGCATTTTAAGCTCCTTTTGCATCTCCCACTCATAAGTATCCCTTTCTCCTGAGCTTGCTTAACTTACATCAAATATTTTTTTTCCATTGAATTCATGCTACTCTCAGTTTATAGCTCCCAGTTTACTTTACACCATACAGTCATTACACAGGAGATACCGATTACACCTAAAATGAACAAAATGGCAGAAAAAAACAATTCCAGAAGAAAGCAAGAAAGTAAGGGGTTATTTAACTTCTCACGGGAAGCCAGTCCGTTTACCTTTCACAGTCTCATCTGCAACTTCTTACCCTGCGTACCACCCCGACAGACCTATGGCTAAGATAGCGACACGGAGGCACACGAGCTCGGTCTGAGCAGTCCCCGCCATGCTCCGACAGCGGCAAGGCTCTGCTCCTGGCACTACAGGAAGCGCCCAGAGCAGAGTCACCTTCCCCCTCGTTACCAAGCGCCTGGCCAAAACCCGATTCCTACAGAGACCTCTTTAGCTATGCCATGCTCCAGAACCAGAAGAAGGTGCTAATTCCTGTACTGCCCACGGGAGAAGCTCCAGGTAACAGAAATTTTTATCTAAAGTAAGTTCAACAAACATACCTTGGACTACAGGCCTGCTTTATGCTCCGATCGCTCCTCCAGCTCCTCAGCCTCTCCCACTGCTCTGAAAGCAGCCCCGGCTGCCCCAGGGAAGCAGAAGTACCCCCCAAGGCCAGGGCAATGAGCAGGAAGCGCTGACCCAGCTGCAGCGTGCAGCCTGCAGGCAGGTGCTGCTTTTCACTGGCTACTTAAGGGTTTAGAAAAGAATTTTTACTTCAATCAGTAGATATTATCCCATTAACCCTTCCAGAGACCTGCCCCCATCCTCCATGCTCCCTGTAGCAGTTTGCTCGTTTGTGCTAACGAGGCATGTGTTATTGCTCATGTTTATGATTGGGTGTAGCTCATTAATTAGCTCTGCATGAATCAATAGGAGCCACTGAACACATAATCCTTGGTAATTCATAATGCTGTAGTTGAGGAAACTGTGTCCTTAGCATTAAACAAACAGTGATCACTATGATAAATCTTGGAATTATCGCAAAACATCAAAGCTTTGGGGCTTGGTGTGAACAATTAAGTGGTTAGGTCACTGCTGAGCAGAGAAGCGGTACGCTTACATCCATTGTCATTGACGACAAAGGTGTGAAGCACTATACGATGACTAACATGCATTTTTAATTAGATTTGAATCTATTAACGAAGTTTTCCTATTCCACCTCCTCTATAATTGGAATGGTCTTCAAATTTCTCCTTTTCTGAGCTACCAAACTAATAATTTATCCACTTTAATTTGTGATTCACTTAGTTTGTTTAGTCATCATAATGAATATTCAGCTTCATTAGCAGATATTTGGTTCAATTCATTCTGAAATGCATTCAGCTCTGTCAGTGTGGCAGTTGGATCGCTCTGCAGAGCAGCGGCTCCCAGCTCTGTGTGGGGACATGGCGTACGTGGCACTTGCTGCTTGTCACCTCTCCAGGAGCAGGAGGGGAGCTGGCGGGGAGGCGTGAGAACGGCCTCGCAGGTGCCCTGCGGTGGGGCGCTGCCCTTCCCGCAGCTCGGCGCGGAGCAGCCGGTGCCCAGGACAGCGCTTGGGCCTGGTCCCCTCTCACGGCACAATCCAAACCCCTTTTCCCACAGAAGCAGAGTTCAGCGTGGATGGGATCGGGACCCTGCTCTGGTGCGAACGCCCAGCTCCGCGCGCAGCACGTGCCGAGCCCTGGCCTTGGCTAGAGGGGCCAGGAGCAATATAAGAACGTGCTGGGCAGCCTGGAAGCGTGGCTGGGGCGCAGGCTGGGTGCCCACCACCGTGACGGGGACCCTGCGCTACGGCCACGCTCACCAAGACCCAGAGCGAGCAATGCGTTCAGCCAAAGGCACCGATCACGGCTCCACGCGAGCTGCCTTTCATGTGCATCATTTTCTTTTATGAGATGGAAAAGACTTTTAATAGCTGATTTTGATCATTTAGGGGAATTTAAAATTCCTTTGCAGTCGTGCTGCCAGGCAGTTCCAGCGCATCCCTTTGCACCCCCTGCTCTGTGCGTAGCTGTTTGTAAATTGAGAGTACAGATGACAGGAAAATAATGAAAGCATTTTTCAGAGCGGACCCTTTTGTCATTCCCTTTTTTTCTTTCATTCCCTGGAATAAAGTGCTGCTTTTAAGTCAGCAAGTCTTTCAGCTGTAATTACCCTGGACATTCAGAATTGACAATTAAGAAATGGAAAAAAAAAAAAAGGAAGGAAAAATAACCATTCATAAAAAATTTTGAACAACGTACATTTACAAAATGCCTACCCTAGGCAGATCTTTCCCACAGTCAAAGACGTTAGTCAAGGTAGATTGTGAAGGAATATCTAAAAAATCCTGAGCTTTTTTTCCTCACAAAATACCGGATCACGCAGACGCAGCGGCCGCCCTCCCCCCGGGATGCTCCGGGGCTGGGGGCTCCCCCACCGCGCTGTGAGCGGGGTCTGCCCGCCCCGCCAGTAACGTTCCTCATTCCTCCCTCCCCGCTCGGTCAGTAAGGAGCAACCGTCTAGGAACTGTGAGGGAAAACACCGCCTCGCCAAAAATGGGCTCTGCAGTTATTTTCCTGAGCACGGCCTGGAGCAGCACCGGGAGCAACCGGTCCCCCAAGCCCCTGCCTGGGAGCAGCCCCCGAGCTCCCCACCACCTCCCGCTCCCAGCACGCACAAGCACCACATCCTGGCAAAGCCTGGTTTTTCTCTCTGTTTAACGACATTAAAATAGGAAGATAAAAAGGCTAAAATAGGTGTCTAAATCTCCCAGTTACATCTTTGGCTGCCCCTGAGCACCAGCAGCACAGGGCAGTTTAATCACTCGGAGCCTTGCACTCCCTTCTGCACCGCGCACCTCTTGGAGACCTGTTGAAATCTATTACAGACCTTTGATCTTTTCCTACATAAAGGTTTTCCTGGAGAGAGTAGATGGGATTAAGCAGAAACAATTTTTCCAGAGAACTCTGTGGGTTTTTTTCTCCTCTCTCTGCTTTCTTTTTAAAAGAGGGGGAAAAACCAGAAGATGCTAACAGCAAAGACCCTGACAAGGGTTTGGGATTGTCAGCTCCTGAACAGAATCCATTTCGTCAATCAAATTCAGCATCTATCAGGAGCAAATTCTCAGCATGTGGCATAAAGATCTTGTAACACTGAACTGTTAAATATTTAGGGCAGATGACAAACAATATGTCATAATATTTGCAGAATTGCATTTGCTATTCAATGCATCATCTTACTTAAAGCCCTGATTTTTGGAAGCATCAACACAAGAATGAGAAACAATCAGTTGACTGCCGGTACTTCGTTACATTGTAAATGAAGTGTAGGATTTAATTTAGATTTCTTAAGTCTAATATTATATGCTAGGTGCCAGGTGGGTATTAACATTTATTAGCTGCGGCTTAGCAATGAATATTTAAGAATTTAATTAACATGCAATAATCGTCATTTTAATTGGGCTGAATTTTTATGTGAGACTTCATTTCACTGCAGGACACCTTCTATTTCATATTTATACCAGGTATATCTCTATTTCCAGGTAAAACAGGAGCTAATAACTAGTAGGGAAGGAAAATGGACAGAGAACAATAAAAATCCATGGCCAGCCAAGCTGCGCTACTCGAGGTTGAGCAGTTGTTGCCCAGCCAGCGTTACTGCTCCTCCTCCGCGAGGTTCATTCCTACGCACGATTTCCATTCTTACGAATGAATGCTTAGATTCATTCTTACAGCTGACACGGCAGACGGGGCACGGGCTGCTGCCTGGTCACCAGTTCAGGAGTCTGAGAGCGGCCCGAAGGCAGTACCTGCAGTGCCTGCAGAGCCCACCCCTTGGTCAGAGGTCTCGTGCGTGTCCGACGAGCCCCGGAGCCGGGGCTCCCTTGGAGCAGCTCCCAGAGATTTGCCCATTCCCGTTTAACTCAGAAGGCAACTTTTTTTCCAAAAAAGTGTTTTCAATTTTCAACACCCCGTATTCAGTTTGCAGTGAATATTCACAAATTAACCAGTTGGACCCAGTTTGCACTGGGATGAGAAAAGCATTTACCTGCTGGGGCGGAGGCTCCGCTGTAGCACCCGTAATGAATCGCTGCGGGTGCAGAGCGCGGCGGTGGCAGGGGGAGTCCGAAACTGGGGGCGTGCGCAGGGAGACCCGGTGCCAGCGCTGAGCTCCGCAGCACATAATAAAGACAAATCTGAAGTATTTTATCGTCCTGCAGATTGTGTTACAAGCCCAGTCAATCACAGGCATGAGCCTGGATTTATTTCAGTTGTGGCCTTGCTTCTCTGCTTCATATTTCGCTTGAGCCGTGCGCCAGATGGACATCACATCTAACACGAGATTACACCGCGGGCCAATAAAACACAATAGAAAAACATACTTAACAGCTGTGTTGCCTAAACCCTGTATTATAGATCCTTAATAATTTTAAGCTTTCAAACATTTTTTTTCTCCCATATATTACAGTTTAAAACGTGCTTATAGCCCAAAGCACAATCATAAAAATGACATCCGCGCACGCCTGATTTATTCGGTCATCGGTGATTTCCAGGACAAGTTTGCTGAGTTTACGCAGTCTCAGTGAGATTTTGGGGAGGGAGCTGCTCATCGCTCAGAGCAGGTGGGAGCCCAGGCGGAATCGCCTCCTCCAGCGCGCTTCTCCTGCGTGGCCGGTCTGGGCCTCGGACTCGACCTGCGCGGGTGGGCATGGTCCAGCCCAGCTGCTCCCCCCCAGCAGCGGGACGGCATAAAGCGGAGGCACGGATAAATCCTGGGCTTTAATTCCGTACTTGTGGCAACCCACGCACAAAAAATCTGAATTGCTAATTAATCAAAGTGAGCCCAAGTATTTGGTGAGGTATCTGATAGTGAGGACGCTTCGAACGCGAGTAGCCCAAAGCTTGCAAGGTCTACCTTGTCCAGAGAAAGAAGCCTGCCTAAAGTAAAGCTGCAGAGCTGGCGGGAGCGGCTCCCGGCCACCCCGAGGGAGGCTGGCGTGACCGGTGTCGCTGGCTCCTTCTGGCAGCTCTGCCCCTCGGGCGTTTCTCGGGCTGCAGCTCCCTCCTCACTTGTGGAGATCTGCGTTATGCTGTGAGCTGTATATTGGGTAAATGAAAAGTCTCTTGGCATTTTCATTGCCCTTATCTTGATGGGAATCTATTCCTAGGAGATTATGATGCTGCTTTTTTTTTTTAATTAATTGAGCCTGCTTAAAAAATAAAAATGCCCATTTCATTTTAATCATGTATTATGCAAATTAAAAATGTAAATATCATTAAAAAATCTGTTGCTAACTTAATTTATTTCTGCTGGAGCACTGCTGAAGGCCTTTGATCTCAGATTAGCGCTTTGATCTGCTCCCTTGGTCGGGGTTACGCACTGCTGCTGTGGTAAATTTTCCTTCTCAGATGTAAAACACGCAACACCAGAACAGCTTGTTCAAAGAAATGGCAGAGGAAACATTGCCAATTAGGCCAAGCGAGTAGGAGTTGCAAACGAGGAGAAGTTTGTTTCTAGAAGCTGCAGCCCGTGCACGCGGGCCCAGCCTTGCCCCAGCCCCGCGGCGATGAGCCGTGCCTGCGCCCGCTCACGCCGACGAGGGTGCAAACGCCTGTGCTAAACAAACCAAACCCGCGCGGCCCACGGACCAAACGGGTAATTTCTGTTAGAGGTGGCATACCTTTCCAGACCATGCCTATCTACTTTTCATTAAAAAAACAAGCCGCCATATTCCATTAATTTCTCATTTAGCGCGAGTAAAGTGCTGATACATACATTTTAGCTACAGTGTTTTTAATCAGTTAATTTAACCAGAAACATTAATAATGTATTTCTTTGCCACTTGACTGCTCATCCGTTAAACGGCTTATACATAGGAGAGAATGTCACCCCCTGCGACACGAAGTACCTAATACAGTGCAAGTGAAATAGGATTTTGCATATTCAATATCAAAACGAGAACGAGGGAGGCCCCGTCTCCTGGGAACGGATCAACCTGCTGTGACAGGCTTTCCGTCCCGGCAGGCGGGAAAATCCCTCCTTACAGGACACGCGCGTTTTGCTATCTGATTTTCTGCTTGAACTCATTTTCTTGGCATTACTTAGCAAGTACCTGGCCGTTCATTATGCTGCAAAACGTGGTGGAATCTGAAGTCCTGGGAGCGTTACTCGGTTTGCCAGCTCCTCCCGTCAGCCGCCGTGGGGTCCCCGGGACAGCCCCGGCGAGGCGAGCAGCGCTGGGGAGCCAGGCTGCGGGCAGGCAGCTGCGAGCCGGAGCGTCCCCCTCCGACAGTCGGCCCCGTGCTGAAGTGGCACGGCGGCGGCTGGGCGGCAGTGCCGGCGGAGGCTGCCGGTGCCTTGGGGCTGTCGTTAGGGTCAGAAATCTGAATTTTCACGTTTGCTTTTGAGTGTGTTGGGGGGACGGGGAGCTCCCGGCCACCTCGGGGACCAGCGGTTCTCCTGTGTCTGTCCCTCCTCTGAGCTCACTGCGGGGTTCAAGGCAGAGCGAGAGCTGTCTTTCCTGCCCCACGTCCTGCCTCTGCTGAAGGCTGTTAGGGAGCAAATCCAGCAACGTAAGCCGGGGCATTCATGAACCCCCCAGCCATGCTATTGGAGCGGGCAGACAGAGCGCGGAGGGGCTGCGCTGAGCACCCGCTTGGCTCCATCTCGCTCTCGGGTATTGTGGGCACGGGGGAAGCTGCCAGCTGGGCAGGTACGTCATGGCCTTCGCCGGTCCGCGGAGGCAGAGTGAACCCTGCGGCCCTCAGAACATACAGCTGGAAACACCCTGGACCTGAGAGCCAGAGAAACTGCCAGGGGAGTTAACGTTTGTCTGCTCGGGGACAGACCCGATTCCTTTTTAATTCTTACAAAAGATGTGTAATGAATACAGGCAGCGTGTGAGTGTAAGCAATCCAGACACACCGGCTCTGGGGTTAATCCTCTTCCTGCATTCAGAGTCAGATCCTCCTCCTAGGTTTTTAGCAATTAGCATCCAGAGAGAGAGCAACCTCCTTGGGCAGGGACAGCTTGGGCCTCTGAGCAGCAGCAGCAGCAGATTCCTGCACAGGGTCTCTCTTGCGTGATGCATGTTTATGAAGCCTGAAATTGCTTTGGATACGTGGCTGTGCTGCATCACATTAAGCAGTGCCACACCGAAGTGACAGGGCTGATGCATGATCAGCAGCAGTTTAAGGGGACAGGAACCCAGATCCTGCCGCTCCGTTGTTCTGTCAAAATCAGAAACCCATTGACGGACCTAAGAAATTATCTTCAGCTCCTTCCCAGAAGGTTTGTTTCAATCAGTTTGCAAGTTCTGTTTACTGCCTTTGCATTGAGCCCATCCACGGTCCCGTCGCAGGGAGTACATCCCGGGCTGCTGCAGTCGGACCTGTGCAGTCCGATGGGAGCCCGGGGAGGATCGGGCAGAGGGCTCCGCTGCGCGTCTCCGGGGTGCGAGGACTTCCCGGGTGGGAAAAAGGGCTCTCGACCAAATAGGTGCTGAAGGGTGGGAGCCCCCAACATCTTCCCGGCACTGCATTCCTCGCTCATCAGTTTACAGGATGACTTTGTTTCTGTTTGGAGAACACCAGCTGGCATCGACAGCAGACGCAGGGGCTCCACTCAACGCCTGGCTGAACGAGGGACCAGCTCCAGCTGAAGCTGGGTTTACTTGTGGAGCATTTTATAGTAGCAGCTCCTTGGGGGAAAGTGCAAGGAGAGACTTCTTGTGAACAAATCTGTCATTGCTTTTCCTTTTCTTTAGGTGATATTTATTGCCTTCTGGATTTTGCTGCTTTCCCTGCATTCAGTATTACTGCATTTGAGGCTGGAACAGTCCCACGCTGATGGCAGTCTCTGGGAGTTTTAGCTCCATTCCCAGTGCACAACCTCGTGCTCCTGAGAAATTTCTTTCACTTCCCGCCAGTGTTATTTCCTTTCTCTTTATCAGTATAAATGCCAGTCCTGGAGGGACCTGGACCATGATGGTGAAATTCTCTCCACTGGACTGGTCAGCTAAGCAGAAGCGTCAGTTCTCAAAGCCTTCCCAGGGCAGACACGTCTTGTGAGGAAGGGCTCTCCCGTCCTCCTGCCTCGGGGACCCGCCGAGCGGCATCCTGGAGGAAGAGGCACCAGATGATGCGCACTGGTCCTGACCGGCCCGTTTGCTAATACCGTCCCCAAACCAGAGCCCATCAGAAGAGGACAAACTGCCTTGCCACAGCCAGCCCCGCTGTTCGACAAGAAAGACATTTTGTGACGTCAGAGAAAAAATACATAAAATACAGATCTTGGGGCAGGAGAGGTCTGTGAGACGGAGGCAGGAGCTCTCGCGTCCCTGGAGGAGCTCAGGCTGGCTCCATCCTCAGTAAGAGCTATTTCAAAACAAGTATTTCTTCCAGGATGTCACATGGAAAGAGACTGTCAGAAAGCTGTCTAAATGTGTTAACAACACTGTCAGCGGGGGAGAGAAAAGTGTTATCAGAAATAGTTGTTCTTCAAAGCTAAGTAACTCAGTGATTTTATGAGGAGTAAAAGATAAGAGATCACACCACACACTAAGGGCTGTTGGAATTCTCTTTCTGAGAATGAAGCTGTTTGTTTTCTTAAAAAGGGGAAGAGGGGAGAAAGTGAAAACCTAAAACTTGGACTTTCTTGACTTAGCTTTCAACAAAGCTAAAAATAACTCCAACTGCATTCAGCCGGCGCAGCCAGAGCTCAGGATAAGCTAAAGCACTGGGAAAGGATCCCCAGCCCATCGCCCAGGCTTCTTTCTGGCTCCCTCCTGGGGCCATTCCAAAGGTCTTCCAGCATCGTCACCTGGAGATGGGGGAGTGCAACATGTCTTTGCTTGATGCAGACAGACTTGGGCCTGTTCTGATTGACATCAGCGGGATTTCGGGTGTTTCGTGGGATCCAGATTTTACCCTGAACAGAGAGGCTAATTTTCTGCTACTCAGTTAGAGTGAGATCCTCTGTGTTTTGCAGCTAAACCTCCCTTCACGTGCAGTGCCAGCCTCCCTCCCGCGGCCTGGCCCTACTATTGCTCTTCTGGTCTAGATCTAAAATAAGAGTTTCAGGCGTTTGCTTTGGATTCTCATTTTGAGTTTTTAAACCTGCCCACCTCAGCAGCAACGTCAGTGGTCATCACATAAAATAATATAAAATAATAAGACGGGAAGTTGATTCCAATTAGTGTACTTTCTCATTTGCTGGTTGACATTCTCTGGAGACCAATTAGCCTGCTTTAAAGGTAAAAGACAACCGAATAATTATTTAACCTGCCTGGTAATTGATATTTAAAATCCAAGAAGTCAGATGTAAAATGGATGGCTCCCTCAAAAAATACGTAAAAGTAAGTGATAACAGTTGATAGCGTTTGATCCTGTCCCGCCTGAGAAGATATCGACAGTTGGTGCTGAGGCATCTCCTACACGGCCGATTGCCAGACCTGGATCCCATTGCACTAAAGGCCGTACAAACGTGGCATAAAAAGGTTTTCAGGGAGAAACATATATGCAAACAAACGCAACCTGAAGTTGTTAAACCTCAGTGCGTGTTGTGCAACACATGGCGTTGCAGTAGGGAGTCTGTGGGCTGTATTGACCGGTGAAGGAAACAGCACGGTCCCTTCCTGGATACATTTGGCAGCGAACGCTCTCATGAACATCAGGAGGACGTTGCGAATCGTGACAGACCTCAGCAGAGCCGCGTTTGATCTGTCTGCAAAGCTACGGGAGGTCAAGAAAGAAGGAAGGGGAAGCTGGGACCTGAACAGACAGAGGCAACACTGGGAAAAGGTCATTAGCACCAGGTCAAGCGAGCAGCATCAATTAATCTCCAAGACATTGAAATACCGTAAAAAACAGGGCAGAGGCAGAAATGGTTTAGAGACAGACAGCAGCACTAAAGGACCTCTAGTTTTACTATCTCAGATGAAACTTGTTTATAGGTAGTATATAAAAGTGGAAACTGTTTTGTCGTTGCCTTTTTATAGCCATTGACTTTCTGTGTTTTTATCAGAGTGAAGTCACAGTGAGGTTACTGTCGTAAGGCCCGCGTGCGCTCCCTCTCTGGGGAGCACAGGGAGAGCTGACCAAGTTTGTTTGTCCGAACACTTTGCAGCAAATTGCCCAGCTTTGTGTTGCTTCATCTTTCCCATTGAGGGTTGCGGGGGACGCGTGGGTCCCCCCCAGCCCAGTGATCAGCCAGCTGATGTCACAGCCCTCATTCTCTCAGTAGCACAAGCTGATATTCTCCATTTTGCTCAAATGAAAAAGCTGCAACAATTATTTTCATAATTAGCTGGCTTTTCAAATTAATGCCAGTTATGCTATGTAATCATGATGAAGATTATGCATTAATCAGCTGTTTCAAGCCGGTTATTAGGCTCTTTAAATAATGATCGGAATGAACATCTCTGAAGGAGAGGCGCGCAAGCCAAGAGGGACGGCAGCGCGCGATCTCCAGGAGCAGGCAGGCGCTGCCGGAGGGACGGGGCTGGGCTCAGCACGCCCGGCTGCAGCGCAGAGCTGCCGTCAGACGCCCTCCGTCCCCCGGGCTTCCAAGGGAAGAGCAGGCTGTTGCATGTGGTGGCTGCTCTTCAACACCTTAGCAACTGCAGTAGATCTCACACTGTCCCAAGATATTCAGCACCCAGCAGTATAACCAGAAATACATTACTTCTGCCTGTCTGCTTTCTCATTGCCTGGCACTAAATTCAAGGTATTGGGTGGCTGCACAGAAAATTCTTCTGTGTCAAAAAGCCTATTATATCCAGTTGGATGTCTGGAACGTGAATTTATTTGGGATCAAACACCAATAATCCACACACCCAGTCCTTCTATATTCTATCATAATAAGACATGCTCCAAAGCAGACCTGAAAGCTCTGGGCTAGGAGAAAGCCTAATGTCAGCGAGTTGATAATCAATGTAACATGAACCCAGTTATCACTTCAGGATGGTGCTAGAAAACAAAAAATCCTTTGCTAAAATGTTCTGGACAGTAAAGCTTTGAACAGAAAAACGGGGATTAATCTCACGCTCACTTTAGTTTTGTTTATTGTTTCTGCTGTAATATTGTGTATGAACTTTCTCTGCCCTGAGAAACTTAGACTGAGCTACCAGCGTGTGCAAACTTTGATATGGATGAATAATTGTCCTTGCGCCGGTCAATAGCCAAATGTTTTGGCATGATCCAGTGAGAATGAGGCACTTGGACAATTTTGCTAGGCTCCTGCCTACACTGCTAGGCGTTCTAGATTGAAAACCTGGTCATAAGTGACTTGCTTGAAGATCGCATGGGACTGAAATGGGCCTCCCGAATGAGCATTCAGCCTCTTTTTCTTCATTCTTCCCCCTATTACCCAAGTTAGCACTGAGATCAGTAATACTTTTTTCTACCAGACACATGCAGTGAACAGCTCAAACGTTTTTGGATGTTTATGAATGTAAATTAATTACCACACTCACAACCGGGGACACAGATGCACAAAGTCTGCAGGAGGAGGGAAGTGACTTGCCACGATCACGGGGAGCAGAAAAGTCAGAGGCCTTCTGCAACTTCCTTTGCACCCGTGCTGTGAAAATCTCCAAGCACTGCTGCTGCGGTTTGCTCAGCCCATGGCTTTGTCGCGTTCCTGGGAAGACGCACAGAGCACGGCTGTCAACAGAAACGTCAGCTTGGCTCTTGCCAAAGTGGCACTCTTGGCTTACACCAAATTGCCACAAAAACTATAGATAATGTGTTCTGGCTCCTGGAGGAGGATTCATGCAGTTGCTTGAAAACTAGGAGGGCTGAGTAGACATCTGTTGTCTATAACAAAACATTTTAGGTCTACCTTAAATTGAAGAGGAAGATTTTCCTTCTGCTAATGAACCCAGAGACCATCTGTTACCAATTGCACTTGCTTATCTCACTCATCCATTAATTATTTTGGTACACTTTTTAATAACATAGAGCAAGGTTTATGTGTCTTTCCGTGGCTCTGTAAGGGGCACAGGACAGTGCCTACATCTCAGCAACAAGGACGTGCAATTACATAATTTACGCCTGCACTGAGTCACTTCACTCGGAGCGGCTGTCAGTGGGGAACTGAGGATAAGACTCTCGGATACAGAGCCAAGAAACCCAGCGATACCATGACATGAGCTTGCTGCCCTTGGGGAGGTGTAATGGCATTAACAACTTTGGAACACGGGAAAGCATGCATTCAAGATGTGCATTATTGAGCAGATAAGCTGTAGGGTAGGCAAATTCAGAAGTCTCTGCTGGTCTGAATTAAGAACTTGGATAACTAAACATGAGGAACAATAATAGATGAGAAGGGCACTAAAAATGGCACTAAAAATAGCAAGCAGCAGTGCTGCACTGCCTGCCTCCTGCCTGAGGACTTGGAGATGGGTGGACAAGGCAGGGAGGGGTCCAGCGTGGCACGGAGGGAAGGGCAGTGCCAGCTTCGTGCCGCAGTAACTCCTCAGAGCACAAACCTGGAGCACCTCTGCAGCTGAGCAGTAAGCCTGTCCGCACTTCCCAAGGTCTGGTCCTAAAGTGTTACGGGAAGCCACTCACCTACCTCATAAAAATATTCCAAGACTTTAAATTTGTCCCTTATTGCCCTGCAAAGCTGGCGCTCCGACCACTTCCACGGACCAGGATGTAACAGCAACCCAAACGTTTTCATGTCTTTATTTCAGCCCAGGAAACATCCTGGGAGCAAGCCTTGTTCAGCCTGCAAATGTCACAGCTCTGTCCAAGAGTTTTCTCGTCCTTGCTACATAAGATTAATAATCAAACTTCATGTGGCGTAATGCTGGTTTTGTCTTGTCTTGCAGGAGGAATCTTTGAGTATGCAGATGGCCCCAATACCCAGGTTATGAGTGCTGAGGAGCAAGCCTTCAGATTTTCTGCCAATATTATTAATAGAAACAGAACTCTGTTGCCCAACACAACACTAACCTACGACATTCAGAGGATACACTTCCACGACAGCTTTGAAGCAACTAAGAAAGGTAGGAGCACAGCACACTTAGCAGCTTTGTGGCCATTTATTCATTAAAAAAGGCATGGTTTGGCTTGAGACCCAGCAGCTCATTTTGTCCTGCTCTAGTCAGTGATTGAGATTAGAAGTCCTCCAGGAGCTGACCTTCGGAGGCATTTTAATAGAAGGGGAACAACTATTCTTTTTTTCCTCTGCAAACCTCACAAAACTCCTTTCAGTGTTTGCTTCTAATCCTGAGCGAAGGTCTGTAGGCCATGCCTTTGTTTATGTTAGTGGATCCCTGGCAGTTTTAACATCCCTAGTGTGGAAATTCAATTCTCTTCCGAACAGACTGTAATTTTTTATTATCGGGTAACAGCAGCCCACTTGAATTACTGAGGGGGAGGGAAGAAACGGGAGTACGCAGCGAAGGCTGTGGGGCTGATGACCTGAGGGCTTACTGAGTTTGCTTCTGTTTGGGGAGAAATGAAAGCTGCTGCCTGAGCTCGCAGTTATACGAGGGGCACCGCCGGAGAGAGGGGATATCTGCTCACAGGAGAGTTCCCTGACCCTGCCTGTGCCTTTTTAAGATTGTTTTGTTGTGGAGGTTTCCTCAGACCTCTGCCCGGCTCTCCTCTGTGCCGGGCTGCTGGGAGCACCCAGGTGGGCTGCACCGAGTGTTGGGAGAGGAGCAGAACGCGCAGGACCCGCGCCAGGGACACGTACGTGTCTGGGGGGACCCGTGTGCCTCAGCTGCTGTCTGCGTTCGTGCCCCTCCCGGGCTGGGAGCAGCGGCTTTCCCAAAATCTTTTCATGAAATGTAGCCGTCACAAAGCTCCCGCTGATAGTGGTAAGCGTTAGCGTTCAGTTGGGAAGGACCTGCAGAGGCAGTTGAGAAATAATCTGTTCCTGTTCCTCTGAAACATTTATACGTTTTTTCCCCCCTAAAAATGCAGCCCCGAATGCAGCTGGTCTGCTTTAATTTCTCAGTGAAAGCTTGAACAAAGCTATGAAAAGCATTATTTTGCAGAAAAAAATTCTATTCAAATTAATGGAAAAAAGCATTTGTCAGGGCAATTCTGATCACCTCCGGGTATTTCTTTCACAGCTCTGGAGGCTCAGCCATTTCTAACACACCGCAGCCGTTATCCCCTCCTCCTGAAACGTCCTTGTCCCTCTAACCACTGGTCCAGACCCCCACCTGCCATAATTCCTCCTCTGCCTCTCTTCACTGTTGTAATTACCTAATACCTATGCTGCTGTTAGTGCCCAGAAGCTTGTCTGTCCATCCACTGCCCCACGGTCCGTGTCAGGAAGAAGTCTGTGCCCCGCGGCTGCCCTGCCCTGCCCCGATGCTCACCCCTCCCGCAGAGGTGCCCCGTACTTCACTGACAGCATTCTTCCCTTCCCTTCCCTTCCCTTCCCCCCTTTTCCAGCCTGTGACCAGCTCGCTCTGGGGGTCGTAGCAATATTCGGACCTTCCCAAGGCTCCTGTACCAATGCCGTCCAGTCTATCTGCAATGCCCTGGAAGTCCCCCACATACAGCTTCGATGGAAGCATCACCCTTTGGATAACAAGGACACTTTCTATGTCAACCTGTATCCCGACTATGCTTCCCTTAGCCATGCCATTCTGGACCTCGTGCAGTATTTGAAATGGAGGTCAGCCACTGTGGTTTACGATGACAGTACAGGTAGGTAAAGGAGGGGCTTTAAAGGAGGAATCCAGGAGATTTTTTTGTTGTGGGTCCCATTTAGGAACTTTTCTAATGAAGCCTTTTAGGAGCAAATGATCCCCTGCAGGGATCAGTGCACGGACACGCCGGTTCCCAAGCATTCAGGCGAGCGCTGTAGAAGGCCCCGGGACCCCTTCTGAAGCCTTTCGTTCACAGAGCGCGTAGAAAGCGGGTAACCCTCAGCACCACCCCAGCTGACAAAGGGTCAAGGGGAGGATTAATTGTCCGCTGGTGTGATCTGGCTCAGCTCGGCTGTATTTGGCACCGCGGTGCCCATCTACACAAGCAAAGACCTTGGTCCGTGGCTGCCAGTGAGGGTGCAGTTTCCCAGCTAGAAGCAAAAGCAGTTCTGGAAAGTTTTTTGTTTTCTGGCTAATTCTGTAAAGCATAGCTGACAAAGTTTTTCACATAAAGCAAGCTGTTGATGGTTAAACAAAGCAAAGCACTGCACAGCACTATAGATTAAAAAAACCCCAAAACAAAAGACACGTTGGATAGCCTGTCCAACCTAATTCCACTAAACCGAATGCGTGCGTTAGGGGAGGGCTGATGAGAACACAGTTTGACATTCCTGTTTTGCAAATGTGGGTCACAGTATGTTCCCTTCCTGGCGTATTCTAATGTATTTCTGCCACTATGCAGAGGGACACGCCTCTCTTTTCCTCCTTGCAATAGGCATCTGCTGAATTTCTTCTTGCAACATTAGACACCAATAATTCCTGCTCAGCTGCACCCAGCATGGCTTTGTACCTTCTGCATAAAAAAGAAATTAACACTAAAAGTAGTAAGAAAGTTTTGAGTTGTGATTAAGTGACCAGTATGAACTATGCTATTCATAAATCTAAGGCATATTCATTTTTTTTCTTTTGCTGTTGTGCATGGTAAATAGTGCAGATTTTAATGTGTTGTGTAGCTGATTATCACATTCTGTCCTTTCGCAAGGGCATATTTGCTTAAGAAAAAATGTCGTGATCCCAGAGATGTCAAAGTTTAGGGCCAATCTGCTATTCCCCTCTTCCTACCTAGTGCAGGGACCCCAGCTCTACCATAGCCGGATGCAGGGGCAGCAGGAAAACCCCAGGAAAAGCCATTCTGCCTTAGAACAACTGCTCTGGAAATATCTGGTTTTAATGATGGACACATGACACCTTGGCTCTGATATGCCTTTAGCAATGGCCATTTCAGGGAGGGAGGAAAGTCTTGATTGCATTCCATAAAATATAGGAAGAAATAACTTGCTGTGATACCCAGCCTGCAGGGCAAAGGCAGACTTTCCTGTAACGCTGTGGGTTTGTCTTTGTGCAATGCCTGAAGGCCTTATACGGCTGCAAGAGCTCATCATGGCCCCATCAAGGTACAATATCCGGCTGAAAATCCGCCAGCTCCCGTTGGACACCGACGATGCCCGGCCGCTGCTGAAGGAGATGAAGCGGGGCAGGGAATTCCGCATCATCTTCGACTGCAGCCACCTGATGGCAGCTCAGATCCTCAAGCAGGTGAGCGGGGGGCGACGGGGGGCGAAGCAAAAGTGGCCACCGAGGGAGCCCCGCGTACGGGGTGGCCGTACTGCAGGGAGAGCCCCGCAGATAGGGGTGCAGACTGCAGCTTTCCCTCTGTCCACAATCCACAGCTACACTAAAAGATACACCATGTACATTTTTCAAGGATACTATTGGATTTCTACAGAAAATGTAGTTTTCACTGAAAAAAATGGAAGTATCAAAAAACGACTGTCGGTAAGAACGAACAAATGTTACAGGAGGAGCAAGTGCCAAGTGTCCGTGTCAAATGCAGCGCTGAGCCAGGCTGTGGTCCCGCTTCTGTCTGCGGCTGCGGAGCCCCAGCCCTCTGCCCTGCACCCGCAGCCGTCTGGGGCAGCGTCGGCTTCTCTCTCTCAGCCAGGGCATCAGGCAGGACCGTGCTCTGGGCCACTTCTGCCACTGGTCATTTAGCCCTGTAGGAGCTTTTCACGCTTGCCGATTTTAAATACCTTCTTTCCCTTCTGTGCTGCTTCATGCCCCCAGGTTTGTGAATACATGCCCATAGAGGGCAGGGTATAAGACGCTTGGGTTTGGTTAGCTATGTTCCGAGTTGTGCACGCGGTCCTGCGTCTCACTGCGAGCAGCCAGGACTGGGCCAGCCGGGGAGGGACGGCGTCCTCTGTCCCTTCATGAGCACCATGTGCAATTCTTGGACTTTAAGCCCAATGTCAGTGATTTTCCATTCATTTGGTCTCTCTCCTTTCTCCCCGAGTTCCTCCACTGGCATTCTTCGCAGACCACAAGGTCTGCTGCTCACCCCAGCTCCTCCTCATTTCTGAGTGCCTTTGGGTTTCAGGGTCAGTATGAGGCAGAGGAAAATGCTCTCACAAAGAATGCTAAAAACCAGCCGGTGGGAAGTGTTGCTCCTATCAGCCCAGCAAGACACTACCACGTAGATTAAAGAAATCCCCTGAAGGGCTGAGGAAGCAAGCACATGGAAAGAGACTTCTCTTGCAGCCTGCTTGATGCAAAACGAAGAGAAGTGCTCAGAGAAATCAGAAAGCCTGGGAGGGATTATTAAAGAAAGCAATATAAGGGACTCATTGTCTCCTGCCTATTATTTTAACATGCTGGCTGTGTTTGGTGCTGTTCACTTATTATGCAGTTTATTATAGCGTATTGTGCCATCTGCTCTGCTCATCACGGTGAGTGCAGAGTGAGGAAGATGGAGGAGAGAGGGGACTAGGGGGAAAGAAGTCTTTCTAAGTCCTTCTGGCTGGTTTTGTGTGTGTGTGTTGGTTTTTTCAGGCCCCAAAGCTGTGGATTTCAACTTAGCAATATTATATAGCATATTTTTACTCAGGAAAAAACCTGTTAAATATTTTCAGAGTTGGGAAGGCACACAAACCCAAACCTCTCTGAACACTTGTACAGTGTTCAGGTGTGTGACACCGGGGAGGCTCTGAGCAGTGCATACCGCGACCCTCGTGTCTCTCTCACTGTTGGCACTCGCATTTACTGAAGAATTAGGAAGCTCAGAAACCTCATCTTCTCCTAACTTTTCTACCCGTATCAAGAAATGCATGTCTAGAGGTGCCACCTTCACTTGTGAAACAGCATTTTTCTTTTCCATAGGACGGGATAGAAAAACAGGCTTCCCAATCCCTGCTCCACACTGCGCTCCTCACGCTCCGCTTTGCACAATCGCCGACAGTAGGAGCTGGGTAAAGCCACAACCTTCTCCTGGAAGAGGGGAGTCTGCTTTCGCTTTGCAGTGCGAGGAGAACACCACGCAGGGAAAAAAATGGACTGCAAAAAAAGTCAGGGAAGAATGGCCCAGCTTTCTGTTTGTCCCGGAAACAATAACGTGCATATATTATTGCTATATTTGCCTTTTGCAGCATTTTGGTAACTACACCAGTTAGCTTTGCAGACGTTTGGCCTCTGGTGTTTGCTCCGACCAGGCAAGGTCCCTGGAGCCTCTCGGCTGCGCTGCCCGCTCCAGCGCAGCACTGACGGGTGCAGAAAAGGTTCTCTCAAGACTCGCGCTAAAATTTCCACCACTTGGTACTGCTTTTAACTGCTCATCTTTAGGTAACATAAAACGGTTTGAGCAAGTATAGCCTACATTCGCTAACGTAGCTCTGACTAAGCACACAGCATCAAGCCAGCCCAGAGCTTGCTCCCAGTTATCTAAGGTAACGTGCTCCCACAGCACACAAGTAGCAAGGCGCTTCACTGATAATCTGGGCAGTATTTTTAAACTGGATTAGTAAAAAACCCCCATGGATTAGTAATCCATGAATAACAACACAAGAGCTGGCACAAAGACGTACAGATGCCATCGCCACATACTGCTCCAGTCTGGGTTCCTTGGAGCGACCGAGACATCAAACCATTCATTATTTTACCCTCTTGGACAAACAAATCATTGTAGAAACCTACCACAGAGCTAGGCCTGCTCGCGAGGCCTTCCCATCCTACCCCAGCTTCTCTGGCCTTGCTCCTTTCTGGTCACTTGTTAATGCTTTACATCTGTTCTCTGGCTTCCCAGCTTCTCTGTTCTCCTTGGCAGCTGTCTCTGAACAGTTGCTGCACTCCGCAGCGCACAGATGTGCCTGTCTTAACTTTAATGGAGCTCCCATTCTCATCCTGGTGATTGCCTGTAGCTTATCCACCAGGTTTATCATTTATTCATTTCCCCACAAACCCAGATGCATCCTGCAGACAGGCTGCGAGTACTGGGAAGCTGGGGCTTCCTTCTTGCAGTAGGTCTGGACTCTTCATCTACCGCTGATCCAGCTGTAGAATCTGAACTGGAATGTCATTATTTACTCTCGATTGGTTTCATGTCATCTAACTGATGCTTCACATACTGAGGTATCGTTCCCTGCTCCAGCTCTTTGCACCCGGGTGTGCAGGTCAGGAGAGAGCCAGGACGCAGCCCTGCAGGCCAGGCAGGGAGGAGGGGGACGGGACGGCACGCTGCCGCACAGAGACAGCTGCCTGGCTGTCTGAAAGGTACTTCCAGGCCAGAAAACGTGGGATAAAGTCACACCCTAGAGTTACAATATCTAGGCTTGTAATCTAGATCCTTTCCTTTTCCCTTGTTTTTTGACATCTCACTTCTTTTCACACTGTCACTTCCTTCCTTGGAGCTAAATTCTGCCCTAGTAATTTTAGCAAAAACCAAAGAAGCAAACATTTCCTGGGGGGACTTGAAGTCGCTTTCCCATCGGTGGAGATTTAAAGTGCTCTTGCATGTGTTGTCTCCAGAAAACATGCTCACCGAGCCAGCATCACAGTCAAAACCATGGGTATCTCTTTCCTTTAGCCAGCCACCAACTTCAAGGTGACCCTTCTCATAGACAGAAACACGTTCCCCTTGTGTTGTGTACGGCCCGGGCAAGGTCATCCAGCCGAGGTCCCTGCAGCCCGCAGCCATTCTCTGACAAACCTCACAGAACAGCATGTTCTCTCCACTGCTCAGTTATGCAAATCCCAGCAATCTGCACGAACCTTCCTTCGTGCAAGGGCTGGCACACCTAGAGCCTGGGCTGGCCAAGAGCCCTCGGGTCCGGGCCATGATCTCCAAGGGCCGAGGGATGGGAGATGTTCCTGCTCGCCATCCCTGTGCCTATACTTTCACCGACCCACTTCTAAACCAGGCACTGTGATAGAATCTGACTGTTGGACGCAGGAAGGAGGGACTCACAGACAAGAGCTATAGGTACATGTTATATGAACGGGTACTGAAGAGGAGGGGATGCAGAGCACCAGAAATACATGTGTAAGAAATAAAAAGCCTTTTACTTAGCTTCGTAGCCAGTATGCAGACTTGTAACCATGAGAACAGGCTGCTTTATGGTCATTCTGCACAGGTTTACGCAAGGTTGATGGTTGTTTGGTATCTGAAAAGGAAAGGCAACCCCCTTTCTCCCAGTTGTGCCGACAGAAGTAAGCCTGCATCCCTGGAAGATTTTGCACCGTGTGTGACCCGTGAGCACAGCGGTGTACCGCAGCCGGTGTCCTGGCTTTCTGTCACACAGCAACACCCAGAAATGCCACCGGCCTCCACGGGAGCCGGACACCGAGGCTTTGCTGCCGTTTCAGAAAGGTTTGAGGACCACAGTTCAGCTCAGCACTTAAGCACATGCCTCTTGCTGGCTAAGTACATGCTTAACTGCTTCACGGGATTGATCCAGAACCCAGCTTCTGTGTTTCTGGGTCTGTCTCCTGCCGCATTTACCAGATCAGCTCTTTAGAGGTTTATGTTGCATGACTGTTGTTATATTCTTGTATCCACTCTTACTAACCTCCTTTCCCTACTCTCCTCAAGGCCATGGCAATGGGAATGATGACAGAATACTACCACTTCATCTTCACCACTCTGGTAAAGTATCTAATCTGTGCGAACACCTTTTACACTCACTGCTGAGCCTGAATGGAAAGTGAGGAGGTGGTCTAAGTGGCAGGAGAGCGGGCTGGGTGTCCTGTCCTGGGCGTGCATTGCATGGCTGCAGGGCACTAAAGTGGTGGGGTGGGAAAAGCAAGGGAAAGGAGGTCTGGTACCCTAACAGAAGGTGAGAGCAGGGCTAGACTGGGTTAGAATCAGAGCACAATGATTTGGTTGTAACATCTCTGCAACTGCAGCATTGCCTGGGTGCTCGTTCTGAGAGACGTCAGTCTTTTCTCTCGTTGCTTTTGGACTGGCTCACTCCCTTCGGCTGCTCTGGCTTTGCACAGATGTTGGTTCTGGTTTTATTTCCCCTCCCAGTCATTTTGATTTCAGTGCAGCTACCCACACACTGAAAGATGAGCATACGTGTGAATTTGCGAGGCTGTAGTCCCACAGACAGGATCTGAAGGGACCGAGTTTCAGTAAGAACGGGGTACGTGTTTCCGTGTGTTCACCTAGGTCTCCCTTAAAAGCCAGGAGCAGCCCTGCTGTGGTCAATAGTTCAGTACCGCAGGTTTATTTTGCATGAGAAGAACTCAGCTTGAAATTAACTCCACTCTCATTAAACACGGGCCAGTTCTTCTCTGACTCCAGGAGGCATTTTGGTTTGGGTTTTTTGGCGTGCCACTTTTGTTTCCATTTAGGATGCTATTGTCTAATATACTGTTGAATTCTGCGTGATTTTGAAAATCCAATTTATCTTTTGCCTTTAGGAAAGAATCAGACTAAACTAACCCTTAAAAACTGCAAAATTTATTTTTCAAATGCAAAAGACATTTTAATTACCCCTGCTGCCATTATCTATTCCAGGCAGCTTTAAGCATTTCCCAGATAACCTCCTATTAATCAGCCCCAGCTGAGCCTAGAGTACATTTCATGTGTAGGTACAGCCTGGAGGTGGGAAAAGAAGAATTATAATAAATTAATAGATAAGCAATCACAATTAATGCCACTTTCCTGAAATAACAGTTATATCATGGGAAAGATATTTTAATCTGTCATTCCTTAAGGCAATGTTTTCCTAGCTTGCAATGCATGTGCTTCAGCTTCTACAGTACTAGACCCATGGGGTGCTAATGAATTAGTCTATTATGTTATACTGAATGTTTCTAAAAGGTCCCTAGTCAATACTGAGTACAGCGTATCAACACTTGGCGTGAAATGCTTCAACATTTTGCTAGGCAGCAAGACTACAGTTCACTGACTTCAGCATGAAGAGCCCCATCAGCCTTTTCTACCAGAGGAGGAGGAACTCTTCCCAGCCTTTGTCTAATGTGTGCCCAGCTTTTACATCCTGCAAAGTCCCAAGCAGTGACAACGCCCTTAAACTCAACTCTTCTTGGAATTTCTCAGCAGCTTGTAAAAATGAGTCCTTGCAAATACCGAAGTCTCCCCACCGCCTGCTGCCACTGCTGCTGCTTACGGCAGTTACGGACAGGCAGAAGCAGGAATCTCTTCCCATGCTTTGAGGTGACGTAAACAAAAATGACACACCCAACCTGCCTTCTCCCAGTTAGGCACTAACCCAAACCAGTCCAGTTTTCCACTGGCGTTGATAATCAGGCACTCTTGTTAAACTCAGTGTACCTGAGGCTCATGACACGACACGAGCGTACTCGTGACTGAGTACATCAGAGGTTATTATTCAAACGGCGCTGTACACGTATGCCTCCCATTACGGCCACGGCCGCTCCTCCCAGCGACAGCTGCCCGAGCAAATCCGTGCCCAGACAGGGATCCTCGGCAATCCGTGGCAGGCACGTTATCCACGAGCTGTTTTGCACAACAGCAGATGGAGGGTGCTCTTCCTGGACACTTGCTTTTGCAGCTTCCTACTGCGGATGCTAGATGTGGTGAGGATCAGACCTCAGCATTGCCGCCTACGACTGACGAACCAAAGCTGGGGATTTTAACTGGGGAGGGGGGAGAGCGTGTGTAAGAAACGGGAAGAGCCGCACAGAAACACAGAGAAAAAAAACTTTCTTAAAGGTAGTAGGATGGAGGGGAGAATTAATCTGCAGTACAGAAAATAATGAGTGAAAGGGAATGTAGATGAGGTGGAAAATAGAACCAGATGTTTCAATTTGTGGCTGTGCAGGAGCAGAAAATCCAGAAGAAACTGATATGGCAATTCCCCCCACGCACCTCTCCATGTTCTGACACTCAGCTTGTATTCTTAATCTTCCTCTAATTCCAGGAGATGAGAAATCAGGTTGCAGCTGAGATTGAAACTGGAACCAGGAAGGGACCTGATGGGAGGTTGGCTTCTATAGGAACTTGGTGAAATGAAGGGTCAGTGGAGAGCAGCAGGATGGGAGGGCACCCAAAATCCTGGTAGATGAAAGGTGGCCAGGGTGGCAGTCTGACAGCTGTGCGATGGGGACCAGGAGATCTGGAGCTGGGCGGATCAGATTTGCCACGTACGGTCACATTCTGAGGGGGAAATGATCTGCTTTTGCAACCAAAAATTATTTCCCCACTGCAATTTCCAGAATACAAACTGAAGTGTCTGATAAAAAGTTATGAATTCTGAAAAAATAAATCTGTTCCAATGGGTCAGGCACAGGACCGCTGCACAGCCTCATATCCAGTGATATAAGCATCTGTCTGAGGTTAAACAACTGTATTTGCCCTTAGTTGCCGTAAGTCATTTAAAAGTCAACATTATGGCCTGGCTTTCACGATGCCCTTTAATAAAACGTGGAGGTTTGTATTTGCAATTTTTCAGGGGAAAAAAAAAACCCAAATAACAAAGACCCTGAACTCTGTTGTGGGTGTGATTAATGACTCGCTCCCTGGCTGCACCTGCAGATTAAAACATGGCATCCATCAGCAGGATGCCTTGGGGGTGCCAAGTCAGAGGCCAGTGCTTAAGGAAAAGATCAAACCCCCAAAGCTTATTAAAGCAAAACAGCTGAAAGAGTTCCTTGCTCTCCCACTGAGAATGAAATCTTGGTTGCTGGCAAGTGCTGATTTTGTTATGCTTTGCTTAGGGCAGTGTGGTTTAGCACCAGTGCTTTTCCAGCTGCCCCACGGGCAGAACACAGCTCGCTGCTGACGGACGCCGTGTCTGGGTGAACCCACGGCATGGCTATGTCCTACCAGTATAGCCACATTATGCAGAACAGCAACAGCCACGTAATCTCATGCTGTATTTAAACTCTTTTTTATAATCCCTTGTGAGAGCAATGAACATGGTTCCCATATTCATCCCCCACGCTCTATCACAGAAGACAGTGGTGTTGCCTTTCCGCCTCCCCACATTTTTACTACCACTGAACACTTGCAGAAATTATTCAGGATAAACTCTGATTAAGTATGTCCCATCCAACAAATGATTCCCATTAACGAAGCCCCTCCAGACTGCCATTCTCCACGACATTCATTCACGATCCCCCTCGCTCGGTGCCATCACCCAGGGAGCCCTTGCTTCCCACAGGTCAGCTGCCCTGAGCTTTTGCTGAGCAGATCAGCTGTGGTACGCTCTTGCCGTGTTGTCTAACCCCAAACTACCCAGACCAGTTACTGGGCGCTGAAGTTAATCCCCGAGCTGAAGTTAATATTGAGACGTGCAGCAGAGCCAAGAGATGCATTGAAGCAGTGCACTTGCAGAGGCCTCCAAATGCCCCTCTCTCGCTGCCTGCCAAGTGATGCTCGTGGGCTGGCTGCCAGCAGAGCTGAGGACTGCCTGGCTGTGGTTTTTTTAGATCGTATAAAGGGCACTCTCATTCATTTGCAGACTGTGTAGGCTGGTCGTAATGTCAAGAAATGCGTCTTAGTTCCTCTTTGATAGCCGTCTGCAAATTGGCATTCTGCATTCAGAGTTACTCTGTCATCTGCAGCACCCTGTGGGCTTCAGCACTCACAGCAAACCCTCCATGGAAAGGCCCCAGGGAGCTTCGGCTACAGGAACTCTGCCTTGTCCCCTCCCCCTTGGTTGCAAGCCTCTCTTCGCCGTTACAGATAGCAATTCTGGTTTTCTCCCCGCAATTCACTTGCCTCTTTCATGCAGAGAGTGAGCTCTTTGGCAGGAGTTTCCCTGTGCTCTGTGTGGGTGAACCTGCACATACGACGCCCTAATTCCACTAACACCTACGAGTCCTGTCTTTCTGCAAGCAGTGACTAATGGCAACAGACAGTACAATCCGCCAAATCATGAGGGCATCATCCTACCTCCCACCTGCTGTGGGCTCTGCCTTCTCACTTCAAACACAGACATGAACCGATGCAGAAAAGACAAACAAAAAGCTAAACAAAATGTTTAAACCGGTTTCTCTCTTTTAAGGATCTTTATGCATTAGACCTAGAACCATACCGCTACTCTGGAGTGAACCTGACCGGCTTCCGAATCCTCAACGTGGAGAACCCACACGTGTCCTCCATCATTGAGAAGTGGTCCATGGAGCGGCTGCAGTCAGCGCCCAAGGCGGAGCTGGGACTGCTCGATGGCGTGATGATGGTATGAGAAGTTTAAACAAAGCATGGGTGAAGTCTGGGAAGCAGAGCAGAGCGGTAGGGAAGGCAGGAACATTCGTTAAGGCCTAATGTTATAATTATTGGTTCTTGTACTAGTAACAACTCATCCCAGGTATCTTCCCCACGGTAGCTACTTGCATTCTTTAATAACCGTCCCTTGAATGCAGCGAGTTCAGCTGGTGAATCCCCTGCAGCCCACTGCTCTGTTAACACTGTCCTTTTGCAGGCCCAACTGCTCACAGATTTGCCAGTTTTGAGAGACTGTGCTCCTTCCCTCCGCTCCCTTCTTGCCAGTAAAAATCTGTCCCCAGGACTGGCAAAATTCAAAGCTTTCAGTTCCAGAAAGGGCTGAGCACAGTGGGGAAGCGCCCTGGTGACTTCATGCCAGCAACAAGACAGAGAGCTGCGATCGGCTGGGTATTGTACCCCTTGTTCAGGTGCAGCAGGATTTCTCCGTGCTCACCTGATGTGCAGCTGCAGCGAGCGCTCGCTGACCTGGAAAGGGATGGGCTATGTGCGCCCCAAACCCCGGGGCACGCAGGAAAGGGCATCCTCTCTCTTTGGTTGCCCTCCACAAGTCCTGTCTCAGCTCAGGGCAGGACGGCCACCTCGCAAGTCCCTCTGCCCAGCCCTGGGAGCAGGGCTGGGGAGCAGAAACGCTCTCGTCTCACCGGACGAGCCAGGTAGCCAGGGCCTGTCCCACAGGGGCTTGCAGGGCTCCAGCTGCCACCACGTCCCCACGCAGTCCCCGAGAGCAGCCGAACGCCCCGCTCCCCGGGGCTGGGAGCACAGCACACGGCTGGACTGGGCCAGGCAATTCGCTGAGACTGATGCAGGGAGAAAGAGCCAAAGCTATGCCCAGAGATGGGCTTTGCTGCAGCTTTGATGACTCCTTTTAGGGTCTGATGGCAGCTCTGCTCCGCTGAGTTACTGCTCGGAAGGTACAGCACCTGCTCGCCCATCTGTCTTCCCTGCGAGGCTGTCTCCGACCCCCGTAATTGCTGACTGGCTCCCTCCTTCCCTCTCCCTTTAGATCTGCCAGAACGCCCCCCAGAAGTGGCAAAGCCTCCCAGGCTTTCACCTTGAAATGGCTCCTCGGATCCCTCCTGTTCTTTTTTTTTTCCTTAGAGGAGAGCCCCACCATTCTCCTTTAGCTTTCTACTTTTCTGCAGCGTTACCCACAACCACAGCATCACATTGCCTGTAATGGTGCCGGGTTCCCCCCGCTGCCGCTGGCTCCTCTCCCGTTCTCTGCTGTTTGCTTCTTCAGAGGGGATCCTGCCTTTTGTTTTTGTTTGCTTGGTGTCGATCCCAGTGGGGCCCTGATCTCAGCTGGGCATTACAATATGTAATTCACCATGAAATTGCTTAGACATATTCTTGTACCCCCTCGTCCCCAGCCCCGAACTTACACCGCCTGTCCCTGCTGCTGTAAACACAAGCCCACGGGATGCAGGTCGGGTGCCTGCTCTTCATGCTCGGGTGCTGCGGGGAGGGAAGGTCACGGGGATGGCTGCTAACGTCGGAGGATTTTCTCCATGGCCACGTCCTGATAGATATTTGCCCAGCTGTTTGCTGTATTATTTCGTTTTATTGTGTTTTATTACGCTGCTGCTACACTCACATCTGTTTTGTAGCTTTGTGAAGCCAGCAAATAATGTATTTTCACTAGGAGGTCTTACCATATCGGAGAGAAAAATAAATCCAATTCTCTTGATCAGTGTTTGGAGGTGAGATGGGGCATCTCAAATTGAATCTAAAACCATCACATTATATGGAAGAAAAAAAAAAGTTCTCCCTAGTTCAAATCACTGAAATGCAGGAAGATGTTACAAATCTGGGAGGTCCTGATTTCAGTGGCAATTTGGGTCATTTTGGAAAATTCCGTGCCCGTGGACAAGCCATTTAACTTCTCTGTTTCTTATTTCCCCATGTATAAAATAGTGTGGATAATATGTTCTCATATAGGTTTTTTTAATACTCAGATGAAACAGACTAAAGAAAATTCTGTTACTATCTTGTACATTTAGAAATAACTAGCTTCCTTGTTTGACAGGACAGTAGTAAATGCACTAGAAATAACCAGAACAGATGCACACAGATAAATAATATTTTCACAATCTCTGATTTTAAGACAGAACTGTGATCTTTTAGTCTAAAGAGCCACATAACAGGAAAACACACCCGTGAGGCTTTGTCACGTGCAGAGCTACACGTTTTGAGGACGTGTTTTGCATGAGAGGTCAGCTTAGAGGTTTATACAAGTCTTGTGTTAAAGCATACGCATTTATGGCAATCTCTTGAGATCCCAGTGAGTCTCTTGAGAGCCCAGCCCTGCCCTCGGAGTGCCGTTTGCAGGGTTAGACACCCAGGAGCTGGCATGGTGGGCAGCGGACCAGGACAGAGAAGCCCTTGGGTCCGCCGGGTGTTGGGCAGGAGGTAACTCAGAGGGGGTTCTTGCCGCTTCTCCTGCGACACGTTACGGATCCCCTGCTGCTTTGCCGTCCGAATGCTTCCTTGCTCTGGAACCGCTATCAACACAAATGCTGTTCCCCTTTACTTTAGACAGACGCTGCCCTGTTGTACGACGCGGTGCACGTGGTCTCCGTCTGCTACCAGCGCGCCCCTCAGATGACCGTGAACTCCCTGCAGTGCCATCGGCACAAAGCCTGGAGGTTCGGTGGCCGCTTCATGAATTTTATAAAAGAGGTAAAAGCATGATTTGCAACCATAATTGCTTCCCACTAACACAAAACTTCCCTAGCAGGAGCAGCGCAGCTGCTCAGCGCGCAGGTACGGAGGCACGTGGCAGAGAGGCTTGGCAGGTACAGGGTTATAAAAAATCCCCCCGCCTGGGCAGGTACAACTGGATGGAAGCACAGATATATACCAGGCTGCTGAGTGCACCCAGAAAGGAAAAATCCTATCTTTGCCTTCGAAATAACATCCGTGCAGCCACGCCAAAACATCCAAAACGCGCTGAAATCTCCCGTGCTGTCACTGAGACTTGCCCTGGCCTCTTCTTGCGTCAAGAGCAGCTGGACCACGCTCTCTCTGAGGCCGTTTCTTAGCAGAGCAATAGCCATTTGCCTTTTACAGGAACATTTGCTTAGGGTCCACAAAGGGCATTCAGGGCAGCTAAATCCCAGCGGCAAAGCTGGCAGCGCTGTGCCTCTCTGCCTGTGTGCTGATGAACAGCTTTGGCAGAGTGGTGGATTTAGCAAGTAGGGAGCCAGGGGAGCGAGGAGGCAGCTTCGCTCCCTCTCTGTTTTCAGTCATTATGATTTCTTTCTGTTCAGCCCACGTAATTGTTTGTTTGCATCTGGCTTAAGCACGCAAGCAGACTCAAAGCACGAGTGTTTATGAGCAGTAAGCTCACCAAGGGAGTGCAGCACAGGGAAGCTGCAGTGAGAGGTGGCCAGCCCTCCCAAAAGAGCCCCTGAGCACGCACCCCTGCGCTCACAGCCCGGGTTTTGCTCTGTCTGCAAAAAGGAGCCCTCACATAAGAAAAAAATGAAGGCAGAGCTGCAGGGAGATACTGCGAACCCTACCAGATATGGCTTTGTGATAAAAACCCCTTATTTACCCTAAGGCCTTCTTAAACTTCTATGCCTTTGGCTCTTCATGTGGGAAGTTATGAAACTGGCTGGACTATAGGATACACAACCAGGCCACCTTTAAAAGGCTGGGTATAAAATCCCCTGAAGTTTTTAAGCAGGAAAGAGTAGAAGTACATTGTTAATTGTTACTATGATTTGTGCTGCAGTATCACCTACAGACCCCAGCGGACCCTGAACCCAGGCACGTAAGTGCAGTGAGAGCGTGCCCAGCCCAGCTGCTCCGTGAGCTGCACAGAGCGCACAGACGTAGGGGAGGAGAAAAGAAGAATGATTCCCATGGCAAAGAGAGAATGAACTTTTTTCTTAATAGGCACTGAAGATGGTATCTCTCCTCTCTCTGCCTCTCTCTCTCTCCCCTTTTTCGTGTTTTGTTCCCTTCTGCAGAAAGCCACTCCAGCTGGCTGCCAAAAGAGAGTGTAAATAATTTGTTTGGTTGGCTCCTTTTGCAAATTACCCTGAGCCTCACACTCCAGTGCCTGCCTGTTGTTTCCCTTTCTGGCACCGTGTCAGCTCGTTGCAGGGATAAGCTTCCTACCCATTGCAATCAGAACACACAGTAATTGCTCTCTCTAAACTCCTGTAAAGACAAAGCGGCGCACAGAGGGATGCCTCACCGCAGACACCCGCTCCCTCTGCCCTGGGCTCCCCACGGATACCAGCACCGCTCGCTCTTTGTGCATCCACAGGCCACGGCCCCGACTGCACCGGATCGCTGCAGAGCTGTCACGCCCGGGGTGAAGCCCCCTCTGTTCATACCTGCTGAGGTGCAAAGGGGCTGGGACGGTGGCCCTGCCAGCCCCGGGGAGGCCACCCTCACCCTGTGTGCCATCAGGGCTCCCCAGGAAGCAGAGGGACAGGGCCAAGCGCGGGGGCAGGAGGCGAGGGAACAGGCTCCTCCGCAGCCGCCGCCTGCCCAGAGCCCAGGACAGCAGCGCTTGGAGTTTGCCTGCAGGGACAGGGCCGACACCAGCGGGATCAGAGCCTGCCGGGGGCCGTGGCAATGCCGTGCACCCCCAGCCCGGCCGCGGGAGCCGTGCAGCCCGTCGGTGCTCTCGCTCCAGCCCCGCAGGAAGCGCAGGGCTCAGCACACAGCCCTGTTTGCTCCAGTTGGGTACGGTAAACACGCCGTGTTTTCCCAGGCTCCCGGGGGGCTCCGCAGGCTGCGCGTCCCACAGGCAAACCACCTGCACGCCAAAATGAGCAAACTGAGCGCAGCCTTCCGCAAAACTCAAGGGTGGGGAGGCTGGGAGGAGGCTGCCGTTACTCCTCAGGAATTAATGAGGAAGAGCCAGAGGAGCGTATTTACTGAGAAATATGCCAGCCCTTCCCCCCTGAGAATACATTATGCCACCTTCATCACACTGGGATGTTTCAAACTCCCCCGCCCATAAAGGAAACACATTCATCAGCGCGATGCGCACACTGAACTGCTCGGGGAAAGAGCCCGAGCCCCAGCTCTCCACTGCTGAGATGCAATTGCAAAGCAGTAAACCATGTCAGCAGCCCAGCACTCTTACGGGAGCATCCTCCTCGGGACGGATGCTTATAGCACATCCCAGCACTGTCCCCGGGCAGAGCAGGCATCATATACCATGCTGTCCCTTAGTGCCTGCTCTGCTAACACAGCTAGCGCCTGATATTCGGGGCTCTCTCATCTCCTAAATCAGACAGATTAATTCTGGTGGTGCTGCTGCAAAGTGTACAGTGGAAAAGAAACAGCATCACGGCATAATTTTGGTTGAAACTAATCTGGACGTCTTTAACCCAAGCTCCTGCTCAGAGCAGGACTCGCTCCCAGTCAGACCAGGCTGTGCAGGACCTCGTCCAGTCAAGGGCTGAAAATCTCCAGGAACGGAGCTTTCCCGGTCCCTTTGGGCACCTGCCCCATGCTTATTCTGCTAAAAACTGATCCAGAGGTATCGACACAGCACGTGCTCACCCCATTCCCATGCCTGTTTCAAAACGACAGAGCCTGCTAGCACGGACAAGCCCTTAGCCTGTTCTGCTCCATTTTCCATCTGAAAGGAAGGAGGGAAGTGTTCAGGACATTTTAGCTTCCACACACCTTGGAAGCATCAGCAGGTTCGTGCAAAACCAGGATTATTTATGAGCTTGACTGGAATTGTCCCAAACCCAGGCTCCCTGCAGCCTGGCATTTATCAGTACCCACAAGGATAAATGCAGGACACAAGGATGCCGTGATAAATGCAAGCAGTTTTCTACTGAGTCATCATGTCCTGCAACAGCTGGTGAACACAAAAGGTGCGAACAAAATTTGTAGCCAAGACTGCAAGAGAGTTAAGAAAATCTACAGCTCTGTCTGCAGTCTGAACAGTGACGGAGGTGATTATTAATTAATCATGCTCTTTGGGGAGAGAGAACCAGTATAAGGACTAATTAAACGAACATACAGCGGAGGGCAAAAGATTATTTATGATACCAAGTAACAACCCTGCTACTTTTTCTCCCTTCCACAGGCCCAATGGGAAGGATTAACGGGACGAATTGTCTTTAATAAAACTAGTGGTTTACGGACAGATTTTGATTTGGATATCATCAGCCTCAAAGAAGATGGTCTCGAAAAGGTAGGCAGAGTTTGTCTTATCTGCGTACGGCTTAGTCTAGCTCTGATACTCAGGCAACAGAGAAAATGGTTGGTGGTTGCATTGTTTCCATGTTTTCTGGTTTTTATATGAAAGATTTACTTTGTGGGATTTCTCAGATCCTTTTCCATGCCTCGTCCATGACTCACTAGCCCGAAGCAACGTGTGTGGGATTACAGTTACTAGCTGCAGAAGTGCTTGTGGCACTTCCCTGGGATACTGGAAGCAGAAGAAACTTTCTGAGCAGCCATTAACCGCTCCTTGCCCAGGCCAAAGGTAGAAGGAGTAAAGCCTGTCCATAAAGCCCGTCCCACCCCCCATCTTGCTGGACTTGTTTACCAAACGTTGATTTTTCCCTGAGGAGGCAACAGCTCTTGAAAGCATCATCTCAGTGTGATTTCCCACAATGAAAATTGCCTAAGGCTTGGAAACGACACCAGCTTATTACAGCCTGGATTTTGCAGGAGGATGCAGTGTGTGTTTTTGTTTATTCCTTCTCTGTGTTATCTAAGGGATAATAAGAAAAAAAGCGAAGGGCGTTTTTGCCTGGCTGGGTGGAGGGGTCTCATTTGGTGGCCGTGTTTGCCCGGCCACCCAGAGGAGACACGGCACAAAGGCTGCAGCCTCAGATCCTCCTAATTAGTGCAAATCTCTGGGCACAGAAATGCTGATGTGCAAATCTGATTCTCAGGTGTTCATGGGGATTTCATTTCCTTTTCTTCAATTACTTAAAAAAAAAAAAAGGCAATATGCAAAGCACTAAAGCTCCTAGAACACGGGTTTCAAGGTGAGATCAGTTGTTTAAGGCAAAAGGGAGCAGCGAGTGGCCTGAAGTGAAGAAAGCACCGCAGGGTGGTCAGCTGATCCCAACAGGGAGCGGTGCCCAGGGGCTGTGCTCTAATCCGGCCCCAAATCATGGCATGCGAGGCCACCGAGGGCTCCCGGAGCCTGACCCCTTTTGTGAGTAATTCCGAGTCCCCGCTCTGCTAAAGGTGTCTTGCAGATTTACAGGAGAAAGTTGGCTACTGGGCAGCAAAGCCCTTTCTAGAGCAGAGTCTTGCTTTTCGACAGACACAAGGTGCCTACTGGCAGCTAGGGATGAGTGCTGAGTCCTGTAACCTTTGGGCACGCAGACAGGTTCTGCTACCGCGGGAAATGCCAGCCGGGAGCAGAGAGAGAGGGTTTTCAATTAACCATGCAGCAAGCAGCCCAACATGCACAGATGACTTTTCCAGTTAAGGCTGGGGAATTAATCAAACGGTGCAGGTAGGCAGCCCCCGGAGGCGGGAGGCAGCAGTTTGATCAACCCCCCCGTTTGGAGGGGACGGATCCTGCGCGGTGAAGCTCCCTGGGACCGAACAGCTTGACTTCCCCATCCCCCTTTTTACACTTTGTTTCTTCTTCGCTTTGAAATAAATTGTTGCCACGCTTTCACACCACAGCAGTAGTTGGTTGCTTCATGTAAAAACTCTCAAGGTCACCACAGCACTCTCCTAGTGGGTATTTTTTGGTGTCAAATACAGAATAAAGAAAACATTTCAAATAAACCCAATGACCTTCAGTCTCAGCTGCCATCAGCCGAGCCTGCGCAGGAAGGAGGCAGGAGAGGAGCAGGGGAAGATGCCACCCTCTCACAAGAACTGAGCAGGAGATGATCTTTGTAGCTTGAGTTCTTTTTTTACAAAATATTTTGTTTATAGAGTCTAAACAAAAAAACCAACACGTCTTTTTGGAGTACAGTGGCACCGATGGACTGCTGGAGAGCTGTGTTGGCAGGACAAAAATGTGCGAGTATTCGGATACCATGTGAATCTAAATGTTTAAGTACAACCGTAATATCTATCTGTCAGCCTAATACTCCTCAGGTGTACTGGAGAATAGCTGGCACCAGCTGTATTTATTACTATTGTGTGTCACATAAAGCCCATAGGAAGCCGCCAAGCCTTGATGCATACTCTGTACAGCCGTTCAACTTTCGTCTCCGACAATTCAGAGATTTCACAGTTCCCACTATTATTTTTGTGAAAGCTTCTTGTCAACTCTAGAGGGGTTTTAAAGTATCGATGTCAAATCTCTGTTGAAGCTAGGTTTCTGACAATAGTTAATCTGAAATAACAAAATGCCAAACTACAAACAAATCCCATACGGATTGTGCATTATGTATAATAGCTTATGTTTGTTGAGCTTTAGGATTGAACTCCTGATCCTTATACCTCCTGGATGTTCCAGGGACTACGGAGTATTAGAGTATTAACTCAACCTAATCGCGTGTAGTTTGACTATCTGACTTACACAATTCTCTTAATGCACTTTTTTCCTTTTTCTTTCCTTTTTTAATATTTTAAACTGATTAATTCAGTCTTAAGTACCACATATTTAATTTTCTTAAAGAAAAGTCAGCAAGGCAGAGTTAACCGAGTCTGCAGCACTGCTAGCAGGGGCCTCTCAGACTTGCTTCTCTTTTCCCATGCACAACAATAATCTTTTGACATTGCAGTTGTTGTGTGATCAAAGGGAGATACGGGGCATTGCTTAGGTTTTACCTGAAATATTTAGAGCCTTTCACAAAGTTCATGGAAACTCTTCTAGAATTTATGACATTTTTTTGCCAGGCAGCATTGCTCATTACAAAGTCTCTTTTTGGGGATGCAGTAAAACCAAGTTCTCTCCTTGGACTGCTGAAGAGGTTGAAGAATCTTAAAAATAGCAATAAATAAAATATCGGAAGTTCCTGACTCCCCAGTGGGTTTGAGCTGTCTGCCTTTAGTTTCTCTCCGAGTCCCATCTCACAGTTTGACCCTACAGATGGATTGCTCTGTTCCCATTTCCATGTGGGGTTTTGTTTTTTCTCACCATCAGGCTGACTATATGGCCACCCTGCTCCGTTTCTTGGCAGCAATCCCATATTCCTCCAGCTTTCCTGACATTTTATCTCACCGTCACAGTCCTTTAGCCAGCCCTGCCTTCAAAGTTTGTTCTAAAGCCTCCCCTGCACCGCGGAGATCAGGTTAACAGGCTTAGAGTTGCCTAGATGACTTCTCTTAAATAGAGACATGTCTTGCTATTTCTGGGTCAATAGACTTCTTCAAAGTCTAATAATTTATTAAAATTGACAGCTTGAGAAAAACAGAGCACCTCAAACCGATGAGGAACGTAGCTGTGTGTGCCTGTGCCCAGACCCGAGCAAGTCTGCTGCCATTCCCTCCTCCAGGTGTGCTACCAGGAGGGAGACCTCCCATTGCAGTGGGCTTCCCTGAAGGGGTGACCAGGGCCTGCCAAGGGGACCCGTTAGAAACGTCCGTCTAGTTTGCCACGGTGCAGAGGAGAGGAGTGGTCCCTACCAGAGATTTGCAGAGCTGGTCAAGTCGTTTTTCATTTTCCCCACCAAAGCAAATTGGTGGGGAAATAAAAAAGAAAAAATGGCCTCATACTTGTATTTGTTTTCTTTTGTTCTGCTTTATCCTTGCCCAGAGTTGACTCTTCAGCATGGTTTGATTTTTTGCTCTACACAGTTCCTTTGCAAATTGTTCATTCAGCCTCTAAATTCCAGTCATCGTGGTCTTCTTTCATGTACCTGCATCAGAGGGCAGCGTAAGGCTTGCTCATTATACATGTGCAGCTGGAGTGACCTGCAACTGAAGGGTTAATGCAAATCTTCTGTTTAGGTGATACAAGATGATAATTTCAGCTTTGCTTCTGTTTACCGTCGATGAAAGAAGCAAGCTCCATTTTCCAGGCCAGTAGAATGCTGAGAGCAAGTGAGGAATGTAAGCTGGCTGTTCATGCGTTCGTTTGCTTTCTTTCAGGTTGGAGCGTGGAGCCCTTCTGACGGTTTGAACATCACGGAAATTTCCAAAGGACGAGGGCCTAATGTCACAGACTCGCTGAGCAACAGATCTCTCATTGTCACCACTGTCCTGGTAGGAAACCGCAAAGCCTGTCTTTTTCCTCCACCCACAAATCTCAGGGATATCTGGTATCTCTGAAAATTCACAGCATCCCAGTACAGATCTGCTAGTCCCTCTGGGAAGCCGAGCAAGGGTGCAGAGAGCCCTCGCATGCGGGCTGGGCTCAGCAGGGCACCGCAATGCCCATGCACCTGCACCAAGGTGACCTGCGGCATCCTCCGATGCCACCGCTCCCGAGCAAGCTGCCAGCCAACATGTGGCGAATGGTGAGGCTGGCACGGGCCAGCTGGAACCACGCGTGTCCCCCGTGCCCACGAGGCCGCTGCTCGTCCCGGCTGAGCTCCCCCGCTTCAGCTGCCCGGCCAGGTCCCCTGTCCCCCCTTGCTCCCTGCATGCTGGAGGGCACGGGAGGTTTGTGCCTGCTGAGCTCCAGGGAAGCTCCGAGTCGCCCGTTTACCACCAGCGCCTGGGCAGGCAGTGGCGGGCACTGTCAGATGGCCGGCACTGCCTCCCTCAGCCAGGAGTGTTCTTGGTACGGAAGAAAATACTAAGAACAACCAGAGACCCTGGCTTAGCTGTAACAATCGTGTTTCTTTCCCCCTCTTAAGTACATATTTGACAAACTAGCTAAGAGTAATGCCGTTATCCAGCAAACCACGGTTGCTTAACAGGTCTCCTCCGCTTCCAACTGTCGCGCTGCATTTTGTTCTCACATTCGCTATTGGATTTGACGGCAGGCATCAGATCAGAATGAATTTTTATTTACTATCTAATGAATTATGACTAGTGGCATTGGTTTCTATATGGCTGTATTACACAGCGCAGGCTCACGGCATGTCACCAGGAAGCAACAAAAAATATCAGCCCTTGGACAGCCTACCCACAACTGGGCCTGAATTACGGTTTTGCCTAGGGAAAATTTCTGGCCCTTTTGTGTTCCGTATTTTCAGGGAGCAGAAAGGTACAGATGGTAAAGAGCCAGCTGGGGATGCATTCCCCAGTCCAGAGCAGTGTGATCCCTCGGGATGTCCGAGCCTTCCCAAAAGGACGTGACCTGACAGAGTGGGGTTTTTTATTATAGAAAGAATGGGACCAAGAAAGTGCCCAGAGGAGAATGGAGAAAGCAAACGCTAGGTCCAGGGCAGAAGGAGGGATGGAACCAAAGGTCTTATATCACTCCGCAAGAGGTTAGCAGAACGGAAGCAGGCAGAATGTGAGCCAAATACAGACGCTGCTACAGCTTTCCTTGCAAATGAGCTGCCCCTTCTAGCGAACTTCCCATTCATCACACAATATTTGTTCCAATGAAACATTTTCATTAAAGTCCCTCTCTCCAAGAGTCAGGTACAGGCTTAGGTCATTGACTACGCTCAGTAACACACTGCTTTCATGTCTCAACATGCAGGGGAGATTGGGACAGTTCCTTCCCTTCCCAGTCCAAAAGTTTTCTACTGTGCCAGTCCCATGAGACCGTGATGGGTTGTGTGTTCGGGGGAGTCTGCACGGGGCGGTGTTCCTGTGCCATCCGCATTAGCAGAATTGGTGGCAGCAATGGTTCCCCACTGGCTACAGTTATTGAAATGAATCGTCACATCAGGAGTTACTGCGGAAAGAGTAGAGAAATGACAGAGCAAGAGGCACTTTAACAATTCAACATGCATCAGATTGTAAGACTGCTTCTGTTGAGACCCTTGCAGCACTGTGCATGCACTCAGGCACGATACACACACAGTTTGCCTTTTTTTTTTTTTCTTTTCTTTGCATTTAAGCATTCTCGGTGTCTTCAGAAAGCAGGTCTTCAGAAAGTTAGTGTTTTTCTAACAGGCCAAATGGAGAGACCAGCCACACTAGGTATAGTTCATTTTAGCACGGTAACCTAAAGTGCTGCCAGTACCCGTACACGGGAGATGCAAATTTTTAGGGCAACATGAGTAACACATCCCATCAAGTCACTCCCAGGTGGAGGCTCAGGATCAGCTCTAGCAGAATTGCTCAACCTGTACTGTGGCTGGATAAAACTCACCAGAAGCTATATAAGGACTCCTCTTCCCCCCACTCTCTTTCATTAGAACTGTGTGCGGCACACTGGGGAAAATCCCCGGGGTGGGACGGCTGGTAGCACCGGGGAGAAGGCTGGAGGGACGGCAGCAGGGCTGCCCACACCGAGAGCTGGAGGAGCACCCGACCGCAGGGTGAAGCCAAGGGACAGCAGATAAGTTCAGGACTGGAATATTGGTGAAAGTTGTATGGACAGGACTGAGGGAAACCAGAAGAGATGCATCTTGTCAGGGGCAAGATGCATGGCCAGAGTTGTGGAAATGTCTGGGTCTAGGGTGCAATAATCACTGTACCTCAAAGGCCATGGCATAATGCAAAATGATGGAGCCAGGAGGAGACCTGTCAGCCATCTGCCTTTGACGTGCTTTTTTCGGGCAGCATTTTAATCTCGTACGCCTTGAGCATGTACAAATTATGCAATGTACAAGGGTGGCATCAGTTCCTATTAATTGCGCCATTCCTTGGGCCTGCACACGTGCCACAGGGTATCTACCTCAAAACCACAACTGTCCGGCAATTCCCTTGCCTACAGGAGGAGGAAATGTGCTCAGACCCAAGTTCTGCAATAATTACATTTTCATATACTGGATTCTAAAAAATAAAATACAACCCTAAATTTTATTTGCATTTGCAACACCCCTTTGTACTTTTGCACTGGTGTATATGATTGTAGAAAAGCCATAGGAGGAACCTTTAAAAGGAAAAGCGTGAAAGGTTATTTTTTCCCCTTTTGCTCATATTGCAGTGACTTGTTGGAAGAGAAATATTACCCCAGCAGCCAGCGCCACTCTCCCCAAGCAATATGGGAACTGTGAAGTTATGAAATTGAGGGCACCTTCACTGAGAAATCGATTAGCAAACCGAGAGAGCTTGCGAATTGGATGTCTGGCCATTTTCAGTAATAAATTGTGAAATAGTCCGTGAATAAGTGGTTCACAGAGTTCAGAATTACCCCCTAGGAAATGTTTGAGACCTGGAGATACATTACTGAAGCGAGTGGCGTCCTAATGTTCAGTGCTTCGGCTGTTAAATATGTATGTAATCCCTACAGCGCTTCCCAAAATTAATAGTGCTTTATGGCTTCTCTGGAGCCGGTATATTTATATCAAGATCCATAGATTCAGCTGATTCACAAACAAAGCACTAATTCCAGAAAAGAAAGCTGAGGAGGAGGCCGGGGAGAGCAGGATTTAACAGAGCTGCGCGTGCCAAGCTAAACTCTATATGCGTGACGTTATCAGTTTTGCCTTATAATTCTGCAAATCAAGCTTCACTTGCTCTCTCGCCCCCTCCCCACCCTGCTCTGAGGCCGAGCAGGCAGCTCCTGCCCACCTGCCTGCCTGCCCACCCCCCCGGGGGTGGCAGGGGTCTCCCGTGGCAGAGGTGGGGGGAGCCAAGAGCCACCAACCTCCAGGCTGGCACAGCCCAGCTTCTGGGTCCCAAACCCCCTCCTCGGCGTACCCGCCCCAGGCTGGGCGCCTGCCCTCCACCAAGCTGGGCACCTCGGTAATACTCTAACCGGGACTCCAGACCTTCCCTCCCGCGGCTTCAAGCCCCCCTGTCCCGGTGCAATACCGCGGGGACTCCAGCAACACGGCTCGCTCGTCAGAGCAAAACGTGAGCCCTCCCCTCCCCGGCCAGCCCGCGGGCAAGGACGGTAGCCTTGCAGGTACCTTCACTTCAAGCCGTGTATCAGCTGCTGTTGATATCCCATCCTCCCCTTGCCTTCTAGCTTTGCCTGCTGCCCACCATCTTTTGCCATTTCCATCTGTCCTCTACGCGTTTTCTCCCTCGGGCTCCCCAGTGTCCCTCCCTCGTCCTCGGTGACTGCCCAAGCCTGATATTCACCAAAGGGATGTGCAGTTTGCTGTGAGTTTGCTAACTTCACCTGTCAGCCTCTGCTAAAGAGGCAGGGATCCACAGGGCAAAGCCTGCTGTAAAGCACTTTATTAGGTATTTTTCACTTGTGCTGGTGCTTGGCACTGCTATGATTAAAGACACCCCCAACCTTCCCACAGCAGGCATAACTGGAGCAGACGGCAGAAACTCTCTCTGGGCAGCAGTAGGGCCCCATATCCCATCAGCTATGCCGGTCAAGAGGAAAGCAAGCTAAACCGGGAACTGTTTTGGGCTGGCCACCAGCCACACACGGCTCCTTCACCCTGTATTTAACCCACCAGCCTCTTGCTCGCTGCAGCCGCAGCGAATGACAGGTATTGCGGTGCGGTTCGGACACATTCAACACCAAGTCCTGTTGTGCAGGACTTGGGGTTGAATTTTTCCTCTTTCTTTTTATTGTTTCTCAACACTTTTCATTTTCAGAGCATGAAATGGTTATTTTTCTCCCTGAAATCCTCCAAATGGAAAACAGTTGGCTGCTCAGAAGAGACAAAATTAAATTTTGTGGGGTAAACAAGGTTGCTAATTAGCTGATGTGCTGTGCAAAGTTAATTTATTCCCAACATGTCACGGTGCCAGCCCTGCTCAAAGAGCCTGCGCCTCGTGGCTCAGGCTGACCCGCAGTGGCAGCCCTGCCTCCAGTGGGAGCTGGGACCACAGCTGACCCTTAACGGGGACTTTTTGCCTTCCCGTGCAGGAAGAGCCCTTTGTCATGTTCCGTAAGTCTGACACAGCCCTGTTCGGGAACGACCGCTTTGAGGGTTACTGCATCGACCTCCTGAAGGAGCTGGCCATCATCCTGGGCTTCACCTATGAGATCCGGCTGGTGGAGGACGGGAAATACGGGGCGCAGGATGAGAAGGGGCAGTGGAACGGCATGATCAAGGAGCTCATCGACCACGTGAGTGAGGCCCATCTGTGGCGCGGGCAGCTGGCGGCTGCCGAGGGGCGGCTGTGCCCGGGCTGTCCCCGAGGCTTTCTGCCTGGGGTGGGATGGGTGCCTGCTGCTCGCTGGCTCAGGACGCCCGCAGCAAGCTCCTAACCCTGCCTGGGCTCTGCCTGCGTTGCACGGTTTGTCAGAAGAGTATCTCTTTGTCTGACTCTTCCAAATATTCATTTGGGGTTTCTGAAAATGGACATTCCCACAGTACAGAAAAGGGCTCCATGGCTTCAGCTGCCGACCCTCCCCGCTGGGCTGCTGCCCCGCAGTGGGATGCAGGCTGGGCACGCAGAGAGGAGGGAAGAGGCTTCTCGGCGGCCCGGCTGCACGCTGGCTCTCCTGAGCCAGCAGCACGGCCGCCCGGGCAGGAGCAGTGCACGCCTGCTCTTATCGCCCGAGGACGCTGCTGCTCTGCCCCTGACAAATATGGGCCAGGGCACAACACTGAGGTGGCTCAGGGACCCCAGACAAGTCCCAGACACAGCTCAGCCGAATCCAGATGACGTATCCAGACTGCAAGAGCAGGTGTGCAGGGGACAGTTTAATATATATATTTTTTTAATAAGCGCAGCTTATTTTCTAAAATCTCCTGGGACGCGGAGCTCCCCCTGCAGCAGCGCAGCTGTGCTTTTCCTTCCGCGGCCACTTCTAAAAGCCCATTAAACACTAGTGAAACTGTCGTGGCAGCTTTTCTCTCGTCAGACTAGTCACCTAGTCCGAAACCTCAACTCACAGCCAGAAGTTGCTCAGTTTCCTAATTAGATATTTTGCCTCCAGCACATCCTGTGATCCCAGAAGCCCAGTTAGGGAGGTGAGGAAAGCTGGTGTTATTATGAATCTCTTATTCCCAGAAAAGGTCTCTGCAAGAAAAGATCAGGACAAAATTAATCTATGATCTCCGCAGCACAGGCAGCAGTATAAGCCGTCCCAGAGCTACAACACAGCTCTCTCCTCCTGAATATCCTGCTCAAGTGGCGCAGCCCTTGGGCCACCTCTCATGTTCCTGGCTACATTTTGAAAACATTGCCTAAGCAGAAAAGAGACAAAAATAATCCCACGTACATAGCAGCTGTGATGCTCTTACAGTTCATGTGAGAAGAATGTATTTGCTGGGTGAGTCACTTCAGTAAATGAGCTTCGTTGTGAACAGATAACAGAGCACTGTCTGACGGTGAGACTGCGGAGCTGGGGCTCAGGGATCCAGGTTGTGTTTCCAGATTTGGCTTGTCTGCCCTAAATGACATTGGACAAGTTGCTTCTGTGCAATACTTCCTCCATCTGTAAAATGCAGATGATAATGATTATGTCCCTTATAGGGACAAAGTGATGCTTAATCAGTTTGCGAAGAGCACTGTAGTCCTTAGATGGCTCACCCTGGAGAAGCGGGAAGTGCGGCAAGGGCGTGCAAGGACAGCCCTTGGGGGAGCAGGACGCTGTGTCTCACAGGGCAGCATGCCACAGGCTGTGCAAACCTGCCTTTGTATTTTTGCTTCCAGAAAACTCCATACAGCTCAAAATACAGATTTCATAGTCTCTTACGCAACAGCCTTGCTAAGTTAGACAAGTGACAGTCAGCGTCCCAGCGGAAGAGGCTGGTGCTTTGCTGCTCTGAGTGATGTGTGTGACATAGAGAGGAAGAGACGCAGAGCACAGGCTGCGAACCTCAGCAGCGTGCTCCGGGACAGAGCCTCCTGCGTCCCGCACCCGCTGCCGGGAGCAGAGCCTGTGGCTCTCACCGCAGAGCATCTGCAGTGCAGGGCTCTGAAGAAGTAAATTGCTCCAAAGCAGGAAATAAGGTATAGGAAATAGAAACCGGACTGTCATTTCGTCCAAACCATGGCACTTCCAATGCCCTGCAAGATGTTACAGGGCTCTCGGGAGGCTTTCAGCCATTCCCAAAGCCGTGTGTGGTCAGCTAAAAGAGACAGACCGAGAAAAAGGTACGGGGAACCACCTCATTAAGTAACACAAAATTCATGGTCAACCTGCATTAAAGTATTTCTTGGCTAACTATTCAAAAAGCAAATTAACATACAGCAACAGAAAAGGGCCAAATCCCCTCTTCTTGCAAGTTTTACTGCAGCATCAAGTTTGAAATCTGCTTTCTAACAGGTGTGGTTGGGTGTACGCCTTGGAGTGATTTATAACCATTACCCAAACCCCATATGAAGCCATTATTTTCTTTATCTGCATGTCATTGCTTTTTATAGCAGTGTTTATGTAAAGCATTAAAAAGTGAAACTGCAACCAGATGGGGCCCTTCCTCAGCAGCACAGCATCTTTAAATCGTGTGGGGAAAGGAACAACTGATTGGCACTTTGCAATGGGAAAGTTCAAACTTATTTCACACCTAGTAGGAAAAGTGTTGGAGACAGCATTCAAACAAAGTTGTAGTGATGAAAACAGGGCTGCCCACACGGTGAGTTTGATATCTAGGCTGGCTGTCCTCCATATTCAGTGTCTCATTCTCATAAAAGAATTGGGATTGTTCAGGTGGGAGCATAAAGCAGGTAGGATTTTGTGAGGTCCAAACACCCCGGGCCAGGATTAACTCTATGCAGAAACTGTGCATTGCTGAAGACCCACTTAACTCATGTGCATCTGAGACTGAGCCACCCAGGACTGCTGTGATGCCCAGCGCCGGTGGGCTAGCGGATGCGCAGGCTTGGCTGAATGCCCTGTGCGTAGGGGAGGGTGCTCCTGAGGTGAAATACGAGGCTAAAATGGTGATTGTTATCACTCGGAAGGGCTGAGCGCCGTGGGAGCGACACATGCTGTGTACCAGGAATAGCCCAATCCGAGGCTGAAATTCAGCGAAAAGGAGATGGGCAAAGCGAGGGGCAGCCCATCACTCAGGATGGCCTTCTGCTGGGCTGGGAAATAAATACAGCAGAGAGGAGCTGGGAAATACAGCAGAGAGGAGCTGGGAAATACAGCGGAGAGGAGCTGGGAAATACAGCAGAGAGGAGCTGGGAAATACAGCGGAGAGGAGCTGGGAAATACAGCGGAGAGGAGCTGGGCATAGGTGGCAGGCAGGGCAGCCCAGGCAGGCATATAATTACAGTGTTTCAGGGACGATGGTGCCCACCACACAAAGGTGTAAATCACAGAGCACGTGACGGAGGACGGGCTGTTTACAGAGTGAGCTCTCATGGCTTCTTTTGGAGTTTCGCATCAAGCTGCTTCCCCTGTCCTCTCTGATCCAGACATGCCTGGCCATAGGCAGTAATGCCTTAGGCTATGATCCTCTGTAAAATTGCTTTGTTTCTAGTTTGGCCTTAAGCACAAACAGGAAAAGCAACAGCAGTCAGAGCAGCTCACAGCATGACCCTGTCTTCCAGGTCCCCGGTAGCAGATCTGGAGAAGACAGCCTCGTGCGGTTAGATACAAAAAGCCCTGCCCTGCTGCCTTTCATCTGCTGCTCGTCCTTCATCACAAACAAAACCCCTGTTTTGGGGGAGCTCGCTCCATTCCCTGGAGAACTAGACTCTTTCCTCACCGCAGCTGGTTGCTTATTGTCACTGTTCCTGGCCACTCCTGCGGAGGAGCCTCAATCAGACGGGCCATGAGAGCCGCACTCGCTCACAACACTGGCACCTGGGGAGGTCTGGGGCACCCAGGTGACACAGAGAAGCTCCTGTGCCCTGCATCCATAATATACGGGGAACCTGGCAGCTGTCAGATCTCCCCCTTTCATCAGTAGTGAACTGTTATTGATGTTTATTCATAGAAATTACTATCGATACAAGCAAAACTACACTGTGCATTGTGGCCCATCCGTTCTGATTTATAAATTCTAGTTGTCTGGCAAAATAATGCCTGCAAATCTTCCCTATTGTTTGTGGGCAGAATCACATAAAACCAGCAAAATGAGTTGTTCTGGACATTTTGCACAAACTTGTTCACAAATAAAACTTGTCTTCTGCTGAGACAGTGCATATCAGATTTCCATTCAATCTGAAACTTCATGTGGGAATAAAAAAGGTATGAAAAATAATAGGGTTTCTAATGGAAATCCCTGCCAATGGTAACTATAGAGAAGATGTAATATGTATCCTTAGGGACGATTTATGACAGTTGATTTAACACTTTCACAATAAATGGGCATTTATTGACAGTAAATTCTGGCAGAATACATACTGCACCACATTGCCACATTCCCATTAATGTTCCTGCACTGGTGGATGTTTATTTCAAGTGCCGTGAGCTGGGGATTCATTTGGAAGCCACTAGGCCAGGAACAGAAAAAAACCAATTATGTTGGATGAAGTGTCCTCCATCTCTGGTTTATACACTGCAGGAACTCAGCGTTAGGGAGGAGACAGAAATAAGCCAAAACAGCTGGCTGCACTTTCTCCTTTTGTGCTCAGCATCGTTAATTGGGTGGATTCATATTTATCATACTCGGCGATCCAGGCGATGGACGCATACTGAAGGGTATGCTGGGAGCCCTGAGTTCTCTGCTTGCTTCTGCAGTCTCTCTGGACCTGCCTTTCCCTCCCCCGGCTTGCTCCCCTGCCAGTAATTCATACGATAGGGCTTGTCTCTCAAAATACGGCCGTTCTCACTGGGATCCTACAGCCTTTGACATCTCTTAGGTACAATTAATGGTAGTTCTGTCTCTGAGGAACTTCCCTAAAGAAAAGATTACAAGAGGCCCAACAGGACTTCATGGTCCTCATTTCTCCTCTTCAGCTTACAGCTAGGTTCTCCCTGCCGACATCTGTTCTTAATTCACCACTGATATTAAGTACATTCATTGATAAATATTATGTCTAAATTAGGACTGAAATTGTAAGAGCAGCCATTAAGAGCTGCAGTCAATTAACGCTGACCCCCTGCGCACGGTGCATGTGGTGGGAGGCCAAGGCACCTCGGGGATGCTGCCGGGTACGACCTCGCTCTCCCTCGAGCATCACTTCTCACACTGAGTGTTTTCCTATCCCTGGCCAGCAAGAGGGGAGGGCTGCGGGCACAGGGCTCTCGGCAGAGCGCTCGGTCGCCTGCTAAAGCAGCAGCCCCTCTGTCTCCAAGCCGCAGGCTGCAAGACAGACCGGCTGCCTCGGCTCCGCCTGGCCTTGTCGTCCCCCAGTGCTCCTGGACGTCTGTGCCCAAGGATGCCCGGGCGCTGGCTCCGCTGCAGGGAAAGATGCAGAAAGGTGCAGGAGCGGGATGCAGCAGACCGTGCTGGGACGGGGTGCTGGAGCACGGCACAGCAGCCGAGCAAGCAAAGCAGGGAGGGGAGCAGAAATGGGACCTGAAGCAGGGCGGTGGGAGCAGAAGAGCAGAAAAGCGCTGCAGCCCCAGCACTGGCAGTGGTGGTGGCAAAAGAGACTGAGGGATGAAAGCGTCGATGCTGCCAGACAGACACCTGAATAACAATTAAATAAGTAAAATATGCACTATTTACCTGTCTCTCAGGCAACACACACATAATTAGTTTATGTAAATACCTAACTCAGATTGGCAAAATAAGCACAGAGGCAGCTTATTTTCTGGAATAAATATTTATCTTGGTGCTTATGCTGTTTGTGGGCTCTGCTGTGACTGGCCGTCACACGCAGCTTTCCTCCAGCGGAGGTCGGATGGTGCAGGATTTCCACAGTGACCGTGGCTGCGCAAGAGCTGTTCTGACCCACAGGCCACATTCCCGTGATAACTGAGAACTTGAAGATAAGACTTAGCATTTTCTGATAAAAGCCAAATATCTCTGCAGAGAACACAATCCTCCATCCACTGAATGCCCAGTGAACTTGCATCAGTTCCACCCAAGTGAAGATGCTGTAACACTGGGTGAATAAGGAGATCCAAACCCTTCAAGGCGTGGTAGAGAAGTGTCTGCATTTGGTGTGTAGCTGCATTGGCAAAATTCATCTTTTTGGCCTCAATTCAGCAGAACACTTAAGAACATACATAAGACTTGCAAGGCATGCAAGCTCCAGTAAAAGAGAAGTGTGTGCTTAAGTGGTTTTGCTGGATAAGGGCCTTTAAGCCACTGGCACTTGCTATAACTCCTCATTTTTAATAAAACCCATCTTACTGTGCAACAGCATAAAAGTTGGGGCTGAGGGAAGGAAGCGTCAGGGCCTGATAATTGACTTCCCGGTTTGTAATGTCAGAGCATGACAAATGAAAGCTTCGCCCTTGATGGGTTTTGATTTAGATCCTCTCAGTCAGCAAACCCTTAATTAGAGGCCACCTTCAGAAAAATCTGCATTGACAAAAAGGGCATCAAAGTGCAGCCCCGTACTGCCTTTAATAGCTCAGGACACCACACCAGACTGGGCTCCCTAACACATGCTCCATCCTGCCTGTGTGTGACATTTACTGCCAAGGACACAGGGCTGTGATCAAATCACAGGAGCTGCTGAAATGACACAGTAAAATTTTATTTCTGCACTAAAAGCATTTTGATTCTTGGGCATCCATGCAGATTTCTCTCTCTTCATTTTCTGTGGTAAAGCATAAACTCCTAGCTGTTATTTAGCTTGCTGTATCATTTTGACAAATTTGGCTTAGGATCTTTCAGACAGGCAGTTGCTAGCGAGCACTGACCACAGAACTGCTCATTTGTTTCCTCCTTCAGAAAAATCCGTAGCCAAATCCTTCAATATCTCCTTCGGTTTTCCCTGTTGAGTCAGGACACCCACGCAGAAGTGATGGAGGAGCTGAAATGCTGCATTTCTTTTGCCATTTCTGCCTTGTGGCTTTGGAGACTGATAAGCCAAAATTCTCAAGTGTGCTGTAATGTGGGGAGAGCTGCCGAGCTACAAACCTGCCGGGCATCCTCTGCCAGGCCGGTACCACGGATGCAGACTGCTCCCGAGATGCAGAACTTCACCATCTCCAGCTGGGCAGCCAGCACTGCCTTCCGCTTCTGAAAACCACGGTCCTTCTGTTTTCATCCGTGTCACCACAGCCACAGCCGCACAAAAGGGGTCACTGGGAACATATTTTTTCAATTTTCTCTAAGTTTTGACAAATGCCAGTGACTGAAACGGACACTTTCTGTACCAAGCTGATTTAAAAATATATTTCCATTTGGAAAGCGACAAGGAAAGGGAACCAACCAGGGCTTGGTGAAAGAATCACGTTAGAAAAAAATACACATTTTTACCCTTGTTAGAGAATTCCTGAAACTCTTCTGTTCAGGACCTCTAAAGCTCTGTTCTTTGGAGAGGAGACCCTTTCATACACACACATATATATGTATGTGATGGATAAAAGTTCATGTAGAAACTCTTCTTATAGAAAAAGGCCCAGATTCCTGTATTTAAAAATATTCCACTGACTTTCATCACAGATTTGCAAGGTCAAACAAGATCATTAGTCTGACCTTCCTCCACAACACAGGCCAGAGATCTTCACCAGTTTCTACAGTGAACCCATAGTTTCTGTTGGAATAAAGCATGTTCTAGCAAGACAGCTAATATTGATTTAAAGTTTGCAAGTAATGACAAATCCACTATCTCTAGGTAATTATCACTCATGGTTAATTTAGAATTTTAATTTTCAGAACCAGATGTTAAATAAATCTTGCACGGGTATGCCAGGCACCTGGCACGGGGGGAGGTACTGCTCAACTTCAGATACTTAATTTACATGCCTGCATTTCCTCTGAAGTCAATGATACCAAAAGAGTGCTTTGCAAACCCCAAGCAAGGCAGCCGACATTGAGGTAGCCTTGGATGTATTTACTGAAGGTTTTTTTAAGAACCTGAATGAATACTTAGTGAGAGGACATGAATGCAGCTCTTAAGCAACAGAAAGAGATTGTATGTGGTCGCTCACTGAATCTAGCATAGAAATTATTAAATAACAGAAATAATAGAAAGAAACACAATTCATACAAGAAGTCAGGATGAATAATATGCTCAGCTTAAATTCCTCGTGCAGCTCAGACAGTTCCAGCATGACGGGCTGTGAAGTCCACCATTAATTAGCAGAAGCCTTTCCTGGGTGGGGCTTGCAGCCCTTCACATGGAAGAAAGACCTAACGGGAACGGCGTGAGGCTTTGCTCACTCCCACCAGCCAGGCACGCTTGCGAGCACTCCCAAAGAGCAGCGCTCCTACCCTACGCCACGGCTTCCTTAGAATGAGCCTTTCAAGTTGCATCACGAAGTCAACTGAGAGGAAAGAAATTGAACCTTTTACCTCATGCTGCTACAATATTACTTCCTGCAACTTCATTCTGGAATGGCCTCCCTCTGCGACTTTCTCCTCTCACAGCAACGTTGAAAGGAAGGCCAACAAAACCAAGTCATCTCTGCAAATGGTGAGATTTGCACACAGCGAACTGTCGCAAAGAGTTCTGCAGCAAGAAGCAAGCACAGCAAGGATCGCAGACGTTTTATACCATTTTAAGACGTAATTGTTCTGACCATCTCAGAAAAGCCTATCGAAATGAGCTCATTGCACCTGGGCAAAAGCTGCGGAGACTGGAAGATCTCTCTCTTATCTGCGCTATATTTCGGTAGCTAACAACAGCCGAAAATCTATACGATGAAAGTCATAGAGTATAATTGGCAAACAGTGACCACATTTTGCTCTCCAGCTCACTGATTTAAATCAGGAACATCTCTTGAAGATGGTAAACACATCCACACCGCCACAGCGTGTTTTGGAGACCCTGCATCTGTGTTGGGGTTTTGTTTAAATGCTGAGAAGTATTTGTAATAACTGGACCATATTATAGCAGTTCCACGTTCCGCCTGTCCTATCTCAGGTGTTCTCGTGCCTAATGCACATAGACCAGTCCTTGCTCCCCTACCTGGAGGGCTTTGGAGCAGAGCTCACAGAAAGCTGCCCAAACACCATTTGTGTGTAACGCAGTGCAGCTCTGATGACAGCTTTGTGTTTGCCTGTACAGCAAGATTGCAGGTCTGAAGGGAAGCAGTTACACGGAGTCCATCCTGTGCCAGGCACAGAGGGCCCTGCCTGCGCCAGGAAGCGGGGCAGGAGGCCCAGCCTGGCTCTGGCAGAGGCACAGGGCAGACTTACCCCGTGTGCAACGGGAGGTGGGAAGCCCAGGGCTGCGCTTCAGGGTTTTTTTGAGCAAATACTTCAGTGTGACTGCTGCGGGTGTTTCGAAGGGGATGGAAACGCCTCGGTTTCTAATGCCTTCTTTCTCTCTCCCTCTGTGTTGTGCACAGAAAGCTGATCTGGCCGTTGCTCCTCTCACCATCACCCATGTTCGGGAGAAAGCGATAGATTTCTCCAAGCCCTTTATGACCCTGGGGGTCAGCATCTTGTACCGGAAGCCCAACGGGACCAACCCCAGCGTGTTCTCCTTCCTCAACCCCCTGTCTCCTGACATTTGGATGTACATCCTCCTCGCCTACCTGGGGGTCAGCTGCGTGCTGTTTGTCATAGCCAGGTAAGAGGATGCCAGTGCCACCCCACCCGACTGCCATCACGCCGCATCTGCTGCCATGCGACAAGACGCCCTCCTCACGCTCAGACCCGTTTTGCTGCCTAGTGTGTCGCAGGGATCCAACCACCCAGTGGGAGCCACAGCATTAAACCCATGTCATTAATGAAATGACTTTTAGTCCATTACCCAAAGGCAGGCTGGTCCCTTGGCGTGGGGTTGCTCACAACTGCCAGACTCCTGTGCTCTGTTCCCTTTCGGACCTGTATCTCAGCGTGGTTATAGAGGTGATACAAACCACGCAGTGAAAATTAAAGATGAGCTATCCACAGGGGAAATTTGTTTCCTTCTTCGCTAGCTCCAGCCTGTGTTATATCCTTTGTACTGCTTTACCATGCTAAATATGCTTGTGTTTGTTTGCTTTATTATCATAAACCTGTAAGCCTCTTTTGCTGTATCAGGGCAGGCAGTTCCACAGATTTAGCAGACTTCCAGTACAAAAGAATTTTAAATTGCACTTTCTTTTATGATTTTAGAAATTTTGTTGCCTTTCCATCTCATTAGCACCTCCCTGGTATAATGAAGGGTAATTTTCCTGCTCTGTATTATTCATCATTCGTGCTCTTGTTAGGTCACTGCTCACCCACCTTCTCCAGGGAGAAGCCCAGCCTCTCTGCTGTGTCCTGGACACAAAGTTCCCATGTCCCGCACCATTTTCAGCTCCTGTCTCTGAATCCTCCACCAGCAAAGCTCCCGCAAACCCTTCCCTATATCAAAAGAATGAAGAACCCGTTGCTACGGATCAGACAATGTGTCTGTTTACAAAATTAATATGCATCTAATTAGCATGTTTAAAACCTCTATATTTAAAAGTAGCAGAATTTGCATATATTTGCATGCATTATTCATTTCACAGAGTCTTTGATGAGACGCACAGTCCAGGGCCGCTCTCAATATGTGATTCCACCTTTTCAGACCAAAACAAAGCACTTGCCTCCCTCCTGCCAGGCAGCCGCCCTCCCTGGCCACGCACAGCCCTCGCTAGATGCTTAAATATTTTGTGCAAACACCCAGGGAAGTTTCCTAAGCACAATCTGCAGTTAGACACGCATTTCTCATTTCTTCCAGTGCAAGTTATGCCAGTGCTGCCTTCAGAAACCTCCCTGCTGGCCCCACAGCTTGGACTGGGGCTGTGTGTAGACCCTCTCCCTCCAAGGGCTGCTGTGCTGCGTTCTCCTCCGAGCATCCTCCAGAAACCAGCTTCTATCTAATCCACTGACATCAGTCAGTTAGTCAAAGTAAAGATTAAATACTAAACTGCAGCAACCAGAATCCATTAACCCTCATGTTACAACAAATCTGCAATTTTCAACATCCCTCAGGTCCACAGAGGCATTTAGAGATGATTTCCTGAGTTTACTATGTAATATCCTAATTACACATAACAGCAGTTGTCAAAGTAAACTCGGCTTAGCAGACAGTATTAGTGCTCCAAACCCCCTGGGATGGCGAAGCAGCTACATCGCCTGATCCTTCCTCTGCAGAGGTGCACAGCCAGAGAGGTTGCACTTCACTCTTGGAGGACGCAGAAGGCCTTCCACGTTCAAGACTTTAACTGCAATCGTTCTCCTCCCTAGCCCTCGCGATGCACCTCTAGCAGATGGAGACACACCAGGTTTCCAGGCGCTTTCCTGAGGTCCCATGGCAGCTGTCTGAGCCCGGGTGGCTTTGCAGGCTGTTTGCACAGTGCCCGCTGAGAGCACAGGCCTGGGCTCTCATGGCGTTGCAGTACAAACAGCAGCTCATAAAAACAAGCGAACAGTTCGTTTCAGCAAGCAGGTGGTGCGACGCACAGAAAGGGTAGCGCTCGTTACTCCTGTACTACAAGAGGCCGAGAGTTGCGATGCCATTAACACACGGCTCCACCTTCCCGCCAGCTCTGCCCCGCAGACCCCCCCGGCCGGAGGGAAGCGGCACTGCTGGGCAAGTGGCACACAAAATGCAGGATGGTTTGGCAAAACATTGCTGCCGGCTTTGTCCTGGCCCAGCTGGAAGCCCTGGGAAGACTGTCGGGGACCCCAGCAGGGCAGGATGAGGTCCTCAGTGGTTTTGCTTGGTGTCAGAGTGGAACCAGATGCTCTCAGCAGGAAAAGATACTCATCTGGGAAAATGAACCCAAGGTAATTACGAAAACGAAAACTATTGCGATGACTGATAGAGCTCCTTCACTTTATGTCTCTGTTAGCCATGCAGAACATAGCGAGATGGGCTCTGCTGCCATAACGTCTTTGGCTCTGATACCATAAAGTATTAGACTGCTTGTGCAGCTCGGAATGACAATTCAAATACAATTTTACATTTATGAGTTTATTTTTCCCGACGCATATAATGGCAAAATCCAGCCCAAATTGTCCAGATCCCACTTACAAAGCACACTAAATGTGCAAATTGTATCCGCACGTGAAATTCACCGTAGTAAATACTGCGGAAAGGTTGAAGGAAATGCTAGGACAGGCCCTGACATGAAAACACCTTAGAAGCTACTTTTTACAGACAGGAAAATCTAGATGCTCTGTTCAGAGAGCTGCGGGGCTGCCCAGCCTCGAGCAGCCCGTCCCGCTGTCGGCAGCGATGTGCTCGCAGCGCCTGCCCCGATCCACCGAGTCGGGTGCCCGGGCACCCCAACCAGGGTACCGGCCCGATAATCTCCCCCTGCCCGGCCCGGCGCTGGAGGGCACTCGCTGCCCAGACCCCGCGGGTGCCCAAACAGGCGGCAGCCGCACTCGGGAACCGAGTGTCTGTTTTGACACCCCTCTGGTGACTGCCCTGGCACCGTGAACACGGGGGTCTGAACCACTTGCAGTGCTAGGCTTTGTGGCTGGCGTCAAGGGATGAAAACCTGCAGAACTGTGGTTTAGTCTCTGTTTGTCTTCTGAAATGACCTGAAATGAGCCTCATCTACATCGTAGCAGTTATGATGTAATACAACAGTTTTTCCCTATCAGGCTATTTTTTGGTGGAAATTGAAGCTATAAAATATTGCAATTACAGTTTCTTTTTCACATGTTTTGCTCCTGACATTTCTTCTGTCTTCCTGTTCTTTTAAAGAACACCAAGTATTCAGCGTAATTAAGGTTCTGCAGGAATGATCTTTTAACGTATAGAGATGAAGAGCAAGAGATTTCACGGGGAAAATATTTACTGCATTGAGAAGTAATGGAAACAGTATCTGCTTTTGACCCCAGCAAGGCCTCTAAAATTCAATTCTCGGGAGAAAACCACAGTCAAAATAGCAAAGCCTTAATTCAAAGACATGAGTCTCCTGAACTAGGCACCAGAGTCCTCTGCTGACGCTATAATCATAGGTCAATGCCACTTAAAACCAACTTAGGGACTATTTAGAGGCAGGCAAAGGATGTATTTGATCCATCTCCCCTTTTAATCAGTCTTTCTTAGTTATTGATGGAGCCTCTGCTCCTAACCACCCCAGCCCCCAAAGAGCCATAAACACTAGCAATTTATAAGGCTTCGTGGGGGTAATTTGTCTGGTGACTCTGGTGCGCGGTTGCAAGTGGGCTGTGCAGCTGGCTGATCTGAATTGTCACCCACCCTCAGACTCATACAGCCTTCAAATTACAGCTAATCACCTTTGGGTGCACAACGGGGCGGGTGGGTTTAATATTCATCTTAATTGCAACGAGGACTGGGTCATCCATAAGGAATTTCTCTGGAGATGCAATTTAGACTCAGAAGTATTTTGTGTTAGATCTTTAAACCTTCTTTGAAATGCTCCCCTGTTTCTCTGCCAAAAAGGCCAAGATGAGACAAGAAAATAATCATAGTTTTTGATGAAATATTTCTCAGACCCCGTTCTGCACCTGAGGACGGTGAATCCTGAGCAGCCCCCGTTTATTATGGCTCCAGCTGTACGGGGTCAACGAGCCCCGCTCACTTCTTCCTTCATTACCCCTCTGTTTCCGCTAATGGTCCCACTCGCTTTTCAAGCACTGAAGACTCTGTCACTGCTTTGCAGTTTTCTGAATATTTCTCTGTAATTTGAGCAGCACCAGTAGGTTTTCACTCAGAGACCTTGAAGTTCTTCAGTGTGTCATCTTGTCAGGCTCATTTGATCTTACCAATTCCCTTTCTGTTTCATATTCTTTCATTGGCAGCCCAAGAAAGTTTTCATCTAATTCTTGAACTCTGGCTTTATTCGGCTGAAAGGGCTTATGCACCATCCTTTATACACCTCTGGCATAAATTTACAGCAAGTTTAAAGGAATAGGCAGCATGGAAAGCCAGGTCTGAATTCAGCCTGATTCTTGTTTTCCTTTCTGACTTTCTCTTATTTAAAAAAGCAGAGGGAGGTGGGCAGGAAGAACGGCCCAGCCATCACCCAGACGAACGAGCAGGATTGTCAGGGCGCAGCCTGGGCGAGGCCTCTGCTTCTGCACTCTGCAAACCCAGAGCGGGCAATGGTCCCCGCTGCAGAAAGGCGAGATAAAAGGAGGGGAAAGGAGAGGTTGTTATCCTGTATCTTGTGAATGGAAAATAGAAGCAAAAAGTGGGACAGATGTACCCAGGATGAACTTTTCTAAAACCACAAGTCCTGTCTGTTGCACCTAGTCCATCCCCCGTGACGGGGTCTTCCCTGCGGACACCCTCCTCTGCTTCGCCCTGCTTGGTTCACGTGCCCGGGGACCGCGGTTCCGTGTTCGTGGAACGTCCCCACATGCCGGGCTCTGAGGGGAGTCCCATGGCGCGACTGTGCAGAGCTGAGGCTGGGGTAGGTGTTTGCCTGGGGGAGCGTTTTGTGCTGAGGGGCACCTGGGAGAGAGCTGCAGTTCTTCTTCCCAAATACATCCAACTGTCTGACTGAGGGCGCCCATGAAATTAAGCAACAAGACATCTCCTTGGGTAGCAGCGCGTCTGGCAGAGAATTACAGAGAGAAGTATCTCCTAATACAAACTGTGGGCTGGGCTTTGAGGAAGGGCTGTTGTGAAGCTACAGGGATTTCAGAAGGAAGCGGAGATGATAATTAATGCCTGGTTCAAAAGCAATTATACCAATTATGTTTTTAATTTAATCTCTGCAAAATTTGGGACTCTTAGAAAATGTAAATAAACAGCTCTAAAAATATTAATGTCTCTCCTGTTGAGCACCCTCCCCAGATCCTGGCTAAAAGAGCTACATTCACAGCAGTGCTTGCCTACCAGTCCTAGGCAGGATTTGCAGAGGGATGATCATAGAAAACCCCCTCGGTTTCGCCCGAGAACTACAGGGCTGTCCACGGAAATATGCACCCACAGGGAATACGTGTTCTCCCACCACCTGCAACAGGGCCAAGCATCGCAGCAGCCCATAGCGAACCCACACCAATTTCCACTGTTGCGCTGGTGCCTGGCCATGCAGGATTCCTGCTTGTCAGGATGGCGCAAAGCTCTGCTTCTCACCTAGCTAAATCCCCCCCCAGTCCCCATATGCACTAGCAGGAGAGTCCCTTGAAATACCGCAGTTTGTCCCAGCTACTGCTGCAGAACCACTGCAGCATCTCTCTTTGGTCAATCTAGAAATGCCATTTTTCCCCACGTTTTGCAACTGTTCCATATTCAGGCTAGAGGTCGTGTGTCTGCACCGCATCCCATCCCGTAGGCATGAGCTCCAGTTGCTGTCGTGTGATGTAGTGTTGCAGAGATGATCTGAAGTGACCGAGGGCTTTGGGGAAGCAATCTGAGATACCTCAGAAGGACCTGGCTTCCCAGGTTTCCTTGCTGTCTGCAATGCAGGACACAGGGCTTACAGCCATGCTGGTCACTTCTGAAAATCTTGGCTGAATTTGTCTTTTTCTTTAATAAGCCGTACAACCAAAGGAGTCAGCAGGCCCTGCACAGCAGCACAAAATGTATTAAGGCTCTTTTTTTCCTGTTCCTTTAGGGTCTTGTCATGCCACACCCCGACTAACAAGCTCTTGCTTTCCATGTGCCGCTGTAGGTTCAGCCCATACGAGTGGTACGATGCTCACCCCTGCAACCCAGGATCAGACATCGTGGAGAATAACTTCACCCTATTGAACAGCTTCTGGTTTGGGATGGGAGCGCTGATGCAGCAAGGTACAGTGGTGCCTCCCCACCCACACACCCTCCCACCGGTTCTCCAGAGCAGGCCTTTTGTCGTGGCTTTTTAAATTTAGGATTTATTTTGTTTGCGACAGGACCAAGATAAAACATCTGAACAGGCACAGAAGCGCTCGTCAGCACCGGCTCCCGGCTCCCCGCTGAAAGGCGGTGAGGTGTGGGAGAGGGGAGGCAGCTCTCCTCCGGCACCTCCTGGGACCCGCTGTGCTGGGAGCGCTCGGTGCCTGCTGCTCCTGATGGAGATGTGCGTACGGCACCGCCGCGCCTAAGGGAGCCGCTCCCCGGGGAGCTGCGTGCACGGCAGGCGGCCTCTGGCTGGGGCAGAGGCCAGCAAAGGGCTAATGAGACAATAATCTCATCGGGGGGAACCGGCTGTGATCTTGCAGTTCAGGAGCTCTTGGCACCTGCGTTTGTTGTTGCTCACTCACTTTGAACTTCATCTCCACGCCCTGAGCCGTGCCGGTTCGCCTGCACAGCAGGGATAGAGAAACAGAGGGGCACGTGTACCAGGGCCGAGCCCTGTCTGGGGCACCAGGAAAAGGTCCAGGGTTTTTATGCCATGAAAGCCATCCAATTTCTTCTGTGCCAGAGCAGGCCGGAGCTTTTTCAGTCTGGTTTTTTGGGGTTTTTTTTGATACCTGCTTCTATTTGTACTTTCCGCCTTCTGCGGGTCAAAGCCCCCATCCCAACAGCTCACCCCACAGCTCCGGGGACAGACTCATCGCTCACCCCACGAGGCAGAGCCCTGCGAGCTGCAGCTGGCTGCCGGCACACACGTGCCACTGCATAACAATAATTACTATTAATGAAGCGTGCGCGCTCTGGCAGGTGTCAGAAGGAGCAGCTCCCCAGTCTGCCATCTGGAAGCACACAGCTAGATGATGGAGTGGCGGCATGTTCGCACGTGTCCTGCTGCTGGTGTGCACAGAGGAGCACCCACCCACCGTGCCCCGAGGAGGAACACTGCCTTCATCGCCCTCAGCTGTTTAATTCACCAAACTCAGCAGCATCCCGCAGATTCTGTAAATTCCTACTTCTGTTAATTCAAGCAATACGTTTAATTTCAGGATCTCTCTCCTGGGTCACACTGTTTTAAACCAACTTTTACAGAAGACAGGACGTCCCGCCCTCTGGTCTGTCTCCATTTTTGTCCCCATCTGGTCATTCTGCACAGTGCGAAATGGCCTGAAAGTCCCTCTAGCACAGGGCAAAGGCTGCCTGGTCAAAGGGGATGGCGAGGAGCTCCTCCAGGCAGCTCTGCCTGGCAGCCACTGCACGCGAGGCTGAACATTTTCAGTGTTACTGGTGTAAGATACCACAATGACAGGGACCTTACGAACAGGATGGGATTACATTCACGTATGTGGATGGAATAGAGCAAATGGAATATATATAGACGGAATGAACAGAGTAAATCTGTTAGGAAGACAGCAGAGGGGGAGCTTGTGAGCAGCTCTGAATAAGGAACGAAATTCAGCTGTGATCTAATTGCAGAAAATCCAGGAATAGAAATAAGTGGAAAACGTCAAACATTTGTCACACTTTAATTTACAGTGTATCAGTAGTTATACCCAAAGAACAAAAGAACCACAGCATCAGCTTGGTGGCATGCACAGTGCTACTGCTCCATGCTCCTGCTGCCACTGCTGCAGCGGGTAATAGAGATTCTTCCCAGATCTCGGCTGCCCTGATGGACAGTGACAGTTCCCAGCAAGAGGGCTTAGCAGGATGAATCATCCTCTTATCAGATGCTGATAAATGAAAAGAGCTGTATTCTTTTTAACTCTGTTCTGCATCTGAGAAGAAAACTATTTCAAAGCTAGACTGATGTCACACCATCCGATGCATCAAAGAGCAAGAGATGGAATGGGAAAGAAGCAAGATCTTGAGAAGAACCAAAGCAGCCCTCGAAATCCAAGGCTCCTCTGCTTCCTGGTGCCTCCTTGCTGCACTCAGATAGGAGAAAAGCTACACTCCATGCTATGCTTTGATGCCACGCTGCTTAAAATTGCTTTGCAAAGCCCAATCTTTGTTGCAAATTCCAGGTTGGATATGTCCTCTGAACGCAGTTGTTTCAAACCCAAAGCTCTCTCCTGGCTTTAAAAGGTGTCTTGGGCGATTACAAAAATAGCACAACCCATTTAGTCCTTCATGTCTGCTCAATAAAAGTCATTCCAGACCTGTTACACCTTTTATGCTGTAACATCTCCTGCTTCCCTACTTCTAACCATTATTCAAAGTACTGGACCCTGATAGTTCCTTTCTCTCGCTACTTGATTTTTTTTTTTAAACCTTGTGTATTTGAACACACTCCCTAGAGTGAGTCCTTTGAAAAGTAATCCATACCAAAACAAAGCACTTTTTAAATGGCAGAACAAAACACTCATAAAAGTTCATAAATGGCTTGCTATTTAAATCTCATAAAAGCAGCCTAGTTAATTACTTCAGTTTGAATGTTTCCTGTAAATTGTGCACTGTACCCAAGGTCAGCAATAAAGGGAGAAGGGTTTTCTGCACATTCTACAAAAAACCCCCACTGATTTCCTTGCATGCAAGATGTCTGGATAATTTGCCTCAAAAACAGTTGGCTTCAATTGCATAGCTATTACAGTTTTGACAGTGAAACCTAACCCTTTATATATATATATATATACACACGTACATATACGATGTACGTATGTATGTATAAAACGGGTCCTTCCTCTCTCTGTTTCTTCTTCCCTCCTCCTCCTTCCCCGTCTCCCACTCCAGGCTCTGAGCTGATGCCCAAAGCACTGTCTACACGGATCATTGGTGGCATATGGTGGTTCTTCACCCTAATTATCATCTCGTCCTACACGGCCAACCTTGCTGCCTTCCTGACGGTGGAGAGGATGGAATCCCCCATCGACTCGGCAGATGACTTGGCAAAGCAGACAAAAATAGAGTATGGAGCAGTGAAGGATGGAGCTACTATGACCTTCTTCAAGGTGAGACCAGACAAAGGCCTTCTACCATCCAGGCAGAGATGCAACGCCCTCAGGCCACCAGGAGTGAGAACAAAGAACCAAAGACAAACAGCCTCCTAAGCCACCCCTGCTTCTCCTTACAAGCAGGTTGTTTCAGTCTTGCATCCTTGTCAAGACTTTGACCCCTGCCAGTTTAGCTTACCTAGATTCACATCGTGGCTACTTTCCCCTCTCCCCATTGCTAATTGAAGTCACAATTACAAAATTATATTGATTTTACAGCTTCAGAGACTGTACCCAATGTTGGCTCAGACACCCAAAAACAAAGCACGTTAGGCACAACAGGACAGGCGTATCTTATATTAAAGCCCTACAGAAAAATCCTACATTCCCTAAAGCATCTTCCCTATTTCCACATCTCGCCCATTGCAGCGCCTTCCTTGGCTCTGCACTAACAGCTCCACAGAGCCCTTGAGGCTGACCCGGCCAGCCTTCAGGGACGGAGGAGAGAACAAATGAATCCTAAAGCTGGACAGATGTTGCAAAGTGCCCTCCCTGACCGGCATTTTTTACAGCTGAAAGATCTTTTTTGTCCTTCCGGTATTCACATTAATGTAGTCAAGTTTTATTAACCTCCGAAACCCTGTGCAAGGTAACACCACCAATACATCAGAATCAGATTACATTAATTTCTTCTCTTTAAAGGAAAATTAATTTCAGAAGTTAGCCAACACTGCAGAGGAGGGTGCTAAGAGCATTCATATTTCACTATTGCCTCAAAAATGGAAAGAAACTGAGAGACTTCAAAAGACCTTTAAAACCACAGCTGGCCTGTAAAAACACACTTTTTAAAAAAGAGCGAGGCAATAAAGGAATAGAAATGAGGGGTGATTAATCTAAGGAATGATCACCCTGGCTCGGAGAAGAATTTAACTTCAACAATGAACTCAAAAAACCATCTTTCAAGGAAAGGTTTGGCATTACCTATGCAGGCGGTGCAGGGCCCCGGCCACGCTCCCCTGGGAGCACCGGTCAGAGCTCAGGCCTGGCTGCAGCGCGCGCAGGGTCCAGCGCTGCAGCACTCGACCGGCGCCGACGCCGGTGCCCTCCCTGGGCACTTGGTCAGCAAGGCGACAGCAGCACTGGTCGGTCAGACCTTTGGCTGCAGGGACGGGGCTGCCTCCTCCCGCACCTCTGCTGCGAGCAGCGCTGGGGAATATTCCTTTCCCTCTGGCCACCCTAATTCACAAGGAAATATGTGGGCCAAGGCATGACAGACACAGTTCATGCTTTAAAAAGCAGGCTGTGCCTGGAATACTGCAATGATTTGAATAGGCACAGTATAAAGGCAGCTAGACTAGGCCGTCAGCAGTTTAATTGCCAAGACCATTAAAGGAAGCCAATGTGCTGAATTTTAATAACAAGAAACAGCAGCATTCTTCCGCAACTTTTCTTGGCTAGGACTTGGTTAAGGAGCCACTGTACTTTCTGAATCTCTACGCTTACTTTGCCAGGCAGGAACGCAGATTGGTAAAGAAACATGGAAGATTTTGTTTGGTTTGATCTTTAATTAATTCTGGGAAATGAAAATGTTGCATAGAATAGCAGGTTGCTGCTGGTGAGCTTGCTTTCTGCAGTGGAGCTGGTGCATGCAGGTTTGTCTTTGGCATGGTCAGATGTGTTACGTTACCTTCCAAAAGCAATATAAACCTTCAACAGCTATTAGGAAAAGACAGACTTTTACTGTTGTGTTTTAACTACTCTTTCCAATAAGAGTTTTATAAGGGAATAAAAGGAAACCGTCTTTTTTAAAAATCATCAAGGACACAGTATATTTATTGTTTCATATCATTATCCATCAGAATCATTCTTCAGGCTTCTAACGGGCATTGGGCAGGGTTTATTGATGCAGTGTATTTTCCTTTTTCTTTTTCATTATTATTGTTTGGAGATGAATTCTCAGGCATGTCCCTTCTGACAAGCATTTCGATTACTGGAGCAGTGAGAGCGCTCGTGCGGGATGCTATGTTCACTTGTCCGTCGAGTACAGAGAAATACAGGAGAGCCAGAACTTCCCCCACCCCTCACCGAGGTCTTTGTCAAATGACTGGGCAAATCCCACGGTGGTTTCAGTACGGCTGCTCTGCCAGCGCCACCTTCACGGGGACATCTGCCAAACAGCACAAAGGTCTGGAGGACAGAGCAACGGGCACCGCCGGGCTCTGCTGAGGATCTGCACTCCCTCCGGATGGGTGGGACTGAAGGAACGGCGAACTGCACGAGGCTTCACGTCACCTTCTGCTAAAAGCTCTGCTAAAAGGGGGGTTACCAGGAGAGAGACGGCTGCTGTGCGACTGCTGCTCTTGAAAAGCTCCTGGAGATCTGGCGGTCAAGCACTCCTGCAGTTTGCTGAACAGACTGTCACTGCTGGGACAAAACACTGATGGCAGCATCCTGACTGGGATCCCCCATTGTACCTATTGTCTGGATTATCCACTAGGACCTGGCCCAAATTGCTACCTTGCTCCTTGTAGGACTGTTCCCCAAAGTCACCCCCGTCACATTAGGAACTCATTCCTCCGCTTCTCCACATTAAAGAAGCTGCAAACCACATACATTGACACCCCCCTGCCCCCTCCAAGCTGCAGCCTGGGCCCTGCGGCCCCTTCGTCTGTGACTGGTGGCTGTGGCCGTCGTCGTCCTTCGCTGAACCTTGTATAGGTCTGCGGCCCCTGGCACCTGGGAGGTCTGACAAAGCAGGACCTAGGGCTGCAGGAGGAGAGCACGATCCCAGAGCTGAGCTTAGGGGGCAACGGGAAACGGAAGGAAGAGGAAGGCAAACGCCGTGCACACTGCTCCCTGAGACGGATCCCAAAGCGCTAACCAGTTTTCTGCCCATGGTCAGGCCAACCGAGGGTTCATGCAGAGCTCGCTGAAGTCATTGCAGAAACTCCCTGTTGAACCAAGCCAACACACATCTCTGGGGCAGACCCACAGCAAGCGATCTTGCTCCCACAGATTTCTGCCCGTGCAGCTGAGCTAACCAGCTATGGCAAATGGGGAGCAGAAGAGAGAGTTTTACCAACCATACTGGCAGAGTTCAACTTAAAAGAACTTTTGAGAAGCTATTTAGTCCCTGGCAATGCAGATCGAGTTACAGGAATAAACACAGATCAATTAATTTAGGAACAGCATCTAGCGTTCATTATAAATCATGCCAGAAATCCTTCATCTCTTGCAAAGGATGCTGCCTCTCTCTGAACAAATGCCGGGTTTAATGTGCGGTTTGGAGTACGAGTGTGAGAGCATGTGTATGTGTGTACATATACATTCACTTGTACAGAAATGTTAAATCCTCCAGAGTAAGTATCTTCAGTTCGTGAAAATCAATTTATTTTTTCATACAGGCTGGAATTGAAAATCTTAAGCCTGAAAGTTACTTTCTTGCCAATTTCACTGATAAAAAAGCATATATGTCTTGGCAAGATGCCTTTGTAGTGGCTCCTCTAAACTATTCCATTAATTTATTTGAGTGACTGGTCTTGAAGCATTGGTTATTAAAGGTAGCTTCTGAGCTGTGACTCTGAAGAATGAATTTAGAGGCGTTCTCAGTGTCGTTGCAATTGCTGCGTTCAGAGGGGCTGGTACTCAGCTTTTCATACATGCATCTCATTTAGCACTAACGCAGGGTTTTATTAAGATGCAGAGGACAGCAGACCAGATTCTGATGTTATTTATCCTAACTAAAACGAGGAGAAGCTCCACTCACATGAATCGGTGGGAGAGGTGGAAGCGGGAGAGAGACACGACCCCCCGGCGTGAACCATGGCTGCACTGATCAGCAGCGCTGAACTACCGCCTTTGTTCATTAGCAATAATCTTCATCATCCCTAACGTTCCGGAGTTCCCGACTCCGGAATTTCTCTGCCAGGAAGAAGTCAGTGTTAGGCCATTTATCTTAATGGTTCAGAGCAACCAAGCATTTCTTCTTCATCTACCTTTGACAGCGAAGCAGAGCTGTCATTGAGGGGGACCTGGGGACCCTACAGAGGATGCAGGGGCGTAGGAGGGTGTCCCTGCGGGCCACCAACTCGGGTTTCTTTTATGCAGCCCATAAAAGTAAATGGTGATTGCATAGAGAAGAAATTTGCACCTAGCCACAGCACAGCAAATATCAGTTCAAACCAGTAATTAACCCCAGTAAGGATTTTTTAAGGTAAATTACTTAAGCTGTAAAATCAGAGGTCCAGCAAAACAAAATGTACACACACAAAAAAATAGTCCAGCAAAATAAACACAATTTATGTGCATTCTTTACTGACTATTAAATTACTGCTAAGATATTCTGGCTTATTGAATGGTATGTTCTCTGGTGACATCACCCAAATTCCCATAAATAAGCAACCACCTTTGCAGTATGGCTGAAGTATTCTGACAGGAGGAAAGGGAGGAAGGAACAGCTTTTCCCCTAATAGGAAAAAATGTATAGTGGTCGAAGCTCTCCAGAATTAGGTGTGAGCTGGAGCACCGTACGCTCCTCACCATGGCTGCTCCTGCAATTTTTGATTGATGACTGCTCTCACAATGACTGACAATTGCTTCTAAATTGGACTTTTAACAAATAGCCAGGTCTATCAAACTCCTAGTGCTGTGCTGAGAATTACAGTTGGTGAATTTTCACTTGGAAAAGGAGCGTTCTTATCTCATGTTAGCTAAGTTATAGAAACTAATAGGAAATAAATTCCCAGTGAGGAGGTGGCAGGTTTTAGACTATGGGGAGAGCCTGCGATTGCCTTGACCAGAGCCGTGTGTCGAGCCGCCCTGCCTGCACCGAGGGCTTGACCTGCCCTCCCTGAAGGAGCGAGCACAGCCTTACCTTTGGGGAAGACGAGGCCATCGCAACCAGCGGCATTTTTCAGCGGGGAGATAGCCCTTCTCTGCTGCGGGGCTCAGCCCTCCATGGCCGGGTCTCTGTTGCGGCTGTTTCATTAGGCATGAGCAAGCAGCGACAGGTAGCTCTGGCCTCGTGGCAAGCCCTCACCTAAGCGTGCTCCAGCCAGAGAGGGTGCTCGCCCCGCCATGGGTGCCCCCAGCCCGGTGCCCCCCACCCAGGACGCCCAGAGGGGGCTCGAAGCAGCGCAGCCAGAGCTGAGAAAGCTGGGCTGCTCCTGGCATTTCAAAATACAATTAAGTCCTTTCAGCGGGTCAGAAGCGGTGATTTAAGAAGAGAAGAGAAAAGTGTTTTTTCTCTTCCAGCAAGCCCTGTCTCATGTAATTTAAGTTGCCTGAAGAGCTACAATGCCTCATGCAAGTCCTATTAGCTTCACTAAATGCAGCCTATTGATTTTTTGCCAGTTTATTTTGCTCTATGCTTTAAACTGGGAGAACACTGATGTTGTTTAAGAGCTCTGTGTCAACACCCAAGGAGCATTAAATGCAGGAAGAGAAGGAGAGAAAGGGAGGGCCAGGGAACCCAGAGACCTCTGATGTGAACTATATAAATGTTAAACAAGTCGTTATCAGCAAGCCGAGTATGCTATTCATTTCAATTACCCATTGTAATGCACAGATATTTAATAATCCTTTTGGAGGCTACATTTCTTGCTGCTCTTTGAGGTTTGATAGATGCCACAAATCTACCTTACAGGCACTGGCCCAGATTTTCAAGCGAGGGAGATTATCCTACCTCTTGAATGAAGTTTGCTCCAGCACATCCACTACTGCATGTTCATCAAGTGGATTATAACAAGCGTGAGCTTTAACTGAGAAGAAATGAGTCCGTGGTTATTTCAGTCAGGAGAATGAGCCCGCAGGGTTAAAGACAGAGGAACAGCCTTTGTCACTGTGCTATACTTTGGGGTGTTAAGCCACGTGCCAACTTTTGTTAAATATGCTGAAAAAAAGGAGGTGGACAGGCAAAGCATTTGAAATATAAAGCATTATGAGGGACCCTTTTCTTAGCTAATTTACGCTTATTTACAGTGGTTTTATGAGAAGACCCTATGCTGGCATGTTTTGGGTGATACGGAAAAATGAGGGGGGGATGTGATAGCAGCAGTTGGGATGGGCTGGGGCTCCATCTCCTGCTTTCTTACGGAAAGAGAGCGACCTGAAAGGGAGATAAATGACAGTTAAATCAGAAAGCGCAGCTTCTGCCGCAGCGACTCCTCATGCAGCTGCAGGTGAGCAGTTACCCTTATTCAAGGCAAAGCACAAAGACTTATCAGCCCCTCCAACTTATCAGCCAGCTTCAGGCTCTTGCTAAGTAGTGTTGTGGAGGAGGAGGTTTTGGCTGACTAAGCTGCCTCTTACAAAATAAGAGACCTAGGAAAAACAAGAAATTAGGCAGAAAAGACGACTGGCACATAAAGGAGCAGGCAGCAGCATGAACACAAGCCTCAATATCCAAGTGCTTTTCCAGAGCTCAACTGGATGTATAGAGCGGGTTTGATGAGCGCTACATTCACCCACGGGAATACAGTGACCAGCGAGGGGGGTACTCCAAGAGAAAGCCGATGTGCCTTTCCTGGGGAGTCTTTCTAGACTAAAGCCAGTTATGTCTTTTGTAACAACCTACAGAGAGACGACTCAGAAGGTGGTCGTAGATAAATGGCATATTTCAAATGTTATAGAAAGACATAAAATAACCATACTTCTTCTCAACCATACTTCTTCTCACCCAACACATTTTCTAGAAGAAGAAAAAAACATGAATAGTAAGCTAGAAAACATATTCCTCCTTTTTTAACAGAACGCCTGCTGATAGTGAAAGAATATCCATGTTTATTTTTAGCCGTAAGACAATCTTCTTGAATATTTCTATGCCTCTGTTTACGTGGGTACATTAAATTTGTTTGGCAGTTGCACATATCTCAGAGGAGACATGTTTCCTTGTGATGCTTGAGGAAAGACAAAAATATAATAGAGTGTGTGCAAAAGAGAAAAACATGCCCTCTGAAATGTTCTCTGTCTTCTCTCATTGTGCAGAAACATTACAGGATAAACCAAATTCTGGTTAGGAAACTAATACATTTAAACAGATATACTGATAGCCTGTCGCACTAGCAAGTTCTGCAGGGCACCAAGGCAGCGTCTCGCTGTACCTTACTGCAGCCAACGAAGGGTTCAGTTCCACCTACAGGACAAGGTCTCTGGAGCAGCGGCTCTTTCTGCTGAGTGTCCGCACAATGTGTGCTGGAACCTTTGTCTCTTGTTATGGCAAGGTGAAGCCAAACAATGTTGGCAGTGCAAGTAGAGAGATATTTAAGACAAGGTCAAATTGGTAATAGTTCCATTATGTGATCTGTTCTCAAACTGGTATTATCGCTCACTGTAAAGACACGAGGTTTCAGCAAATAGAAGACTAATTCTTATTTTTGGGGGGGGTATCATTTTTCCAGAAATCCAAAATTTCCACGTTTGAAAAAATGTGGGCTTTCATGAGCAGCAAACCCACAGCACTTGTTAAAAACAACGAGGAAGGAATCCAGCGAACCCTCACAGCTGATTACGCGCTGCTGATGGAGTCAACCACCATCGAATACATCACCCAGAGGAACTGCAACCTGACTCAGATAGGGGGGCTCATCGATTCCAAAGGCTACGGGATTGGGACTCCCATGGGTAAGTGACAGCGGTGGGGTTTCTGTAGGTAGCCCTGGAGGGGTGCTAGTTATCACAAATACGACAGATAGGATTAAGATAGTCCACCCCCAACAGCGAATTTCCAAATACCAAAGCTTATGCTGTCTGCCTGTTGAAGAGCCCTGCTTAGTGCAGACACATTCCCTACTTTGTGTGATTTTGGTCCTGCTTTCCCTCTGTGTGTAATGGTGTTCTCCCTCCCCAGGGTCACCGTACAGGGACAAGATCACCATTGCCATCCTCCAGCTCCAGGAGGAGGACAAGCTCCACGTAATGAAGGAGAAGTGGTGGCGAGGGAACGGCTGCCCTGAGGACGAGAACAAGGAGGCTAGTGCTCTGGGCATCCAAAACATCGGTGGGATTTTCATTGTTTTGGCAGCAGGCTTGGTGCTGTCCGTCTTCGTGGCGATGGTGGAGTTCATCTACAAGCTGCGCAAAACGGCGGAGCGTGAGCAGGTACTGATTTCCTCAGTCTCCCTGCACCACCACTAGCCCAGCCGTTAAAGATTTTGCACACTGACCCCAGAGACAGGCAGGGAGATGGGCAGAGGGATTCAGACCTGTCCCTGCTGCCTGGAGGTCCAAGCGCCCGCAGCCCAAGGGCTGAAATGCAGCACCCCCGAAATGCCGTTCCCTAAGGCTCATTGCTTCTGTCCCGCTCCAACAGCCTCAGGTCAGGGGACAAATCATGTCTACTCTGATCAGGGTCATCTACTGCTGCAGTAACTAGACTGGTAAACATTTGTAGGGTAATTTTGAGCAAGCCAACACATAAGTCACGAAAATATGGACAGAGGTCCCTGGGAGGGACCTTTCTGAGCTGTTCTATCCACTCACCACTATCACATGCAATCATGTTGCCTGTTCCAGGCGTAACGTATACACGCATGAAGTCTCCATCTCTTCTCCCCACTCCTGTTCAAAGAGCCTCAAGGAACTGGTCAGGGTCCACCAGGAAGCCTCATACTATTCTATCAACTTTTCTGTGTAAGCACACTTACACAAATGGCCCGTCCCACCCACAGTGGCTGATTAGTGCTCATGAAACAAGAGGACTGCTTTTATGTTTTTCCCTCTTCCTTGCGTGTCACGGTACGGTACGTGGAAAGCGCATTTCCGTGCCAGAAATCAAAGCAAGCTGCCCATGGGATGGACTAGATAGATGAAGGAAAACTGCCCACTAGCAAGCCCAGCAGGATTCGATAGCCCTCTGTTTCCCAGCACATAAATCTACCAGACCCCCAGCAGGGATCACACAAAGCACCAGCACTCCAACAGCCGCCTGTAGCTCTGCCTTTTTGCAGGATTTAGTGTGTCAAAGGTACAATTCTTGCCAAAGGAGAGAGGGGTCAACCAGACGCCTATGCATCACTGAAGTCCCACTAAATGCAGCTGATGCCTTAAATGCAGCCTAAACCTCGTGCTTGCCCTCTGCAGAGCCTAGTTTCAGCATCCTCCTGCTCACGGAGAGGTTAGCAGAACATTTTGCCAGGAGTAACGGTGCTTTTTGTCCCTGCTCTCCCCAGCGCTCCTTCTGCAGCGCCATGGCCGATGAGATCCGGCTGTCGCTCACCTGCCAGCGACGGGTCAAACACAAGCCCCAGCCACCCGTCATGGTGAAGACGGACGCCGTGATCAACATGCACACGTTCAACGACCGACGGCTGCCAGGGAAGGACAACATGACCTGCAACACTGGATTGACACCTGTGTTTCCCTAGGGAATGGGAATGGGGGGGGCGGGAGGGAAGGAATGGTGGCAGACAAGGCTGGATGCACTCTTAACTAGGGAAGAAAGGATTAAAAAACAAGAAAAAAACCAGAAAAAAAAAAGCCTGGTTTGGTTCATTTCAAGTACAAGGCCTTTACAACACAGCTGCATCGATCACCGGCACAGAAGCAAGAACTTCAAAGCACGGACTGTAACATGGGTCTTAGGGCTTTTCTGTTTTGTTTTTGTTATTTTTCATTCCTTTTTTTTTAATGCTTAGATCCTACAGGCCTCATGAAGTCCAAACATACTACCATCCAGGAGTCTGATGTTTACATACTAAAAACACATGGAGGAGAAACAGAATTGAGCCAAACTGACCCTCGGCGGGTAAGGAGGAGCCCCCGAGCAAGGCTTCTTCAGCATGGCAATAAAAAGAAACACTGTCAGGTGCAGCGTGAGCAGCCGTCTGTGCGAGCATCTATTCCACACCGACATACACAGCACATTTAGGATACGTTGTCTGGGAAAGGGAAAGGTATCTGTGAAGTACTGTGATGGTCAAGGCTGTGCCTTCTCTCGAAGCAGCTCGCGGTGGCCCTTCACCTCACGGCTCTGCTGGCCGTGACCATCCGCAGCTGGAAGTCCACATGGGGGTGTGGTGGGAGAAGGCAACACACACGTTCATCAGTAGATCCAAGGCAGCTGACTACGAAGGAGCGACTAAGCCTGAATAGAACCGAACTCCTGGCCAGGGATGGGACAGCACGGCATGCACGGGAGCTACTGGCCTCTCCAAGTGACACCACCCACACACCCTGTGCCAAACTCCAGCCCGTGCCCAGGGTGACACCGTGATCTCCAGGTCCTCACCTCCTTCACTCCTTCTGCAAAGCTCAGTCTCTCCTGCAAAGAAGCACAGAAAGCGGCCAAGTCCACAGGCTTCAGCAGCAGCAGGAGCAGAGCTGTTTCCAAGAGCCGAACGGTATCAATTTCCATGAAATTCAGCAGTGCTGAACTGCAGCTCTGCTGCGTTCGCACTCAGACCAGGAGAGGACTGTATGTCTGGTTTAGGACTAAATGCTCTCCGTGGCATCAGAGACCTGAAAGATGAAGTCTCAGCCTGGGACAAGCAGCACTGCGTGAGCCAAGCCTGACACCCCTCTTGCTCTGCCCGGTGAAACACAGCCCCTCAGGCAGCATCTCCACGTGATTTAAGCAAACACATGCTAAAATGTTTTTAAGAAATCTTCCATGAACTGTGTTCTTATTTTCAAGTTGCTTAAGCCAGAAGGCTGGTCCTGCAGATGAATTTAGTCAGAATTACCAAAGACCCCTCTGCTGACCTAAAGTAATTATCGAGTAACATCACTCAGCTCCATCCCTCCACGGGGAACCGCACGGGTGGCCAGTGGGACGCTCTGCGGATTAATTTGCAAAATGAAACAAACAGAAATGGCTCTGCCCATTGTAACCCAGAACATCACACGGAGATTACTGCAAAGGTGCTTAAAAGCTCTGATTTAAACACTGGTGTTGAAGAAAAGAGCAACCTCCTGCCCTTGCACATGTAAGGGTGGACGGTGACCTGCCGCAGATCGCGCTGCTGCTGGAAACCCCTCCTGTACCCACCACCTAAATCCTGGTCTGGAGGGCAGGCAGGGCAGCGCGGCGATGGAGCAGGCGATGGTGCCTGAGCTCTGCATCCTGAAACCTCGCCCTCTGTGTCATGAGCGTAGCGAGGTGCCACGGCCACCACAGGAACCAGCAGCTGAACTGACCCAGTTTGCCCTCCCCTAGCTGCAAGGCCTTTCTGGAAAGTTTATCCTCGCCCAAAGGAACAAACCTGTTTGTAGCTGATTTCAGGTTTTTTCCCCACCTGTTTCCTTCTGAGGCTCCGTTAGGAAGGTTATCTTTGGAACTGATCAGAATTAGCAAATTAGCTCAAGGGAAGATAGCTGTTTCCCCTCCCCATCACAGAACATAATTTGTCCTTATTTTGTTCTTCCGTGATGTAAAAAAGCAACGTAGTGACCCAAAACAAAAAAGGTAATTTGTCATATTTTGACTCAAGTAAAGATATGCAAAGAATTTACGTTAAATTTTCACCTTTTCATAGAAACCGTGAAAAATTAGGGGCGAAAGCTGCCAACTCAATGGGCATCATATTCTTAATAGTTTGCTGACCAAATGACCAAATTCAAGCAGGGGACAGACTGGAAGTATGGGTCTGTTTCCCAAAGCTAATGGCATTCTTTCTGTATTTCTTTGCAAATCCTTAGGCTTTTCAGAGTAGCAGATTTTATGTTTCCTTTGCAGATTTCTAAACTCTTAGAAACTAAGAGATTTTTACAATTAAGGCAGAGATAAAAACAAAGCCTGAAACTGGCTTTAAATGTCCAGAGAGAGTAAAATACCACAGAAAATAGCATTCATTTTGCTTCTTGGCAGATTTTTTTTAAATAAATAAATATTACTAATACCGTAAACCCCATTTATTCATCTTTGACACCAATTTGATTTGATTTTACTCACAAACGTCCCAGAGTGACAGGTGAGAATCTGGAATTACTGGTGCTATCTGCCAGCGAGACCAAACCCTGCAGATTAACCTTTTCCCTTCCCTCTCTGCACTGACCATAAATCAGCCATGAAATAGCAGCTAACTTCATGCATCTACATTACGGTTTTATCTTTAAATCCTGATCACTAAAGCGTTTGACACATTTAATAAGGAAATGTTCTGCACCACTCAAAACAATGCAGGAGCTGGGGGAGCTGCCTGGGACCCCAGCCGGGTGGGACCCCGGCTGCCCCCTGCCCCGCTAGCTCCTGCTCACTGTGAACTGAGGGGAGGTGAGCTGGTTTCAGACCTCCGCCTTCCTGCTCTCAACCAGGGGCAGCTCCACCCGAGCGAGTGTTAACTCAGCCTATTGCTACACTGCTAGCAGAGACGGGAGCCTCTCCTGTTATATTCCCATTTACCCCGTGTACTCCTTGCCTTCATCCTGGGGAGCGCGGGAGCCTGTAAGCCATGCAGCGTTTAACTGCAGAGGAGCAACGAGCCTGACGCTTAGCAGCGATGTGTTGGGAGACTTCAGAAGGGGCAGACCTGATGACAAAGCCTCAAAGCCTTCTGCAAGCTATTTTGGGACCTGTTTGTGACTACTGGCGACTCGTGACTTAGAAATCATCTGACTTCCAACTTTGTTTAAATCAGTTCCTTTCTTCGCTTGGTGGGCAGAGGGACTGCAAAAGTGAGGAGGAAATAAAGAAAAAACAGGTTTGGGCTATTAAACTGTATCTAAACTGTTGTCACCTCAGTTCCCTGTCCCTTTATCACTTGCTTTTTCCTTCCAGCTCTGCTGTGAGGCAGAGCAGGGGCACAGCAGGTAGCTTTGTTTGGGGCTGCTTTTCTGTTTGGAGTTAACCAACGGTGCGTGTTGGGTAACGACGTCGAGATGGCAGATCCACAAAGAGACGGAATATGCGAAGGGGAACCAGCTCCAGCTCCGGCCGACCACGGCTCCCCCCTCGGCGGGTGCTTCTGCGGAGCGAGCTTGGCCGGGCGCAAGCATGGGTGGTCTCTGGGAAGGTCACCGCAAAGGGACCCCGCAGATCCTGGCAGCTGTCACCCGGCGCTCGCTAACCTGAGCCACACGTGGCCAAACTGTGCGCAGACCCCAAGCCCCAGCGCCCAGAGACTGTGGGGTGCGATGGCACGTCCCCGCACCGGCGTCACCGGGGGTGCTCGGGGCTGGCCGGGCAGGACCGTTCCTGGGCATCGGCGTCACAAGGCCTCTGCTGTCTGTACCTTACTTTGACATGTTTCTCAAAAAAAGACACAAAAAAAGAAAAAGAAAAAAAACAGAAAAGAGTGGAAAAAAGGAAAAAAATGGTCTCCGTGACATTCAGGGGATTTTCCTTTGTGGACATGCAGAATTTCTATGAATATAGTTTTTTGTAAACATTTTGTAACAATTTTGGTTTCATAGTAACTGTGTTACTTGCTGATCATTCTAGGCTGATGTAAATAAAATTTCCAAAAAAAAAAAAAAAAGAAAAAATTCTGATTATTTTCCTTTTTAAGACACTGTGATATATCAAAGTGCACAGTTTGCTGTATGAAGTAATATGGTTTTAAATTTTAAATAAAAAATAATTTCTAGAAAATAATGAAGTTTATGCCTGTTTATACCGAACAACTTCCTTCTTCCTTGTTGAAATTTTATACCTAAAACCAAGCTGTTTAATGACATCCCCTGTCTCTCCCCATAATCAGCTATAACAAGTCAGTGATAACAAAACCAATTCACAGCTAAACCCAAACACCTCAGGAGCAGAGCTGCTAGAGCTGCTCGCCAGCGGGGATCCCTGGGCCTTTGGGAGCGGTGACAACGGGCTTGACCACAACCCACGGAGGGGAAGGGAAGATCCCCATTTGCTTCACCTTCGGTCAGAGGGGGGTAAGACAGATGCCAAGGCTCAGACGGCGTAACTCTCCCTGTCCTCGTATAGCGACAGAAAGTTTGGTATCAGAGAAGTAATTAAGTCCAGGTACTCCATGAAAAGCCATCTGCAGAAACGCTCTCCCAGCGTGGTTCGCCCGGAGGCTGCGTGCGCTTTTCATTACAGCAAGGTGCCTGAGCCCGAGACCCTCCGACAAGACCGCAGGTCCCCAGCGGGCTTCAAGGTTCATAAAAGCTCTGTTTACCTGCTTTCCCTCTCAATGTAAGTCAAAAATCTTATTAGCCTGATAAAAGCTGAAAGCACCCTAAAGGCCAATGTTTATTAGCCTGAAATCTTTATGACTCTGCTTTATTATATTGAGGCAGGGAGAAAATGTCTGCGGTTTCTGGGATGGGAACGATGAGAGCGATGGGAGCTGTGCCATTCGAGGCTACAGTAAAACAACCTGTAAAGCAGAGACACAGCCCTGGGGACAGCCAGCGCAGCCCTGGGCTCCTGCAGCGCAGCAAGCCTCGCTCCCCAAAGCGCTGCTCTCCTTCTCTGCAAGAGATGGGCATTGCCTGGAAACGTCTTTGGCGTGCAAAGGTGGCATTTTAGGCACTGTGGTTGTGCATTTCTTAAATAATCCCCAGAAGTTGCCATTTCCTGCACACTGAGATTTAAAAGACAATTCCTTCCCTTTTAAATTATTTTTAAGGGTCACCCTCATAAATCTTTCTCATCTCTATTCACTCGAGCCCCCTGGAAAACTGCAGCTTTGACGCTCCTGCCAAAGAGGGACTTTCAGAGCAGAGCCGAGTCTCACTTTTATATTCTGAACCCTGATCAATATGCAGAGAACACGTCAAAAAGAAGAACGGGAAAAAAGGTAAAAGCAACTGATGCCTTTGCAAAGCTTCTTCTACATTGCTTAGCATGTGAGACCTGCTTCTGGGAACGAAATCCCTTCCCACGCGCAAGGGTTGCAGCAAGGGAACAGCTGCTCCCGTCTGCCGAGGAAAGCACGGGGCAGGACAGGGCAGCGCTGGCTGACCCTGCGCAGCAAACCTCTGTCTGCACGAGAAATAGGAGGAATTGTCAACATAAATCGTTATCACCAATAACGCGAGGCAGCAATTAACCTTGTCAGTCAACAGATCACCCTTTACTGACTGTGAACCCACCACCTCAAAGCTGCCAATCATGCTACACATAAATAATTAATCAGACATCAGATTTCACTCCTAAGAAAGGAGATCGGTTCCCTTTGAGCACCAATTAGTCCCTCTGGGCAAAAGAGGGAGAAAATCGGGAAAGGCGAGAGAGGCGTCTCTGCCCAATCTCCCACCGCCCTGTTCCATCCAGGCACCTTTAGACATTTCAGGTTTTTGGCTCAACAGAGAGAACAATTTTTAACCTGTATTTCTTTCAGCAAAATCTCATTTTAAAGCCGTAGTTGTACATCTGCGAGCAGGTGTTTTCCTGACCTTGGATGTCAGAGCTCTGACGCATCCCTGTGCCTGCTTGCAGGGAAGGACGGCCGACATGAACCACCACGACTCCTCCCTTGCGCTCTTGCTCTTCACCCGGCAGCTACACCAACTCTCTCCTCCTCCCTCAAACCAAACCAAACCAAAGCCTTGTCACTCAGGAAGGACTCAGGCAAGTTTGGACCTAAATGTTTTCATAAGCAAAGTACACCTGATTTCCTTAATGAAAATTTGGGGATGGATCAGAGAGAATGAGGGCAGCAGGAAATCCAGCTTCTCCTCTAATGCACTACGTGGTGGGTTTAACAGACCAAGAGACGGTCATTACGTGCCAGAAGAATTGGGAATGCATCGTTAACATACAGGCCCATAACAACCACGGAAACAGGGAGCTGTAACTACACGTAACAAGATAGCTTTCCATTTGAAAAAGCCGTTGCCTTTCAGGATCTCGACATGATTTTCAGAAGTGGCATTATCGTCATCCCGAGCGAGCTTGCTGAGCGTGCCAGGGGTGAGCACAACTCGCACCACCTCCATATCTTGCTCCACAGACGAGAAACTGGAGTGACTTGCACCACAGGGGTAGTGGTCGGCTCAGCTACAGAGCCCCCTCCAGAGACCCCTCCGTTATCCTCCCCTTCCAGGAGGAAGGAATTGGGAATGGGACAGGCTGGGCCCTGCATAACCAGAGTGTAATGTCAACGAGAGGTGAAACCCAGCAGAAAAGTGAGCTCGCTGCCTCACGGCAAAACAGCTGGCACAAAATGAAACCTACCCTGAGCCTTTGCTGGACACCCAGCCTGAATCCAAACTTGCTTGTGACATTTGGAAGAATTTGGTGATGTTCTCCTTCAAGAATTTCTGTGCAACTTCCATCTCTCATTATTTCCAGCCAGGAACTGAAATATCAAACCAGCCATGGGGACAGTGTTATACATTAACATTCTGCTTTCAACTAGAAAAATCTGAGATTTTGGCTCGGAAAGCTGTGCATCTCGCAGGAGCTCAGGTAAACAGAGGAAAAGAAACAAAGCAGAAGACGCCAGAAAACTGAAAGACATGTCCTACCCAGAGAGGCAAGGAAGGGGAGGAGAGCAGGAGTCCGGCTCTGTCAGCAGAAGGGCGGGCTGAGGGTCACGTCAGCCCCAGGACAGCAGACCAGGACCGCACAGGACTGCACTGGGGATGTCCCAGGGATGCGGCTGCACTCCCCGCTGGGCCTGGTGACAGGGACAGGCTCTGTGCCTGCTCTTCGCACCCCAGCACAAGCTACTCTTCTGCCAGACGTTTATAGCATCAGCACCCATAGACTTTGGCTTTCCTCTGCATTTCCAGACATTAAAAGCATTAAAGAAATAAAAAAGCACAACCCCCCACCCCAACCTAAGAACAATTTCCCTAATGCTGCACTTGCCTGGCGCATCCCCTGTGGCGCCTGAGAACTCAGGTACACCGGGAGATGGGGGAGCACACAAGGATGGTCTTCATGCGGCAACAGAGCACCAAGGATGGGTCAGGACTGGAACAGAATCGGGCCCGGCTGCCAGACCGAGCGAGCAGGAGCAGCTCAGATGGAGGCATTAGTGCACAGGGACATCTTCAGAGCTGAAAGTGCTGAGCAATTTGCTGGGGCAGGCAGGGTGCTGACACCTTTTATTTTAAGTAGTATCAATGATGCTATTTAGTACACTCTGAACACCGACTGAAAGCGTGAACTTAGTAAACAAGAACTCTTTTGGCAGCATTGAAGTAACATATGGACTCAGTATATAACGTGCCTTGAAATGGTTTTTGTAGATTAGCAAAGCGACTGTGATACAGCTAATACTTCACAACCCCAAAGATACTCTGCATTGGCTGAAAGGAGGACCAGGTCTGGAGTGGCTTCTTTTTGTGGGCGTTAAAGGGAAGCAGGAGGAACCAGAACACCATCTCCAGCAGAAGGGAAAGGGGCATCTTTACAGGAAGAATGAGGGCACATGCAGAGCACAGGGTTAGATGAATCACTGCAGAAAAGACTGAAAGCATGCTGCAGAAAGATTTCAGGCACAGACCATCCCATCCTTTTAGGGCTTTTTACCCTTCAGCACCGGTTAGCTTATTTTCATCCTCCCCTGCTGGCCAGAATTTCTTTCTATTTTCTACATGCATGCTGTTTACTCACATTATGGCTTTTCTCCATTAATGTGTTTATCTTTCTCCCTATGCTTTGTTGAACGCACCATTCACTGCTTCTTTATAGCAAAGTGTCTGCTACACTTTGACTGTGAATTTTGCTCAGGGAAGTTTAGGCTGCTGCCTACACTGTTGTCATTGCGGCTATCACTAACCGTGGAGATCTGCACCATTTTTACCTAGTTGGTGGCAGCCCCTTGTGCTCCTCAGCGCCGGGAAGCAGAGGGGCTGCAGGTGCCGAGGGGAACCGGCTCACAGGGTACTGCCACGGTTTGCTCTCCTGCAGTGACAGCCTGCAGGGCTGGGGAGCAGGATCGGGACACTCGCCCCTCTGGGACTGCAGCAAGCAGCAAACCCATGGGAGAGCCCTGCTGCTCCCAGCTGCCTCCAAAAATTCAAGTGGGACAGCACAAGAAATCGCAGTCCCCCAGCGCTCCCGTGTCTGCAGCACGCAGGCCCGCCCGGGCCGTTGTCCCTCCTGCTCTTGCTCAGAGCTGGAAGAAATGCCATCCCCCCAGCCAGCGATGGCCAGGTCAGTGCCTGGGATCTCACCGCCTGCAGACCATGCCATCCCACCTCTGTGGGGTTTATCTGCCTGTGAGGACTCATCTGTCCTCTCTCAAGACCCGAAACAGGCACCCCCTGAGCCAGAAAAGTATTTGAGCAAAGGAGGAAAGTTTTGGTTTGGAGGAGACTTCAAGTTGTGGAAAGAGAATGGGTTTTATTCCAAGTATTTCAGCAATATTGCTCTCCCTTTTTGTGGCCTAGCTAAAACTGCTCTGAGAGGCATAATTAAAGCGTTTAAGAAGCATCTGTCATTATTAAAACAAAGTTGATTTGCAATTTTACTATTTTGCTGCAGTTTCATTATCTTATGTAAATGAGCTGTCTATTCCCTTCTGCAGCGTGGGCTGCGGAGGGATAGAAGCCCCAGTGAGAAAATTTATTACCAGCCTCTCACTCTTAAGATTATCAATTGCAAATGAAGGAGCATAAATACATCTTCTTTAGCTGCTTATGCTACATTAATGAATATGGTCCAAGCTAATGGCTTTGCCACTCTTGTCTGCTCAGACGGGGACAGAGCATGGTGCGGGAGGACTCCTTTAGTTCACAGAAGCATTAGAGGGGCTTGAGAAGCTGGGTGTTAAGCAGCAGGTTGTTACTACAGTGCTAACCTCAATCTATTTTGCAGATGATCATGCAGCTACAAAAGGTAATACAACTGGAATAGTTCGTCTTCTAGCATGAATTCTGGTCCTCTTGATGCACTGCGACGTAATCACACCCCACAGCCCTGGCTCACATTTCTAGCTTTATAGCTTGTTCGTACACACACGTCTAAATTTCCAGTTTGCCTTGCTGCCCTGGTGTTTCCATGGCACAAAACACACTTTGTCTCTAATCCCAAACCTCCCTGAAGGCGCTGAGCCTGCCAGATCAGCTGTCCCTGGCTGTTCCTGGATGGGGGGAGAGCGCCAAGCACATGGAGCGAGGCCGTGGGGAGCCCCCATGGCTGGACCGCTGGGGCGAGGGGCCACGGCCACCAGAGAGGCCCCGCTCCCCTCCTGGCTGGAAATTCAGCGTGAACACGAGCAGGGTCACCTGCGTGTGTGGGGCTGGCAGGGCCGAACAGCTCTGGCCTGGATACGTCAGACACCTGAGCACGAGGGATCATCACCCAGATTGTTTTGGGGCTGAACAACCCTAGGGAAACTGGAAAAATTAAATGTAGCTGCTGCATTTTTTCCTCCACATAGAGCTATACAAGAACACAAATGATCTACATTATAGATCCTTAACCATTAACAGGACAGGATTGGCTCAGATATGATACGGCTTAGCTGTCACCTACACTCATACTTACAAACTATGGCCACTACCTGTCATCTGTCTCCCTAGCCTCACCCTGAAGAACCAGGCGGGGGAACAGCCTTTAAGGCGCTTCGCAAGCCATTACTGGTGCCCTTGTTTCTGTCACCAAATGTCCAGCAGCATCTGACTTGAGTAATCACCAAAGAACATTAGAAAAGAGGCAATTAGCTAAGTAGACTGGCCACAGACATTCGGGCTGAACGCTGTAATCAATACGCGATTTGACAGGCTGCCAACGCACAGGCTTACCGCCTGCTTTAACGGATGCCAGGGTGCCCTGTTCCCCAGCACCCGCCAGCGCTGCGGGTCTCCTCCATGTGCCCGAGACCCCCAGCAAAGGCAGAGGTACATTTTTCTTTAGAGCATTTCTAGCAGACAGAAATGGCGGCTAATACTGTGCAATCCAAACCTGGCAGCCAGCAAGCAAACATCCATCAGAAGTGGGTAATTGATGCTATCGAGGGCCAGTTTATTCCAATCAATACAGCACTCTGTACATCGGTATTCACCACAGCCCTCTTCTGTTCCAGAGGGTTTGAAAATGTTATTATCCAGACAAACTCCTAATTCCAACAAATTCGATTACCCAGGCAAATGAAAATAACACAAACAAAACCGTCTGAGATTCTGATGGCTGAATCGCTTGTTGGTGGTTTTATTTATTTATTTCTAACAGGATTTACAGTGCACACCATGGGCGCGTTGGGTTTAAAAGCAGTTTGGAAAGAGCAGCCCTCTGCCATCTGCTTACACAAACACAAACCTGTAATTATCTTAAAGACTACACTCCGAACGGCTTCTCGGAGGACCTGGCCCTTCCAGACTAACTGAGTGAGGCTTCTTCTCTCCCTCTCATCTCTTCTAGCCTCGTCTGCAAAAGGCAGGCCTGTTCGGTGACATCTGAGCGCTCCAACTTGGACCTAAAGAACTATTTACGTGTCCATGAATGTTAAATATGAGATTTGGAAACCTTTTGAATTTGTTCTTACTCCCTTTATGCTTTTTTTCCAGTGGATGCAGGTAGCTAGAAAGGTCTGGTAAACAAATTTACAATCCCGAATGTTTTCTAGCACAGTGCAATTTCAGTGGATGCTGCAGAATGGTCCCAGAAAGTAAAGCTGGAATTTTTATTCCCCTCAGAATTGAGATCTGATGAGACAGTCTGGACTAACTCACCGATGGACACATGCCAGGTGACTTTTGTATGCAAGCACAAGAAGTGAAATTTCAATTTTCACACCCAAGAAAGCTGTCATGGCACTCCTGTGAAATGAGCTACCAAGCAAGGATGATTGATGAAGTAAAAAACAAAGCTGGGTGGAAAGGGCAATGTTATTGTTTTTCACGGGAGGGGTGGGGGGGAATAATTTTCATTACAAAGCCTCCAACAAAAATTTAAAAACAATCTAAAATTGATTGTTTTAGATTGTCTCAAAACATAGAGGTGAGAGAAATGCCACTTTCCCTGCCAGGGCTGCAGGGACCCACGGACTGACAGCTCAGCCTCTCCACGCAGTCCCTGGGCTGGCGGTGGGCACGCTGGGCAGACACCACCCCCCACACCCCCCAAAAAAAAGACAAAAACTTTGCATGAAGCCGCTGCAGCCGTTCAGAAGTATTTCTGCCAGGCTACGTCTCGGCACGCGCCCCTTGCAGAAGTCCAGACCTTGCCTGTCGGCTGTTGCGATGGCTCTCCCGGCAATGGCCATTTCGTTCTCCCCAGACTCTACGTCTGCGCTGTTGCAATCCAAACCGTAGGTGCTCCCTTCCTTGAAGCAAGATCATTTGGAAACACTTTGCTTCTGTGTTTTACACTGGAATATGTAAAAAAGTCTTTCCTAGGCCGGTGGCAGGCCTAAGGCAGCACTCTAATTAGGCCATCAATAACCCAGAGCAGCTGCTCAGAAAGAATTCAGCTGTTCAAAGATGGAAAAGTCCATTAAGTTTATTGCATGAAATGTTGGACATGGTTTAGACAGAGGATCACTGCCAAATTATATAAACTACCAAAAATCTGCCAAATGAAGGAAGCGGAGGCAGGACAGGGCATTTTTAAACTGTCATCACCCCTGGAGGGAAGGGAAGATCCATTTATCTAGTGTTGCTATCAAGAAGCAACAAGTACGATGACATTTGCAGAGCCAGTGCTGCTATTCCATGGCTGGTTTAGAAGAACAGAGCTTTCGGGGAAGAAGGGCTGGACTAAAACCCTTCTTAAAAGGTTTTTTTCCTTGCAAGCAGACAGCAAGTTAAGGTCATAAAATGCTGAAGAAAATAACGTACAAACTCTCTATTTACTAACAACAAGAAAACCTCAGAACTCAGCTTTGTTTCAGGAGCTCCAAAAAATCTAACTGTACCACCAATGCTGACCTCTGGACTCGGAAGAGGCTTTTAGTCACCAGATTTCCAGGACCAGCTGGAAACATGCACAAGCAGGCACAAAACTCTGGTTAGCCTTGTTTTATCCAGACTTTTCAGAGTGTAAAAGAGATCTGCTCGAAATTAGCTACAAAGATGAGCAGAGACACCTCCAGGCAAAGACGTACAATTAACAGTAGCAAACAGTATAGCCTACAACTGCCGGCTGGCGTGATATGGCTGGAGTCTGCAAGGGCACAGACCCGGTTCTCAGCATGGAAAAAGCCAGGGTGGTCTCAGGGACCTTAAAAGCCCGGGAACTCCCGCAGTGCAATGTGGCGTAGTGGCCACCGCCCGCCAGTCCTCCTTGCACGCTGTACGGTGGAGCGTGCGGCAGCGTCACGCTCACCAGAAAGGCACCCGGGAACACGCACGAGCGTGCACGTGCGCGCAGGCAAGGCAACATCACCCCAGGTGGGCAGCGAGACCACAGAGACCAGCCTTATACGGACCATGGCTCTGAAAGTGTTCAGAGAAAAATCTATACACTAAAATGGAGTTAATTTGCCATATGGCATGCAAATACATGGAGTAATACAGGACTAGAAAAAACCCCATATACTTATCAAGTATCACAGGGATATAAGCTAATTACGAAGTATTTCAGTAACTGTGGAGTTTGAAATGTGATGACATAACAAGCCACACAAAAGGCTTAAATGTTCTCAAGTTGTCGAGAAGGGGAAGAAAGTTATACTTCATCAGCTTATAAACATGATAAACCATACACAGGATTAATTAGCAGGAATTCACAATTAGTGAGTTTCTCTGTTAATGCTTCAGGAAAGGAACCCATGCATTTAAAGGATCTCAGACCACAGCTGTGTTGGAGTGGCACACAGCCCAAACCACTATCCCAAGAATAATTTCTATGATCTGCATCAAAGCCTCAATCCTTCAGGAGACCAGTGAACAGAAGACATTTTGATAGATGCTTCGGTAAATAAAGAACAAGCAGAAAACTCAGTGGGCAAGTTGACGCACCTTCTCAAGCTGGAAGGCAGAGCCCAGCAGGGAGCCAGCCCGCGGCCGCAGGGAGCACACGGACGGCTCGCCAGCACAGCCCTGACCCGGAGCAGGCACCCAGGACCGCAGCACATGCTGGACCAGCCCAGCAGGACCACATCTGCTCACACATTTGGGCCCCCCACCCTCGCCGAGGCACGGATGCAAACTCCTAGAGACTGCTGGCCCTTTGAAATCACGCGTTAGAGAAAGCAGCTCGCAGTTAAGTCGCAAGAGCGCGTCAGGGCAAGGAGCACGGCCAGCGCAAAGGCGGCAGTCAGGGATGTGAGGAGGAGGAGGTAGTTCCACCTTCTGGGGCGCATCATCCGGCTGCTTCTCTACGAACAGCCAGCTCTGCAGGGACGGACTGGATGGCATGAATGAGCAGAAAGGTGCAGCAGGGATCTGAAGGCACTGTATCGTCAATCAAAAGGCCACCTGTAGGGAGATATTATAGTATAATACATGGCTGGCCCCAGCGACTGCTAAAGGATGGCATAAAGAGAGGAATAAAGGAAAGAACTTGAAACGCCTCAAAGAAGTCCTATTTTTAGGCAAAGCTGAGCACTCGCCTTTTGGAGCCGCCTGCCTCGCGATGCCGGTGGCTGGGCACTCAAATCACCAGGCGTTTCTGAAGACGTGTGCCTGCAACTCGAGAAAAGCCTTTCTGTGCCTGGGGAACCAGGCCACACGCCACGAGCTTCAGCTATGTCACCTCTGCAGGAAAGAGCCAGGCGTTTTCAGTAACTACTTTTTGTAACTAGCAAGATTAATCTGTGGGGTAAAGATTCCCATCAAAACTAATAAATAAAAATCAAGCCTACATCTTATCAAAAAGTCCTTTTCCTTCCACTCTGGGGCCGTAAATTCCCACAAAGCTAAGAAAATAGAGAGCAATTTTTAAATGCTGGTCTGGCAATAAAATACTGATCTCTCGCAAATGGAATTCGGAACATACAACAATGGGCTATACATTATCCTGCCTGAAAACTCCCTCGGGGGAAATAAGGTTATCAAAACTTTGGAGAACTTAATGCAAACGCTGATCCTTCTCCAGTGCAAATGAACACTATGGGGAGGTATTGATATAGCATTTTCCTCTGCTGCAGAGAGGTTGGTTGGAATTTGAACTTGCTGAAATAGCCCTATCGCCTCTGATTTTTCATTCATGCTGCAGGTGCTCCCCAGTGTTCAGCATTTATTTATGGAAAGGTTATTTCATGCTACCCTTCACATTATGATACAAGCTACTGCAGAGTTCACAGACAAGGTTCACATAAACAGTAAGCTTAAATTTGAAAAATCATTCATAATACTAGGGGGGGTTGGGGGGGAAATAATCCAAAATCTGAAGAAGTACAAACTGAAATTCCCTCTCAAGCTGCTTCAGTATTTGATGGGAATCAGTTACAACCTGTTTCATCTCTGGCCATCCCAGGAGTGGAAGAGCAGCAGAAGCTTTTTGCTAGCCGTGGCGAGGTGTGAGGTTTGGCGTGTGTTCAGGAGCACCGGATGAGTGCGAGCAGGGCAGCGTGGGTGAGCATGCGTTAACGCCGGCTCACCGAGGAGCCCAGCTGGGGAGACGCCGCCCACAGCAGGGCCCGGGGCCGTTGGAGGTGTCCTCATAACAAGTCTTGCTGGATGCCTACAAAGCCTAACACATTTTTTTGGTAGATGCCATGTACTCGTATCCAACGGAGGATGAGCTGGGATTGCATAGGCAGGCTGCTTTGAAGAGCCACGTCCAGTCCAGGCAACACTAACAAGGTAACAACTTCATAAATTTTAAAATTAGAATTTAGAATTATGCTTCTCCTGCAAGTTTTTATCAGGTTTCCCAACCGGAGGCTGACTTTTGTCTGACCAGAGGAAGACTGGAGTCTCTCCAGCGGGCGCTGACACAAGCCCTGTCACGTACCACCACTCCTGCATCTGTCTACCCTCTACTCGTGCAGCCACCTACCCACCAGATTGCAGTTTGCTGTGTCTCCGGTGGCTGCCAGGACCACATCAGAACTCTCTTTATCCAGCTGTATTTTTAATTAGGGTATGCTTTGCTTCTACCTGTTCAGATCTCTGTTCTGAATACCACGTCTCTCTCTGGAGTGCCACAGGAGACTGATATACAGCATACAGCGCTGGAGTATTTGTTTTCTTCAGCTGTGACACAATTTTACCACATTTAGCAAGAGGAGACCTCGAGAAACATAATTGAATTAGAAGAAACCAACTTGCATTTCCAAGAAGGAGGTTTCGCCTAGCTGACTCGCTGGATGCATGCCAAGGTTTCGCTGCTCTGCGAGATGAGGGGAACGGAGTGGGCTGTTGTATTTGTACACTTAACTGCTCAGAACCTCTCTGCAACGCGCTGCCTTGTCTAAAGTGAAAAATCCAGTAATCAGAGGTGCTTATTCAGTGGTAATTATCGTGTAAGTAATCAATTTTAAGACACTCAAATGATTTTTCCTTTTCCACTGAAAAATACTGAGTAGAAAAGTTGAGCATACTGGAAACACTACAAAAATGAGAAAGAAAAAAAAATATTAATCAAATTAAATTAAATCCTTGTGTTCTGCAGCAAAAGCAGACCCAATAATTGTCTGTTTTACAATGAATATGACATTTCTAGACTGAAACATCATCAAGATGTTTCCTGGCTTCAAAGACAGATTTCAGCATTAAGCCTGTCTGGCCCTAATCAGACACAATTTAGAAATCCCTACGAACAAAGGGGCCCCGTAAGCAAAGGGGTTCAGTAACGAGGAGCACAGTGAAGCCCCTCTGAAGGTGGAGACCTTGAAACGCTCTGGTACAGAGGCCGTTCCAGATTTGGTCATTCTTTTTCTTTGCACTAAAACAAAGCAAGCCTGCAGGGCAAGGTCCCTCTTAAGGTCCCAAAGCAGCAAATACACCTGGGTTTAGAAGGAAATGGGGCATTTTTATGGCAAGAAAAAGAGGGAGAGGAACAGACAGGGAATTTAAGGATGAAGTGATAAAGGCTGAGGCGGGGGTTGGGATTAATTTAGAGAGAACAGCATCCCCGAGAACTGAACGGCTGTTTCGAGCACAGTAATTTCTTATGGCCTTATCTCTACAGGCAGTTGGGACTCTGTCACGTAAAGCCACGGTTACAGAAATGCCCCGTTCTGTAGAAGGTGTTTGAGAGGAAGACTTGTGCCTGCCTGGCAGTGGGAAATGGGGCAGAGGGACCGTTGTGTAACAGCCTGGTCTTCCCCTGTGATGCTTTATACTTTCAGCACTGAATGCACACTTGGCAATTTTAACAAGGACGAAAGTGAAATCCCACAGCAAATACCTCCGATGCACAGCTCAGGGTGCCATCTTAGTACATAGCACGCAGTAAAATCGAAATCTGCGTCTGCAGGACGCAGACCAGGACATGCCCTGCACAGATGTCAATCAGGACTAGGGAAAATACACCCCAACCCCACGTACGTGAAGGGCTGCGTCCCCTCTGCCGCTCTGCGTTGCCCAGAAGCAGCACATTCACACAACCGTGCCTGCAGGAGCCCAGCACCCTGTCCTCTGCCCCCAGGAATGACTTATTTTGTAGGTTGACCAGTCAACATTTTGCAACCCAACCAAAAGCCAGAAGAATATTTATGCTGCTTTTCCTCCCCAGTACATTGTGAAAGAGATTTTATAGATGTACTAAATATCTGCTTTAAATTATTATGAAGTGTAGTAAAGCACCATAAAGCCATCAGTCACCTGTGGGAAATGAACTAAATTAAAGCCAGTTACAAGTTACAGTCCAAGCTCTTGTCCAGTTGTTTAGAGTTTGTTGCAACCCAAAATTAACTATGGAGGAAAGCCAGATTTCAGATGTAGGAGAAGCGACACTGGTGGCAGCAGCACCAGTAGCACTGATTTCTTGAGCAACAGAAACAGCACTAGTGAGTTCCCACAATACTGACAGGACAAAACAACAACAACAACAAAAAAAAAAACACAAAAAAACCCGCAGCAGTGAAGCAAGTGCCAGTTTTATTCCATTTTTGTCTCAGTCTGTGAGCTGGGCAGAGGATGAGAAGGTGACTGAATTCCTGTCGTGGCGGGGGGTGCCCCCGAGGCTGGTGTCAGCCCCGTCTCCTGCAGGAGGGTCACCGGCACCTTCCCCTTCCTTCTCCTAACACCTCTGATGATGGGCTGGAGGCGAAGCCGGGAGGAGCCCCTGCTCCAGGATCCATGCAGCTGGGGAGCCCCGGCTCCTTCAGTTCCCAGGGATGCCTTTCTGCAGGCTGCACGCTCCTTTCTGCCCGTGAATTTCTGCCTGTTCTCACACGTGGCAATATAACGCCTGACCATTTTGTAGAGCCCATTTTCTGCCATAAAATACCATTGCTCAGCCTTACCTGCAATAAAAACCCCTCCTCATCAAAGTTGCTTCCCAGCTGCCCTCAGATGAAGAAGGTTTTAACGATCTTGGTTAAATTGCCAGCCAATCCATTTCTAAACCTTTAATTTCATTTTAGCCAGGCAACATACACAGATTTTTCTATGAGCCTCATGAAGAAAACACTAGTCAAAACCTGTTTCTCCAAAGAAATTTATAGCAAAATAACATTTGTCAGTTTTTTACTTTTTCTTGTTGTTCACAATTAATGAGGCCTCATATTCTCCCTAAAACATTGAATGACTTTTTTTGAGATCCCATGAGACACATTAGACTTTTGGAATATCAATCCAATTCATGCCTTCCCAAGATTTTAAATTAATCACACTGATTGCAGCTTTATTTACTCACTGAGGTCTACTTAGTCCTTCCTTTGTTGCTGTAAAAAGCTTGTTATTCTCTTTAATTGAACTGCTTTTGTAAACTGCATGCATTCTCACTAATTATTTTCCTTAATGAGAGTGGAGTTCCTAATTACTAATGCTCTCCTGAAATCTGTCATCTGACACGGAACACTGAAGTGGCATGGGGGCCAATTCTGGGGTAGGAGGGACACGGATCAGACGACAGGGAAGGGCACAAGGATGCTGCAGGAAGCAGGGGGCTTTCTGCCCCTTCCGTGCTTTCTTCCAGCCACGCCGTGCCTCGACGTGCTCCCGTGGCCGCGGCAGGCAGGGGAGCCGGCGCGGAGCCACGTGGAAGCAGGAGACCAGAACTACGCCAAACTCTGCGCCTTTGGAGGATACACGATGAGTGGGGGGAAATACAATTATGAATTTTACGATATTTATGGTCTTCAAATGAAAGATTAATTTGATAGTGTTTCATCAAAATTATTCAAACACTTTTGCTGCTTTGTTGAAGACATTTGCCTTTTAAATTTATTTTTAGAGTCAAAACATAGAGACTTTTTTATTTCAGTAAGATTGTTCTGAGTTAATTTCCCTCAATCTAATTCTAATGCAGCATTAAAAAAAAATCAGAAACATTTGTATCGACTACCAGAAACTAAATGTGCCATTTGATCAAAAAGTCTGTGTTGTAATTTTTCATTTTGGCTAGAAATAAGCTTTTGCAGCAGAACATTCCAAGGAGATAAGTGTAGTTTTTAAGTTCAGCCAGTAAAGTAGAAACACTTATTTGCAAGAAAAGAACTATATTATCAAAGACAGAACAAAAATGCATCACTTCCCGCAACCTAGGGACAAGGCAGCAGACAGACAGGAGGATGCCAGAAAGGAACCGGCCCTGGCACGCAGGGACGACACCAGCAGCCCCAGCACTCCTGCAGGCATCACGGGCATCGCCCTGCCCAGGGCAGGCTCTAACAGAGAATTCAGAGGAAAACAATGAAATGACTTGACAGCTGTTTACACAGAGCTCTCGTCAATCCTGCGGCACAGAACAAGGGAAAACTCTCTGTTTGTTTGCAAATCAAACAAGTAACCAACAAAATCCAGCATCTTGAGCCAAACGGAAGCAGGGGCTGGCCTAACCCTGAACGAAGAGCTGCAGGTGGAGCGGGGACAAGAGCAGGCACCCAAAGCCAGTACATTGAACTCAGTGCAAGGGGAAATGGGGGAGCAGAGGAAGGGTGCAATGAGCCATAAAATAGTGGCTATAGCAGGGCAAGACTGCCTTGACCAGTAACTGTGGATAAGCAGTTTCAGGGATCTGGGCACAAGGCAATGAAAACCTGAACAAATTCAGCTACGCAGATGGAGAGAAATAGCTTAAAGATGCCAAGCAGTAGTGTACAGCACTTCCGCACAGACTCCCTGGTGAGAAACCCAAGTCTAAACTTTGGAAACTAGTATTAGGGTCAGAAGCGAGTGTGTTGTGCCGTTGCCTGGGCTCCAGAGGCTTCTGGACATCAGGATGGATTTGCTCGGAAGGGAGGAGCGCTGCCATCTCCAGAGTCACCAGTGACTGTTCCTATGAGTTTCTCACCCAGGTACACACTCAACCCAGCCTTGCCTAATTCACGAGAACAGGTGAGTACACAGTGTGCAGCGACTCTGATGCAGACACTGTCAGGAGCTGTAAATATGTCGTACATGCTTGTTCATATTTATTTGTGTGTTTATTCTTCTTCCTGGCAGTGACATGGGTTTCAGGTCAGTAAGAGCATTGTAATGCTTGGTGAATGGCATAAAACAGCTTCTGTCTCTAGTCAAATGCATAAAATACCAGTATCTCGTCTTTAGCTGAATACGTTACACAGGTCTCTTGCAGAATGGATCTACTAACCAGATTAGATGCCATTTGAAATCTCTGGAGAGCACTCATAAATACATTACCGGATTTGCATAACAACAGGCAGTTTAAGTGGCACACAGAAGGAACATGATGATCTGCAAAACAAACCTGCATGTCTGAAAACTCAGTACTCGGTAGTCATCCCGTACAGCATCAATCCACATCTCAGCGAGCAAACAGCAAGTCCTCTGACTTGATCTTAGTGATACAACAACAATCTTAAATAATGTCCCCTACAGATTAACCAGCAGGGATGGAACCCCACACCTCTTCTCCACAGCCTAGGCTTACACCACAGCTACGTGCAGTATTTGGTGAGGGACAATGAAGTGGGATCCTGCCTGCACAGCGCGCTCTCCTGTGCTTTATGGAGAGCACAGGAGTACAGACCATACCAAGAGCAGCGCAACCCAGCCTCACGGGTGACTGTCAAAGAGCTGATGCCTTTGGAAGATCAAAGGACAGTCTGCGTATGGTACGCCCAGGCTGTAACAGGCAGAGACCCAGGAGGAACTTACTCTGCCCTACGCAAGAGATGCAGAGAGGCATCACGTAGAAGGGTTTCAATCAGCTCCGTTCTGGTTTGCATCTTCTCTCAACATTAAATGTTTTTAAGAGACTGCATGGGAAGGTTCATTTTCTTGGTTCAAAGAAGGTTGTGATCCTCTGACAGTCACCCAAACAGTATGTAGTTTCTGGAAGCTGAAGTGAGCATTAGGCCATGAACAAATGTCAAGATGCAGAAGCAGCCCAAACCAGCAGCAGGCACAAGCTCAGAGTAGCAGGGTGAGCAGCAGAGCTGGGCACAGGCGCAGCTGGCAAACGTTTGGGGAAGCCAGGGTCAGGCATGAGGCAGTAGTGAGGTGCCCCAGAAAAACTGTGTGGGTATGCTAGGCTAAAAATGAGCAGAATTTGAACAGAGTTGGAGAAAGAGTCTGAGATTATATCTGACTTTGTCACTCAGTTCCACAAACACCAGAATTATCTCCCCTCGTCCAAAGGTATACTCTTTTTTTCAAAGAAAATCCTACTGGAAAAGACATTTTTCACTGTGACAGATGACCATTTGCACCCAATTACATATCTCCCCCTTTCCAGGTGTGGCTAGAAAATTATATACTCAGCTCAGGGACACAGCTGGATGCCATCCCCAGCCTCATCTCTTCCAAGACTAACGAGACACTATGAAGAGTGAACGCTTTGATAGCTCAGCACATTACAACAAAAAATCTCAGGTCGTGCCGACAGCCGGGAACATTTAAATGAGACGACCCCAGTTTTAGTACAGGGCTCACTAAGTGGAGAGCTTGCTATTTTGGGTAGACACAGAGAAGTCCCTGGTGTATTTAGAGCTTTAAGAGGAGTGTCGTGATGGGCAGTTCTAATGAAACCTCAGCTGCAGAGCTATTCACACAGATGTTTTACCAGCACATAGTGCAGCAGGCTCCGCATCAAGACCTTCTGATGGACGCAGGCCCAATTATCTGCCAAATGTTCTTCAGCTTTCCTCTGACCAGCACTAATGGACCCACTTACAGCTACAAATAAAAATTGCTCAGCTTTAAATGAGAAAAAATACTTCGCTGTGCATTCATGTGGGGGGGCAGGACTGGACTGGAAAAGCAGAGGCACAAAGAGCAGCAGCAGGACTCAGCTGGATTGGCAGAGCTTAAAGGAATAAAATGCGAGAATTACTGCAAAAGCGCCACTTGAAGTGACTATCAAATCGTGTTTACCAAGGAAAGCTGTGCAGCGGCTCTGGAACACCCTTCTTCCGACAAGCACCCACGCAGCAATGCAAGCGAACAAAGCAAAGACAGAGAACAGACGGAGAAATTAGCAATGAAAGGAAAGTTTTCCATCTATGCTGTATGTTTCCTCCCAGCCTGAATAAGCATGTACATGGACACAGTCCTTTGTGCGAAACAACCCAAACTGAAGCTAACACTTGCTAGTGCTCTCTGTGGTTATTCTACCACTGCCTGAGGCTAGAACAGCAAGGGAGTGTTGTCGCAATGACGTGGGATGCGTTCACAACCCTCTGGGTGAAGTTGCTTCCTGGCAGCTTGGATCCAATTGTTCACAGGTATTTTCACTGATACCTGTGAACAATTAGATCCAGGGGCTGGTGTGGAACATGCCACGTTTGCTGGCACGTCACAGAGTCCAGAGTGCAGACCCCCTTCTGAATCTTTTCTTTTCTCTGAATTTTGTTTGGGATCTTCTTCTTTGCTGGGATATTTTGTTCAGTTCTGATCTTGCATAAATCTTTACATTGTTTTCTCTTCCACCTAGGCATGGGCTCTGCCATTCCCTCTCTGGTGCTGCACCTCTTTTCATGCAACTCTTTGCTCTTGCACAAGCTTCTGAAGTTTCAAATTTCCCTATTTGCTTCCTCATTCACATCCACTGTAACATTTCCACGACAGGATGTCCAGCTCTACAAAATCCATGACACTATCCCAAATCCCTTAAAAACTGCCTCCAGCTCAACAGCAGGGACTTGGCTTGGTACATATGTGTCACAGAAAGGCAGGTAGACATCTCTCCCAGTAGGAAGCAAACATTTTCCAGCATGGCAGCCTCACTCTGAGCTGCAGCTCCCCTCTGGGGCTTGCACACGGGAAGTCAGCGCCTGCCTCCATCCATGGATTTCAGCCTCTGGCACACTGAAGGGGCATCTGCTTTCACAACTGGCCTGAGCAGAGTCACCTACCTGCACCCAAAGGCAACCACCAAGCTCCCATTTAGCTCAGGGACATCGGGATTTTGTGCACGTTGTTTCTCCAGTGCCTGGCCCAAAGGGGCCAAGTCAGTAACAACCCTGGGGAGGAGCGGTAATAGGGCGGAAAGAGGCTGCTAAAAAGAAAGTGCTTGTTCTGACAGTACTTCAGACAACTGCCTCTTTTGCCAAATAATCCAACATTGTTTTTCCTGAAGTGCTTTTAAAACTGAAATAACATTGAGTTAGAAAGCTCACAAACAGTATTTGAGATGTAAGGGGATGAAAATTAGCAGCTGATGCGAATTTTCTGCGAGCAGTTCACAGAATCAGATTTGACAGAACTTCTAATTCGAAAGATAAGTGTGTTCATGAACATTTCATCTGTCACGTCAGGTCACAGCAGAGAAATGGAAACGCAGCAGGGTTTGAAATGAGCTAACTTTTGTTCGGGAGTCAGGGCAAGTGCACTAAACAGCCAGAGCTGAGTGAATAATGAATCATTTATTCAAGAACTGTCAGCTTGCTTTCTTCACTGAATTGTCCTGGCTTCCTCCAGTTTATTCTTTAGCCGAATAATGTGTGTGATGAAATATCAGCTGTAATTCATTTGAGGGCAGTTCCCTGACATTACAAACAGCTGCAGTTGGGCCCAGAGGCCACAAGATACATCATGTCTCTGGCTGAATGAACACAACCTTATGGCCCTTGGTTTCAAGCCCCGGAGACATGCTCTGTTCTGGGTGCAAAGGAGGATCTCGCTTGTTGGACCCCCCATCACACACCTCCAGAGCCCCAGTCACAGGGGGCAGGGGGAGCAGAGGGGCCCACCCCCCTCACAATGCGAATTTACCACCACTCTCCCATTGCTCTCAAATACAAAGGGATGCTGGTGGGACAGGGTGCCAAGTGCTTGGTGGAAACAATCTTCCCAGACATCTGGTGATGGAAGCCAGCTGCAGGCACCTAGACTGAGCACTCATGTTCCCGGCACAGGTACATAGCCCCAGAGCTCCCAGGAATGGGGAGTTTCTGCATTGCCTGCTGCTGCCCCTCTACAAGAGCTCCATCTGAGCCCTGCTGCCCCTGACAGCTCACCGAAGCTCCCAGCCAGGGACACCCAGCTGTTAAAGGAACCAGTCATCCGAATGGAAGGCCATTTTTAGGTTGAGTTAACCGCTCTGTCAGGAGAGCTGAGCAGAGAGGAGATTCCATACGGCACCACACAGGCAGGTTCCCTCGACACCTGCCCGGAGAGCCATGAGCATCAGGACTGCAGGCACACCAGTCGTTTCTAGCGGTAATGGCCTGGGGCCAGCACTCAACCACGGCTTAGGAGAGCCGGTGGGAGCTGAACCACTGCAACTGACCTGCCATTAGCAGCAAAAGCTTTATCTCACCACTACTGATGTACCTTAGGTGTTCACCGATCTGATCGCTTTATTATCTCCAGTTGCCCTAAGAGTGCAATGATGTATTCAAAACCATGTATTTATAGCTGGCTAATCACAGCTTAATTACAGAAGCTCAGCAGGCTCTTGTATGAACACTGAGTCAAAGGCAGTTCCACTAGGAAACTTTTTATGAGATAAGCAGAAGCATCAAATTATTCAAGATGTGTGAGAAAAACCTATTTAGTGTTAATTGGACAATTACCTTTTTTCTAATTTGCATGTGTCATGAATATTAAAACCATAATAAGAAGAAAACACTTTCACTGGCTAACTGCTGCCCAAAGAAACAGCCTGCAGGGAGGAAGGACAGACATCGAGCTCGAGGGGAGGATGGAGCCGGCAGCAGAGATGCATGCCTTTGCTGCAGCTGCCAGCAGCTTGTATCAGCCTCAGTGCATTACTGCAGGTCGGAGATAAGGGGAATCCTCACGAGAAGAGAACAAAACAAAACAGCAGAAACAGCAGCACCACCCTCTGTAGGTGCTGACGGGAACCAGAGGACCTCTACTCTATACTACTTTAGCGCCCGTTGGAGCTGCACAAGTCCCGGCAGCTTGTACAGACAGGCGACAGATGAGGCCAACTCGAGAAGTTGCTGCTAACACACAGCGCAGCCCTACCTAGTGAATCAGTCCCGTCTGCCAGCGACAGGCACGTGCCCTGACACTCAGTTCGCTCTTACCAGCACAGCCCCAGTAAGCCAATCTGGGTTTGCATCCCAGTCAGGGTGAATCGGAGATGGAATCACTCACACAGCCCTCGCCTGCAAGCAACAAGAGCTGCGGCTCCTTCCCACCATCTAAGAAGCAGGGAGGGCCCCCAGTCTGTGGCTCCTCAGCTGAGAAACCCCTTCCCCGCAGACCTCAGGCAGTGTACTCGTACAGTTGCTAAAACTTTGCTGACATTAGGCAGATATTAAGTTCTGTTAAGCCAAACATCAAGCTGTATTGACCCAGAGTTAAATATTGACGGAGGCGATGCAGGCACTACCCAACTGGCTGCAGCAGTACTTCAGGGAAAACTCTTATCAGCTTTTGTGAGCCCTTCAGACACCGGAGTTTGCACGTGTGATTGGACTGACTAATGCCGCTCGCAGAGTGAGCCTGTCTGACCTTCAAGGAGCTGTGCAAAGCAGGATTTCCTAATTCCTTGTGACTTTCAAGCAAGGCATCCTAGAATGCTATTTTTTTCTCATCCATAGTGGTTATTGTTGCTGGTGAAAACACAGCTGGGTTACCACCCCAACCCAGGACTCGGCTGTCCAGGAACATGGGGAAAATGCCAGTGTTTTCCAAAGTACCTAAATACATTCTAGAAAGAACTTCTACTGGAGATAATTACATTCAATGACATAGAAAAAAAACATTAAAATGATAGGTATTTAAAACCTTTTAAAAGCCTCATTTATAAGCCTCAATGATGTTTCTAAAAACACGCCTTAAAAAAGGAGAAAGTGAGAAGAAATGCGAGATGAAATTCCTTCCCAGGGCTGTGCTGTTCCCCAGGAAAGCGAAAACCCTGCGAAGCAGCTGCGGGGAGCAGGTCCCCGCGTGGCAGGCGCGGGCTGTGCCGGCCGTGCCTCTGCTCCCACAGGGGCCGGAGAGAAGAGCACAGTGACGAGAGGGCTGGCACCGGCAGCATCCCCGCAGGAGGGAACCTGGCTTAGCTCCTCCAGCAGCAAGGAAGGACTCACAAACACAAAGCACTGCGAGAGCCATCAGAATCAGGCCACGCTCCTCTTTGTTTTCTCATGTGAGCGATGGCAAACCCAGGAACTAAGATATCGCAAACTTCTGTCAGCTAACACCTAACAGGGCAAGGTAAACTGGATGGGCTTGCAGGGGTGTAGGCTGCAAACAAGTACGTTCACCTAACCTCTTTTACGCTTTCATAATTTACCTCTACTAAAGAGTCATAACAGAGCTATTTACAGCAGCCATTAAATAAGGCAATATTTCAGCATTGATTTTGTGTCTTTCCCACTAGTGCACACAGCTTTTGATAACTCAAACCTTATGGATTTTTCTATAAACAAAAAATTAATATCTGCAGCAGGAGAGAGTATACAACTGGTTACAGCAGTGACAATCCAGGGCCTCGCGGATGCTGGCCGGAGGGGGGGAAAAGAGGGAGAGAGAGAACTAAGGCACTTGTGGCTTGTCTGTCTGGGGATTAACAAGAAGCCAGAAAAGGATGTTTGAAGAAGAGCAAATGATATGGCATGATCTGTGCTGCCCTTTCAATTGCCCATGAAACATTCTTCTTTTACTTTATTTATTTCTGTTAAATTCTACTGCTCCTCAGGAGACAGTGCCTCAGTCTCCAAGGGCCCAGGCACACCAAGGGACTCTGCTGGGCACAGGAGGAGCCCAAGGATGAAGAGGGAAGCAGAGAGCCTCCTTCAGTGGGACGGGGAAATGTCCCTCCTCCCTCCGGCCCTAGCCTGCTGTCACTGCTGTTAGCCATGATATGCCAACACCTATTTAAACAGCACGCCAGCGTTGCACGAGCCTTGTTCTGACTTCCTACGCAAAGCACCCTGGAGGTCCCCACAAATATGCAACCAGAGTGTGAGAAAAGGGTTTGTAAAATGAAGAATTCAGGTACATACAAAGGGAGGAAGAGGGAGCTACTGTGGTTTGTCCAGGTGGGCTTTTTTTTTTTCCTCTAATCAAGTAAGAAAGAAGGGAACTTTGATCAGGATTAGGTTTTTGCTAAGGACGCAAGAGCTTGTTCAGGATTCACATCAGAAAAAGCAACCAGTTCAGAGCCAGCATGTTGTCTCGTCCCACTCGGTGGGTTGCGAGATGGGTGAATCTTTTTGATTCCCCGAGGGTTTGTGCACCGACAAAGGCCAATCTCTGCTCGGCAGAGCCGCGGGGCCAGTAGAGTCACGACAGTGACTCAGAGGAACAGTCTGACTAGCAGTTTTATTAACTGGCGAATTCAACAAACAGACAAACTTAAACTGGCAAGCCCAACGAACAAACAGAGGCGATTTGGCAATGGAGCTATTTTCCAGGCAACCCGTCACAATTTATCCAAAACTTATCTATAGTGGAAGAGTAGAGAAAGAGAGAAGCAAGAAAAGGAAAGGAGAAGAGAGGAGGATAGAGAAAGGAAAAGCATCACCACCCTTGGATCCCACGATGACCATGACAGGTATGGCAATCCTCCGGTGGTGGGCGCGCACGTGGTTCCCTGGGGCCGTGTCTTTTATACCCTAGTCCCTACCCCCCATTATGCCCCTTGAGGACTTACACTGTTCTTGTTCAAGAAAGTTCTCAACCTTCTGCGCAGGCGCTGTGGGAGGGGGGTGGTCGCAAGCCCCTTCCTCAGATAAACCCTGTGTGACCTCTGGCCATAGGTGGTAAGGTCCATTGGAAGCCAGAACTGTGCATCCTCCGACGCGCTCTCCATGTCTCGCTCTCCTGGCGTCCCGTGCTCGCCTGCCATCGCCATGCAAATCGCGCCTTGCCTCACTCAATGTTTTGAGACATTAACTCTTTCAGTCTCTCACACATGTAGACAAACTTTAGAGACTGAAGTCAGAAGTGTGTATCAGTGAGAGCACAAGAAAAACTCCTAGGGTCAGCACTGCAGCTTGGAAACAAAACGCTCTTCTCGCATCTGAATTTGTTTGGGATTTGGCTCCTTTTGTCTCTGTTTTTTCTGCAAACACTAAACAGACCAGGAGTGAAAACCGGAGACAGAATGAAACTACCATCTTCAAGAAACCTGCAGTCTGCAGGAATTGCTGGAGGACAAAGAACGTCCAAGGACAGCAGTCAGGCACTTGGAGAGGAGAAAGCAGTGCTGGAGCTGGATCAGGGAAGGATGGGGACAAGGAAACCTCGACTGATGGACTGGGGTTTGGGAGGATTCAAGTATCCTTAGTCTTCACAGCTTTCATCTGCTGCAATGAAGCGATGAACACGGCAGTAAACTGGGACTCAAAGGCTTCATTTACACATTTCAGCAGAGCAGACCCCAAGGCAGTTTGGAGACCACATCGCTGGCACACAGCAGCACTCTGCAGCTCTGGCACGGACAGGCATTAACTGGCCATTCTGTTTTCTGATACCTGCTCTCCAGGGCTCCGCTTCACCATGTCTTCACAGGGTCACAGACCAAAATCGTGATGGCATCTGAAGGCATTCTCCAGCCCTCTGCATCAATCCACAATCCCACATCTTTTTGCTGCATTACACTGAGAACATACATGAGACAACGCACTTTTCTGTGCCTAGCTGGAGTCTGACCATTTTCATCACCTGAGCTTGTGAACAGTGCCATTGACTTCACGGGTGGTAGAAACCATTCCCAGTCCATGGGCACTGGCGCAGGAAATTAAGATGAATTCAGTGACTGCACACAGGGAGTGGGAAGAAAATTATACAGCCTGGTCTCATCTCATGTGTCCATGGAATATTAAAAAAAAAAAAATGTGCTAAATCTTTACAATCCCCAGCCAGAAGTGTTAGAAAAATACTCAACTCAGAGAGGCAAGGATTGCCAGGAGAGGCAAGTACTTTTGTTAAGCAGACAGCAGAGCTCCTTCCCCTGCTCTTCCCCCCAAGGCAGTACTCCCTAACCATTCTTCATGAGACCCTTTATGTATTACTCACAGTAAATCAGAGGCTCTGCTGCTGCTGAGATAGAAGCCGGCAGGGCATACGCTGCCTGCAGTGCATTTCTTCCTCAGTGCTATTAGCTAGCAGTCAGCAAAGGCTGGGCCATGCAGCAAGCCCTCTAAGATGAGCCTCCTTCCTTAATGCTCAGAGATCAGTGCCTCCTTCGGGCAGCAGCCCCAGCTCCTGCAGCTAATGTTAAGTGCCTGTGAACATCTGTAATCAGCGCTGCCTGGTATGGCATCCCGCATGAAACTCCTGCAGCAAGACAGGATTTCAAACCTCTGTTAGCAATTGGCAGCAGCTTGCAGCCACTTCGCTCCACGCTGCCTGCTCGGGCAGGCGGCTGGGCTGCGAAAGGTCAAGGCGCAGCTGAGCTGTCCTGCTGCCGGAACAGCCCCGAGGTCCGGCTCGCTTCGCCTCTGCACTTCTGAGCTCAGCTCCCTGCAGAGATTACAGCTCTGGCTTCGGCTGATGGATCACGTTCGTGCAGTGCCGCCCGCCGTGGGGGGACTCGGCAGGTGTAGGGCCACCGCAGGACGCCTAGCAGCACGCCCGGGTACCTCGCCCCGTTTGGCAGGGCTGGTAGGAGAGCAGACACGCTGAGACTGTGCATACGTGCGTTACATTTTTGCTTATTAATGTTTCTACTAGGTTGTTTGCAAACTGGTTTTGGCTAGCTGGTTTGGATCACAAATCCCTTCTTTTGATAGGAATGACTGCTGGAAAAACAGTGAGATTAAATTAATAAAACAATAGTAAATTATAAGGCAGCCATGCCGTGCACTTTTTGTAAAGACAAAAGGGTCAAGGAAGCTATTGCACTAATCACAGTAAACATTTTTCTGTGTCATGACAGTTCTATACTGAATTTATTGCAAAACAAAAATTACTTTTTATTGTTTTAAGCAAAAGAAACCAGCTCATGGGATCAGTCACTGAACGAACAAATCTTTAAACTAATTCAGACTTCACGTTCCTTAACAAGGCCAAGTAGGGGCAATACAGGCTTTTACAGCTCCCCCAATTTTGGTGTCATTTTTCTGATTCTTTGTCATTTTGTATTAGTCTGATTCCATTAGAAGGAGTTCCAGGAGAAGTGATGGGCAGATAAAGGGATCCAACCAAAATCTAATGGAGAAAACAGAGTTTCTGTCCATTAGCCAAGCAGTATGACAGACAGTAATGGATTTCATACCCAACTGATGTGAAGCTTGTATTAGACTGAGGATAATTTAGTGATAACAGTTTATCAACATATTGATGTAAGATAATGGGTAACCATCAGACACAGCCCAGGCTATGTGCATGCCTCCTCCAGCGTGTCACTTGTTAGCTATTCCAGGCCCATACCACGCCAATCTCTCCCATATTTTGATCCCCATTTGCACTATCTGCCGCAGGCAAAAGTCATGATACTGTATTAGCATAACACCTTTTTACTGTTCCGTAAGCAGAAGCCATCTGTAATCCACATCCCAGGAAACTGAAGGACACATTACCTCAGCTGCTACAGCTTTCTATTTTAGGAAGCAGCTTGGAAGTTAAGATTTCATACTAGCTCTCTCCCAGGAAACCTCCCCAGAGTAGCAAAAAGTCACCCCCAATTTAAACTGCGCTCTTGATACAAGTCATACAGATTTCATTTTAAACAGGAAAACTAATCTAGGTAGCTGCTCAAACAGCAGCAAGCCCAGTGCAGGACTTGGATTAGCAGATCATGCCTTTGTAAAAGGATTAGCGGGACTGCACTGAGCTGAGGGTTAATTTGAAAATAAATTTGCATCTATAAAGATGCATAATGCAAAGTGCATGATGCTCGCCCAGGCCCACACATCCTGCATCTTCATGACTCCCTCGATTAGACATGTGCTGCAAACACTGCAAAACATCGGGGATTACACTCTATCAGGGCTCTGTTCCAACAATACAGATTTCTCAAAATTACAGATTTCAATCTTCACAGTGCTGTGGGCTTCAGGAAAACAAAGAGATCCATCCCAGAAAGCATCAGCTAGAAAAAGCCTCCTATGATCTCTTTCAGACCTGCTATGTAATCCTGACATGTAACGTATAAAGTGAAGATACACTTGATAATTGCTGATGCTTTTTTTTACTCCCCTGTGTTTCTTTTGGAAGGCTGTTTCAGGTTCTGTCTCCTCTGACAGACTGATTTTTCTTTCTCATTTTTCATCTAAACTTATTCTTGGCCTGTTTACACCCATTTGTTCTGCATTAATATTATCTGGGAGTTTAAATAGCTTTATTTCCATTTTATTTCAATTTCTTCATTGACAGCGATGATATCAGCCCTAAGTTTTGTATTTTGCTTGACAAGGAAGTTGAGAATTCTCAGACACCACATGGGACCATACATGCACATGTAACTGAGTGACAAAGAGACTCGGGGGGGGGGGGGGGGGAGGGAGGGGGAGAATATTTTCATTACATTTTAGATAAGATACAAATTTTCATGCGAAACCATCTAATATGATGTTTTCCATCCAAACAAATGTGACTTAAGAAAAATTTCAAATAGCAAATTCAACAAAATAAGGATTATTATTGCTTGGTCTCATTTCGTTTGATGGATAGGTGATTTTTTGTGGGAATAATTAAAGATCTGCCCAGCATCCCGCAGGCAGGCTGCAGCAGCACTGGCACTTTACATCAGTTTTTAAGTCCCTCCCCAGAGTCACAGAGCTCTCTCCTGCTCCCGGTCTGTGCCGATGCATTCGGGCTGCCCATCCCGAAATGCCATGCACAGACCCGGTCTCAGCCTGTGGGACTTGTCCAGGACTCCCTCACCAAACAGGAGCAAAAACCAACCCCCAAATCAGCGCTTGCTGAAGGGAGCTCAGCCGGGAGCATCGCGTCCCTCTGGATGCACTGGCAGTGACACCGTACCACTGCTCAGACTCGGCGTGCTCAGGGGGCAGCGGGTCGTGCATGGTCCCATGGCAGCCAGAGAAGCAGGTTATCAACAGCAACTGCCACTAACAGAGCAACGACTTACAAGTGAAAACAGAGTGCCACCAACAGTTAAAATGCTTCAAGCACTACAGGCAGCACATGCCGCCGGCTCTTCGGGCGCTGGCTGAGCCAAGCAAGTGCGGGAGCACCTCAGTGCTCATAAGGCGGCCATGCGCAAGGTCAACACGATCAATAGACTCTGATCAGGGCCCTGGAAGGGTCGAGCGCCCCAGAGAGACTGATGGCTGCTTCCATCTGCAAGGGCAGGAGTCCATCGTGACATCCGCAGGGCAGCTCCAGGAATCACCTGGCATGACAGAGACCGGAACCTGGGCCCAGCAGACAGATCAGCGTGCATGGGGCCAGTTGGCCTTTGAAAGTGCTGATTAGGGGAGGATGCAGTTTAAGTGCCAGATGCTCCAGACAAGGCGAGGAACACGTAAGCATCAGCTCTGCAGGGCACGTCCCCTCTGACGTGGCCCGTCCCCTCTGACAGGGCCTGGCCACAGTACATTTGTTGTGGGTGCTGCTCTCCGAAGCCGGCTGCACCATTCCAGCACGGGAGGAGCGCCGAGTCCAGCCATGCTCATGGGCTACAAGGACATGCTACAGCTGAGGAGCACGGCTAACCCCAGCCTAGCAGAGCTGAGGCTGCAGAGTGGACACTGCCACAGGACTGACAAAGCTCTAACACAGCCATTGTAGCAGATAAAACGTTTCATAATGCTGTAGGCCCAGTTTCAAAACTTGTCACCAGCTAATGCAGACATTCATTTTTAATGGGTGCTTATACTCTAGCTAGTCAGCTGCTGAAAACAATCAGGATATGAGACACAAGTGTTGTTATTTGCATCTACAATTCTTTCTGAGATAGCAATCTGCAGAAAAGGAGCCTCTTTTTGCTCAGATGCGAGACAACAGGTGTTTAACTCCATCAGTGTATTTCTGATGAGAGCACAGATCCAGCACAACTATGAGGATTTTTTCCCTAATCAACTCCCTCTGCTTAGAAATATTTTTATAAAGCATCCCAGCCGGTCTCGGCAGAGAGCCCCTCTACTGCGTCACGTACCGCAGTGCAGCACAAGACTGAACGTGTAATCCCGGGCAGAGCACAGCCAAACAGCTCAGCCATCAGCCCTCCACCGCCTTTCTGGGGATGCTCAGCTCCTCTATCAGACACACACTGCTCTTCCCCGGAGCCTGTCCCCAGCGGAAACCCATGCTTGTTCTGTGTTCAGATATCCCCTCCTGACACATGCAAGTACAGTATCTATTCAAAAAGAGCTTCTCCCACTCACTCATTTCCACGTACAAGTGATATATTAGGCCACCAGGCAGAGCAGCTGTGAGCCAAAGGTGTCAGACTCTGTATGTCAGTGCAGTATTTGCAAATATTACCTTTCCCCTGCCCAGGGGCCAGTTAATTGCAAACCAATAGAAAGAAATGTGCATGCAAGCTGGCTGACAAAGGAAAAGCAGTATGTCTACAATATGCCACCCCTTTTTCACCCACTACATGTTTTTCAAAGATGGGGGGACTGGTCCATCCTGGTTTTACATTTTCTTGTAGAAAAGAAGTTAGTAACTTGCCCTAACTGTTGTGCCCATCCTCACAGGAGGGCACGGAGCTGCCGTGCTGCCCTGGTGCCCAGCACGAGGTTCCTCCGAGGGACCAGAACCATCACTGCAGCTCCGGGCCTTGTTTCCAGCCACTGCCCTCCCTCACCCACTAATGAGAAATTCACGATCTGAAGATTTCTGAGGAGACAAGTCATTGGCCGTTTTGACCACGCGCAGCAATAACCACCCAAAAGTCAGCCTTACAAAAGCCCTTTGTAGCACTCAGTTACACATGTGACATAATGCTGTTTCTCCTGCTCATACCCATACGCATACCCAGCAAAGTGTATAAATAAATAGCCAGCGTCACACAATTTATCTTCATTTGTCAGGAGTGACAGGATAACTCACTTGTGACTCCCCTGCTCCATCCTCTCCTCACTCATGAAGATTGATGCTCTTACAGATATTCCCCATCATGTATTTTTATAGCCATCTAGATGCAGGAGTTTCTTGTTCTCCAGGCATCTGGCAGTTGGTGGGGACCCGGGGCAGCCACAGGAGCAGCACCCGCAGGGTCTCAGCCCGGGGCTGCAGGGGCACCCACCCTCCCCGCACCTTCCAGGTGGTGTTTGTTTTATTTTCCCTCTGCATTAAGAGCTATTACCACAGCTTTGCTACAGCAATTTGTCCTACACATCAGCATGTGTTCTTCATCACGCTGTCAAGCCTTGCCTCAGCCCAGCGCCTCCGATTACTAAGCTGGGACAAAAGTGCCAGGTATGATGAAGGCAGGGACAGACAGACAGGTACCTGCCTCCAGTGCTGCCCCGGCTCTGCTGGGCAGGTGGCTTCCACCACGCCAGAGGAGCAAACAGCTCTGCCCACCCACGCTCCTGCTCCCCTGACTTTGCTTTTTGGTGGTCACGAGGGAGGGTAGGAAGGGGACCAGAGCTGGACAAGGGGCCACGGCAGAGCCAGAGCACAGGGCCCGTGCTGGGCAGCAGCTGCCCTTCCACAACCCTGCTGAAACATCTGCCCCAGGCTGCAGAAGCACCCGGCCTCTGACATAGTTTTGGCCCCAAAGAAGGAAGATTTTATTTACATCTGCGGGCTGGGCCCAAGGACAGGGCTTCGTCGGCTCCTCCCGGCCTGCGTCCCCTGCCCACCTGGTCCCCACACCCGTGCTCCTGCCTGCAAGGAGTTTCCAGCGCAGAGAAGGTCATTTTGCAAAGCATCTCTTTTTCCAGTCATCTCTAACACAACAACCCACTCTGCTTCATAAAAACCGCTCCTTGCACAGGGCCCGCAATCCCTAGTCTCTGAACACCAAAGGGAACGGGCCTGGCTTTTAGCCCCCGCAGCAGGGACTCTGAACCAGCCTCTCCAGTTAAATACACACTGCTTTGGCTGGATCAACGCTAAAAGAACAAAAGTTTCCAATGCGTTTCTCGAGCTTTCCCTGTTCTGCAGGCTCAGGGGTCTCACCGTTTGGCTGTTTGGTCCAGTGGGTTTGGAAATTACTCACAAAAGCTTCTTATTTCAAACACAGCTGGTGGTAAGGAAGTGCATTTCAATACTTTCTTATGGCCTGCTAGTATCCCAGGAGCTTTCTGTGCCTGTAGTTATGATTACCAGGGAAATGCATAATGGAATGAGCAAACAGTTTAATCTAATACACACCTGTATAACAACAACATTAGTAGTTGCCATGCAGCATAACAAGCACAGCACCTTCCCTGGTTATACAGCTGCTCCTCGGGTTTTTAAATGAGATTGTATGTCCCCTGTAATTATCATACAGTGCTCAGTGTGCTGATATGTAACATATATTTCTGGCATTGCTACCTGGCAAGAAATATTTGAAAATCCCTGGAGAACAGAATTATCTTAAGGATGGCATAAAGGATAATGACAAGATTACAATTCACATAGTGAAAATAATAATGAATTAAGGTGATGGTATTCCTGAATCTTATTTCCAGCCTGAATGAATTGAATTTGTGCCAATTTCTTTTCTTGCTGCTGGCTTGTTAGATGGGATCCTGCTAGAGAGGGATACTGCTGCCTGCAACTTTGAAATGTTACAGACAACAATTTTTATATTACAAGTTTGGCTACAGTATCCTTGAAATTATAAGTAAAACAAAAGTTTAAGTGTCAATGTTGTAAATACCACCACAAAACTCACCTAATATTGATTTATCCATTTAATTTTAAAAAATAAAACTTACTTTCTCTCCCATGAAAATTTGTTGCAGGCTTCAAAGCATGGTATCATCTTTTATTGTGTTAAGGAAATAGGTATTTTTAATGCCACATGAATGCAGCTTAGCATATTCCTCTGACTCCTGCCAGGGCTGGCTCATTAGCTGCTTCCGCTAGTCAATCTGGCAGTTTACCCACTCTCTGCTTCACTTTTACCCCCACTGCTGAAAATTTAGGTTTAGATTTTCTCTCTTCCTAAGTCTGGACTTAAAAGCGTCCTCGCTCTTTCTCTGGTTTGATAAATGTGGAAGAAAGGTGTGGGTGCATGGTCAGAGTGACCCAGTCCAAAGAGAAAACCAGGAGTCAGAGGAAAGGACTGGGTAAAATCACACTTACAATAAGATTACTGCAGCTGACCCAGCTAATAAACATTCTGGCTGCAAGTGTTCAATGTTAATTTGTCTGTGCAAATTGATGTGTATTAACACAGCCTAAAGAACATGCTGTGAACATTTAGAGCTGGAGCTCTCACACTGTGAGGCTGACTGAAAACCAGGCCTGGTTTCACACTTATTCTTGCCAACATATGCTAATAGCAAAATATTTTAAAGTTATTTTTATTTTAAGACCACTGTGGACCAATTCAGAATTAATCCTAAACTCATGGAACAAAACACAGAAAAAAGGGGCTTGCCCTTCACTATTTATGTATCTTTACTGCGAAACTAGGAGATACAACATATTTCAATCCGGAAAAATAATTCAGTCCAGGACATGGGAGTGTATGTGGGAGTGTGTGCAGTCAAAGTTTAGCATGAACACTATGATCAGCTTGGGCCAGGAATCACAGAATCGTATAGGTTGGAAAAGACCTTTAAGATCATCAAGTCCAACCATAAACCTAACACTACCAAGCCCACCACTACACCATGTCCCTAAGCACCTCATCCAAACGTCCTTTAAATACCTCCAGGGATGGGGACTCCACCACTGCCCTGGGCAGCCTGTTCCAATGCTGGACAACCCTTTCAGTGAAGGAAAATTTCCTCATATCCAGTCTAAACCTCCCCTGGCGCAACTTGAGGCCATTTCCTCTCATCCTGTCACTTGTTACCTGGGAGAAGAGACCGACCCCACCTCTCCACACCCTCCTTTCAGGCAGTTGTAGAGCGCGATGAGGTCTCCCCTCAGCCTCCTTCTCTCCAGGCTGAACAACCCCAGGTCCCTCGGCCGCTCCCCATCAGCCTTGTGCTCCAGACCCTTCCCCAGCTCCGTTGCCCTTCTCTGGACACGCTCCAGCCCCTCAATGTCTCTCTTGTGGTGGGGGGCCCAACACTGAACACAGCATTCGAGATGCGGCCTCACCAGTGCCAAGTACAGGGGACGATCACTTCCCTAGTCCTGCTGGCCACGCTATTTTTGATACAAGCCAGGATGCCATTGGCTTTCTTGGCCACCTGGGCACACTGCTGGCTCATATTCAGGTGGCTGTCAACCAACACCCCCAGGTCCTTCTCTGCCGGGCAGCTTTCCAGCCACTCTTCCCCAAGCCTGTAGCGTTGCATGGGGTTGCTGTGGCCCAAGTGCAGGACCTTGCACTTGGCCTTGTTAAGCCTCATACAATTGACCTCGGCCCATCGATCCAGCCTGTCCAGGTCCCTCTGCAGAGCCTTCCTACCCTCCAGCAGATCAACACTCCCGCACAACTTGGTGTCATCTGCAAACTGACTGAGGGTGCACTCGATCCCTTTGTTCAGATCATTGATAAAGATATTAACAGGACTGGCCCCAACACAGAGCCCTGGGGACACCGCTTGTGACCGGCCGCCAACTGGAGTAAACTCCATTCACCACCACTCTTTGGGCCCGGCCATCCAGCCAGTTCTTAACCCAGCGAAGAGTACACCCGTCCAAGCCATGAGCAGCCAGTTTCTCCAGGAGAATGCTGTGGGAAACAGTGTCAAAGGCTTTACTGAAGTCTAGATAGACAACATCCACAGCCTTCCCCTCATCCACTCAGGAAGAGGTATCTCATCTGTCCGCAGCGCCACAGACAACCAGTCTCAAACTACTGAATTATTTTTTTCATCTCCTGGACCAGGGTTTTGACCCAGCAGGTACCACAGCTGCAGCCGAGATGTCAAACAGGACAAGCATAGCTCCCCCGCACTGGTCTCCCAAGCCCTTCATGCAGCCTCCCTTCAAACAGTACATGATGGCTTCTTAGTGTGATTCTTTTGCAAATTACATAATTCTCTGAACAACCGTGTAATAACATTATTCTTTATTGCTAATAGCCAACCGCAGAATGGAAAAGACCTTGAGATGCAGTGGGTGGGAGGCAATGATAGCTCCCTTCTAAAGAAAATAAGGCATTTACCTTATAAATATAAAATGATCAAATAAAGCAATTAGTGCAGAATTGCACATATATAGAGTGATTCACCTCTAATTGGGTTGTTCTGAAAGCAAATTAACTTTGAAATGAGGAATGCTAAAAAGATTTCAAAAAAATATGGAATCCTAATTACTGCAGAGGAAGGAGTTTGGCAAAGTTTAGCCAAACACCGGTACAAATGTGCACGGAAACCATGATACAAGAGGCCCGAGACCTTAGTTGCTTTATTTTTTAAAACAGACACCTTCTGAAGGACTAAAAAAATAGAAGCTTCTTTTTCCTCCATGAAAAAGCGACTCACTTCCAGCTAACAAGTCTAAAGTCTTTTCTGGTATGCAGGAAAGTTAAGTTATAAGCTGGACACCCCTCCTGTACCACCGTCTCTGCTCTGCCTTTAAAGCCCAGGCAGCCCTTTTGAAGGGCCTGGGTGATACACCGGCTGGAGAATGATTAACACAACCTCACTGCAGATATTTCTAACCAGGGAGCATTTCTCATCCCTTCCCCCTCTCCATTTACAACCGATGGCTAGAAATCAGTGGCGAGACACGCGATGTGCACTAGACATCCCCTAGCCTGGCACTAGCCCCTGCCTGCCCACTTTTACAGCTGAACCAGAGCAGACCCTTTGTGGATCTGTCGACAGGCAAGGTCATGGAGGTGGCGAGGCCACAGCCAAGCCCTCCTGGCACGGTGTGCCGTGCAGCACAGGCACCCACAGTGTTCTCAGAACAGTACCATGCTTATAAAGAGGCTTCCAAACCTCCACCGGTCATCTCCAGAGCCCCCCAAGCCCCACATTCATTCACATTCTTCAGCAGCAGTACCATATATTGGATTCAATCAGATTCATACCTACAGCCATTTTGCTCCTTGAGTGTTCTGATTGCATTTTATACAACTACTTGCAGCTGAAATTACACTGCCTACAGCCTTTTATTGATAGGCTGGCAAGGTAATTAAAAAGGAGGCTTTTCAAAAAAACCTTGTGTAAACATTGGGAGAATAAATCCATATGATTACTCTTTCAACTCTAAGAAGGACAGAGAACATCCTCACAGTTACAATGATGTTCTAAAAAAATCTATTAAAACTGATAGTGTCACATATCTTATGTATTATGAATGTATTAATATGTAATAGTTTTTTATAAATATTAATAAGAGCTCACATCTAAAGGAGCCTGGAACTTACATTCTTAATTAATCCAAAATTCACATCATCTCTAAAAATACATATGCATTTCATTATTTTAGACCAATGCCTAGAAGCATATAGTTGCAAAAACATCTACCAGAAAGGAATGCAAACACAGCCCCCCTCCTTCTTCCTAGTCCCTGTCTTAACCTTTGCAATGGTCCAAAGGAGCATCGCCCCTCACAGCAGAGACCCAGGCAGGTGCGGCTCCATGGGGGAACGACTCTTGGACCAGGAGGCAGCGCTCCCCAGCTCCATGCCATGCATAGAGGAGAGGCAGGGCCTCGCCCCCCCTGCAAAACTGACAGCCTAAGCTGAAAAAGAGCTATGGTGGCATCAGGCACTAGCCGCTATCAGGTAGTGTAGGTGCGATGGAAAAAAAGCAATCAAGAGATCACTGCTGAAAGAAACCTGCGATTTGAGAAAGTCTGGCATTGCCATGTGCTCGGGAGACAAATGGAGCCAGTCCACAGACTGGCTAATACAAGACAGATGGTTTTGCTTGGAAAGGTGCAAATGAGAAGCTGCTTGCATGCAAAATTGTTTGAAATTTTTCACAAAAAATTACTCTGCTTTTGTTTAAAATATTCTCCTGATTCCTGTTCCATTCCTTCCCTGCTGAAGGATTTCTTCAGATACCTCTATTGCCAACCACTAACAAAGCTTGGTGAGGGTTCAAATCTCTCTTTTTAAACGTTTTCCAGACATAAAACATTTTACTGCTAGTTGAATTCCTTTCACTCTCTAGAATTTGTGCTCATCTCTCAAGGATGCTTTTAAAAACCTCATGAGAATGAGTTGATCTGGATAATGCAGAAGACTAAGTACAATAGCAAGAATTTCACCTTTAGTCACTGGCTGCAATTTAGAATCCAACAGCTTGGAAGAGCTATTCCGATTAAATCTGTGCACAGCTTCACGTGGACATTTTATATTCTGTTTAAGAAGGGATGATGTAGGCTTAACTCAGCACAGCTTGGGACCAAAAAACAACAAGATACATCATTCTGTAGACCAAAGGAAGAGCATCCTCCATTTAGTGCACTTAGTTTTAAAACAGCGCACCCTGACAAATGGGCACTGGGGTGTTCTCCTCTGGGCTTGGGTGGACAACAGCTTCCCTTCCCTGCCTGTTTCCAGCCCATTTGTTGCCCATGTCTTCAGGCTGAGGGCCTGTTTCAGACCCTCTGCCAATTAGCAGATATAACAATTAGAAATAATACTATAGAAAAAAATTTGCTCTGTGAAAAAAGTTACAGGCATGAAAACTGGATGATATTTTTCCACTTACACAAAACTGTGTAGCAGGTGAAAGAAAAGAGCGGGGCTAGATATCATATTAGTGGTTTAACATCATTATTAAGCACCTCCTTCCATGACTGCGCCCTTAGCTGCAAACAGCTCAGCTGTTCAGGTTGGAGACTACCAGAAGTGCAGACTGTGGCTAGACAGATCTGCAATGAATTTCCCTCTCATTAACATAAAGCCAGTGCTGGCATCTGAGAAGGAAGAATAAGTTCTTTGTGTCATTATTAAAAATATTACAAAGACACTATTATTACACAATGTTTTATTGCTAAATGATTTTAAGATATGCCTTATAGATCTTTCTCCATTAATCAATAAGATAAAATACTAATTATAACCACAGAAAGATTTTAACTGGGCTTCAAGTGAACTCAGAGCTGTTCTTGGAGAAAAAGCAATGCATTAAAACATTGACTGCTCATGTATAACAAATACGTTAGGAAAGCACCGATCTGAATTATGTCACCTTAGTTACACTTTGTATGTCCTTTAAGCTACGTAAAGGATACACCAATGAAATTGATAGGGCAATACATCAATGGCTTTATATATCATGCTTTTCAGACACACATGTATTTTTATGTTACATCTATGAATAGATAGGACACAAGGAACTTGAATCTATCAACTTCACATAACTACACATAGCAGAGAAATGAGCGTTGTGGCATTCATTCAGCCGGTGGAAACAAAGCCGAGCTGTATGACAGAGGACAGGCTTTTCCACCTCGCGTGACACCTGGGAAGGGCGGTGGCTGCAGACCACGCAGCCCCGTCCATTCTCCCAGAAGTTTTAGTCCCGCATCCAAAGAATGATCCAGACCAATGCTAGCAGAAGAACAATGCATCTCTTCTCAGGGCCAAACATTTACTCGCCTACTAAGCGATTTCAATTGGAAGACTGTGTATCACTGCACCACCTGGAGCAACTACCATTGCTCAAGTAGCTGCTGGTTCATGTGAGCCCCGAGCTGGCTATGTAGGAACAACAGCAACACAAAGAAGTCACATCTAATCAAGACTTAAATATTGAAAGTTGTTAAACCATTGCATAAGTAAATAAAATAAAAATTGCAAACATTAGAACAAAGTAATATACATAACATTTTTATCTTATTTGACCAGCTGCTAAATTTATCTATACATTTTACTTCAAGCAAACTCAGGATTTAGTGTTTAAAAATTAAATTCTCCCTCTCTGCGTGAGTGACTGTCTTGTTAACTGGTGACCTACTTAGCTGGTAGGCTTTACCATTGTTTCGCTTTCTGTTCTCGATTGATCAGATTTTTGCTGCAAGCACAATCTTCAAGACCTTCCTCCTGGGTTCACATTGAACTCATCTCTTGCATTTTCCGTGGGTTATTCTAAGAGGCACTTTCACACTGTCATCCCATACAGAAACTGATGCCTTTTAGATGCCAATTGAAACAGTCTCCTTTTTGCTGTACCTATCCTATTATGCCTAATACAGCCCCTTGTTAGATGTGCATTCAAAGCATTTATAAGGCACGAACACATAAAGATCAGTTCATTGAACCATACGCTATGAATATACAGACACTTAAATGCCGTACTTTCTATCAAAACCTGTCAAATAATTAAACATGCATATCACAAGGTGAAACAAGCTTCATGGCAGTAATTTAATTCATTATTTCAGTAGATACTAGCACTTCCTAAGCACTGAAGGTGCATTTGTCTTCATACCAGATCTGCCTGCATCAAATAGGGGTAATGAGGGGAGCTGGAGGAACTCAGGAAGAATCCTCTGCACAAGCTTTCCTCTCAGCCAGTCAGCACATTAGCACCAGGGAACAATCCCGTACAGGAATAGTCCTTCCTTGATAGAGCACCTTGACTCTCTGGGAGGGGTGGGTGTTTACACTAAAGCACTAATTTAAAAAAACCTAAATTTCTTTTCATACCTGTTTGCTTTCTTTTCAAAAAGCCACCCATCCCCAAAGGTCAACAGTAAGGTTATTCTGAAAGCAAACAAACAAAACCCAGGAACAACCAGATCTCCACTGTAGGCAACTTCCAGCTTTTCGCTGGTTCAGAAGAAGGTTAGGAGCAGAGTGGGAGGACCTGTGCCCCCCGGGGAGATGGAGTCCTGACTCGACCCAGCCCACCGCGTTCATCTCAGCACGCCTTCAGCATCGGCTGGGCTGAGCTGCTGTGCCCCAGGAGCTGCTGATTAAGATGTCCCTTCATAATGCACAGATCTGCAAGGCAGCGAATTCCACTGGTTCTGCGAGAAGGCACTCGGCAGCAGCACCGAGCGGCAGAGGTTTGTCAGGGAAACCCCTCTGCTTCCGTGTTTCTAGAAACACCACACGCAATCACTAATGAAGAAGATTCTTCTTTCTCCATAGGTTTCTCCCTATGGGCACTTCTGGCAATTAAGTAAGTTGGAAGATACCTATTAGTGTTTGCAGTTCCTATTATAATTTCAAAGAATTCATTTACTCTAGCGATCTTGCAATATAAGAGGGATGTGTGGCATCCTGTGTTTTACTCAATGAATAGCCCCTTAGTAAAGTCTGTTGACAAATGAGAATTGCAACATTTCACTGATGTCCTCTAAAAACCATTCCTGGTGTTCTTTATGGGCAACAATTAGTGTAAAGGCTAGCATTTTGTCTGACGCAAGTCCGTTACACTTGCTAAATGCCACTTTCTTGAATTTTTCTAATGACCTTTTTATGTCTTTCTGCTTTTCTCTCCTCGGTATTTCAACAAGATGCCCAGAGTCTCTTGGGAGAAAAGAGAATTGAATACTTATTCTGTGGCACTTCAGAGAAGTGGTCTCCAAAAAACCTAACCTCTACCACCTTTGGAGACATAACTAAATGTCACCAAGGAATTTCTCATCTCTTGAGGCAAATTAAACAGAGATTGGTCTCAGTTGCACATTTGACAGCTGCCACTCAAACCTCCACGATACCTTTTTTCCCCACCTTCGTCTGGCAATTTGTACTCTGCCGAGTTCCCAGCGGGTCGATGCCACCTGCTGCCGTGGCACCAGTAGACTTAAGAGAAAAGAGGTCCCAAACCCTGAATTAATGTTACAGGCACACTGAGACCAGGCACCGCATTACAAGACAGTGAGGGAAGGATGCACTGCGTCTGCTTCTGCCTAGTTCGTCAAGGTTACAGGCACTGCAGTGCTGTCTTGTGTATAACAGTCTGTTTCCATTACTACACAGTAAGTTTTGTTTCTCTTTAAATGTTCGTTTCCAAAGAAGTAATTTTCAAATGCCACAGTAAAAAACATCCTTAAGTTATAATTGCTATTTACCATTTCTTAACTTTGCAGGTGTTAAGACTATTGTTTAACTCTTATTGAGGTTTTTTTCCTTCTTTTTTGCATGTAATGACTACAAGGCAAAACAAGGGAGATAATCTCCCCACACTGAATGTATGCTTTTTACTCTGTACTGTGACTATTCTTACTAAAGGAGGTTACTCTATACTTAGGGCTGATTAAAGCCTTGAAATTCAGTAGATTAGATTACTAACCAGATACTGGAGCTAACAGTAGTTGCTTTCCATGTCTGGGGGAATGAGCAGTAGCATAAAGCTTGAGAGACACAGAACTGATTCTTTGAAGAAAAAACTGCAGATGAATTGCTCTGGTTGGTACCCAGCGTGGTGCACAACGAAGCACGCTGCTCCAAACGTGGCACAAGCAGCCACATCAATTGCTTGACTTGCAAAGCCAAGTCATATTTTGCTAATTCCCTCTTTAGGCAAACACGCAGTCTCACACAGTTGTGGACTCAGCACTCCTCAGTTCAGCGCCGCTGCCAGCCCGGGAGGCAGGAACACACCCCACGCAGCGCCAGGAGGCCAGCGCTCAGCCTCCTCGCCTCTCCGCTGCCCAGGAGGGGAGATGCGATGGGGTTACCCCTCCTTTACCTCTGCACCAGAAGAGAGCACTTTCCCTGAGCCCTGAGAACGTGCGGCTCCTTCAGCAGCTCTTCCAGAAAAGGAGGACACAGCATCGGGGGTCTCCCAACATCATCTCCGGCCCACATCTATTCTGGAAGGAACAGCTGCACAGGAGAAGCGATACTTAGCACCTTGCTGGGACTAATTGATAGGGCTTTGCTCTCCTGCCTACTTCCATTAGGAATTATCACTATCCTGAATAAAACAAATGAATATGTCATGCTCCGTCCTACTTCTGCAATATATCTTCATAATTTTTGCATTCATTTTCGAAAATTAATTTACGGAAAAATTACAAAACACAGGTCATACCACATTCCTCATGTATGTGCTGTATATCCTTACAGATCTGTTGAAATAATATTAGCAGAGGTTTTTAACCAGCTGATCGATAACACCTCTAAAAAGTTAATACACATTGAAGAGAAGATGCTGAGTGACGTGACTCAGGTTGCAAGCTGCAAGAGTATTTCCTCTGTGATTGTCCTTGAAAACAATTTCTGTTACGGACTTTTTGTGCTTATTAGTACACAAACCAAACTCATATATTTGCAAGTGATGCAAAGGTTTCTATTGGTGATTACTCCATCCCAGGAGAGTCCTTGGTACTCTCATACTCGGTCATCTCCCCTTGCAGAGCATATAGCTCAGCCTGCAAGTGCCAGGGTGACAACGCTGAAGCTTGCACTAATGTCGCAGATCAATCACTTGACTGAAAGATACACAGACACAGAAAACATGTTTTATACCTGTCATATTCAAGGGTAAACTTCCAGCACTTGAGAAACCTGCTCAGATAACTCTGAAAAGCAGACAGTTGTGCTAGCCTCGGTGTCTAATCAAAAGAAAAATATGTTGTCTGTTTAACAATACCAACAATTTTGAGACTTCTCAAAGCAGTTAACCCACGGGCAGAGATCAAAGGCATCTGAAGTTTGGCTAAGAACTAACTTACATGATTGAAAACCCACGATGTAAATTTTAGTCATTGAAAAGTCAAGCTGAGCCATCAAACAAAAAATAGTGTCTATACCCTGACATATCAGGGAATAGACATTGTACTTTTCAGGTGATAAACAACTGGAGAGCACAAGCTTCAGATCACGAGAAACCCTCATGCTTTATCCTGCAGTCTGGTTACATCAATTGGAAAGTTCAGACAAACTTTATTTTAGGGTGTTAACAGTTGAAGGTCATGCTGCATATCACCAGAATGAAAAATTCTTATTTCTCCTGGAAAGTCCTAGAATAATACACCTTTTGGCTGATGCTGCAATTGTCTACACTGGATTAAAAAGACACAACATATGGTGTGAAATGGCTATGAGATCTTTTGAGTACCCACCTCTGCTGGCAAGGACTAAGAACCACTGGAAATCACTCCATCAACATCTTTCTTTCAAGCAAAAGATGTTTTAAATAGTCACATTAATGGAAATTCTATTTGTAGGGATATTTCCACTTTTCTTCCAAATTCAGCATTCCAGGCTTTCCCACAATCTCCCCGTCATACCCTTGGTCTTGCCACTGTCCTCCTTTGTCTCATTATGCAAAGGGGGTGGCAGCATTCTGCGACTCTGAGAGCATCTCCTGGACTAACCTGAATTCCTGCTAACGTGGGGGAGAGATGCCATGGAAAGAAGAGAGGAGGGAGATGTCTCCAGGGTAATGCACAGATGCTCCTTCCGCCCAGGGTCTCCTGTGCCACAGCCATGCACTCATTCAGGCACAAGTTCAGATGCCACAACAGTCACACATCATTATTCATGTTATGCTTTTAAATATGAGACCAGATCCATCCCCTGTGCTTGCACCCAGACAACGTGTTAGCACAGACCTCCTGTACGTCCCATCTTCTCCAAATGACGCTACAGAGATCAGCAGCACAGCCATGAAACCAAGCATCCTCACGAACACGGGTGTCCCTTTCGCATGCCTAAGCCCACCGAGAATTTACTCCAACACGTAGGAAAGGCACAACGCAAACATCCCAGCCTCATGCATTTGCAGTGTCAGCAGCAGAGAGTTGCAAGATGGTCAGGCTGCACAGGGAACCGTGGCCCCTTACACCTGTAACCAGGGGCACACTCAGGTCTTCTGTGCTATTTTTTTTCTGCTAGGGAAGTAGGGCAATGTGACTCTGCTTTAGGGGAGTCTGTTTTCATTCCCTCCTCCCCTAGTAACCCTTTAATTCACTAGCCTGTTTCAGCCACATCTGGCACAGAGTAGAGATATCAAAACTGACTTCATGAGAAGAGGTGTTTGTGTAGAGGAGAGAGATAATAGCGGCACTACGGAAAGAAAGCTGTTAGCTTGTGCTCCAGGCTTTTACCAAACACCAGAGAACTTTTAGGGGCAAAGGACAGAGTAAGGAGGGATGCTTTGAAAGCTCCAGGCTGCAAGTCAGAGCTCATGCCTCATTAGACAGCAGAGAATCCAAATACAAGATGTACATCTATAAACAAGAATCAATACCCAGGCCTTGTTCATTCAGCTGGTCATGGAACGACATGTTTTCATTACAGTCATGAATTAGGATTTTCTTCTGTTATACAGCAACCCACTGAGGCTAAAAGGGGAGCTTTCAAAATACAATTATGCCAAAGCCGAAGTCAAGGCTCAAGGAACATTGTCAATAAAATGAAGGTTTGAGTCTGTTTTGAAAAACAGTGTTGACATCTGGCCAACGTGCACTGGGTGGCTCCTGCTCCGCTGCTTATTAAAGCTCTTTTAGACCACTCTGCAGTATAAAGAAGCATTAAAGAGACACTAAATGCTGAGAGAATCAGGCCCCTTCTTGCTTTACTGCATACTGCAAAAAAGACAATTAGCTGCTGTTAAATTACACTGTAATTTGTCAGCATCTCTTCGCTTTATTAAGAAGGACCAATTGATACTCCAGTGGCTAACACTACATATTGGAGATGCGATTAGGTGCTATCTTGAGTTAATTTGCCTTAAGACTTTTCCCATTTAAAACTACGTCCTTTAAGAAACCAATGTTGCAGTTCTGGCATCAGTATAAAGAGCACTAAATATCATTATACCAAAACCTCCTCATTCTCCAGGGGAAGATCAGAGCTTTTAGGGGTTTCACACAGATTAGCATATATTAAACCATTAAGGGCAGGATGTGAAGTGCCAGGTTAGATCTTCCATTTCTGACCAATGGGAAAATCTTCAAACTGGGCAGGCACAGTAGGTGATGATTGCTGCAGTTAATGAGAAGGACAGACTGAAGGATCAAGATCCTGCAGGATCAAGACCTTTCCATGCAGAAATCAATTAAAACATCTGCACGAATCGATCAGATTTCACACATGCATGTGCTGTAACACAGAAAATAACTTAGAGAGCAAACAGCCAAATAAAAACCTTAAAACAATTTCCAGTATCTGTATTTGTCTTTGTTATAGTGACCTCCAGAGGTACTAGGTAACAACTGAAGTTCCCAAGGAGGAAATGACAGAGTTCACTCCCACAAGATTGTAACCACAGCGCAGTGATGTATAAGTGACTGGGTTTTATATGAGAAGCATAAGATGGAAATTCCATTGAAACAAGTTTATTGGAATAGAACCCACATCCCCATCCGTGCAGCCTGCCTACAAAAAAGAAAGGTAATTAAATATGCTATTTGTTTGAATGGTGCTTCCTCCCATGCCTGCCACTAGCTCCAACAGCTCTGAAATGCACCGTCCAAATGATCTCAGGCTGCTGGACAGCAGATGAAAAAAGCAAAGTAATACACGATACTCTAGTCTCCCTCTCAATAAATAACTGGTATGTTTGCTGAAGGAATAGAATAAGGAACATAATTCTTACGATTTAAGTTGCACCAGGAACAAATTTATAGTGACACTAGGCAGAGTCGTCTTCAGGGAACTCTGTTCCCAGCGGAGGGGCCTTGCAGCCCAGCACGCAGCACCAGCTCTGGGGAGCCAGGCTGGTTGCTCTCCATGCAGCACTAAACAGGAAAGGAAAGGAATCCTTCCTTTCTCTCACCTTTTGTCTTTCTGTTTTAGACTGTAAAACACTTTCTCCGAGTGTGGATGAAAGCACTGGATGGCTTAGGTGCCCTTTAAATATCATGACCCATCACAGCTCAGGGATGTTCCTAAGCCTTGTGCAGATCAGGGTGCCACTCGGAAATGCTCTTCACCGAAGCACCGCTGCACATGGGGCCAAGCTCCCAGCCTGCCATACAAGAGAGCAGAAACCCAAAGAGAGAGGGAAGAAAGAATCATCTGCTTGCTAAATCGTATTGGCTTTAATCAAGACCTGAAGGTTACTGTACTTGAGGAGATGCAGAGTATTGCTCATTCTTTCCATATACACCTTTATGAACATCATTACTGTGATTTGCTTGGGAATCCTCTGATGTCCCCATGCAGTCAGCAGCTGAATCGTTGCCTCATAAGCCATTTTCTCTTTTCCTCAGATAAATCTGTGCTGTGTCATCACATTCCACTCCAACCTGAATCCTCACCAGTTTCACTGTCACGTAATAAGCAGACTGCCAGCAGTTTTACAATTAACATACAACATTTGATTGTGGTAAGCAGGCTTCTACAAGACAACAGCAAAAACAGAGCTTCTATCTTTGTATCAGCCTCTCAGCTGACAGATCAATAGTTTTCTGACAATTCTGCACAAAAAGTTGCAGTGTTTTAGGACAAACTCTCCAGACACTGTAAGAGAACAGGTTATCTGCAAGGGTTTCCCCGAAAAGCCACGTGGACGCAGAGCTGCAGGAGCCAGCCGTGACCCTGCACCGCAGCAGGCATTCGAGCTGGTGCCTCGGCCGCCTGTCCCAGAGCTGTGCCGCTGTATCACAGCCTGGCGACGGGAGCGACGCTCCAGCTAACACAGAGACGAGATAATAAGCATGAGGGATTTTCACTCCAGCTCCTCTGACAACCACTGCAGACACACAATTCCCATTCAGATTAACTGAATGGCATTAACAACGAATTACAGCTGCTGTAAGCAAGAGGATATGGAAGGCTGGATTTGGTTGCATTTACTAACCTAGTTTTATTTCCTAATACAATTTCCCATCTAGGATGGTGTTTATAAGAACATTACGCAACAACTCATTAAATTCTTCATAACTGCAGTACTTTATTCCAGTTTAAATTGCAGACATAGCCTATTTTTATGCAAACAAATACTTTCTGAACAACTTTGAGCTCCCTTGTACACTAATTAAATCTGTCACATGCACAGTGGAACCTTAAATTATATTTGCTCAATCCTTCAGCAGTAAGTGGTGCTTTGGACTGAGTACACGATGAATGAAATCGTATTCCTTGGCCTGCTTAGGGGAAAAAAAGAGGGAATTCCTCCAAAGCATCTTAAATTCAATTCTCTGTCATTTTCTGTTGAATCAAAAAGTCAGCCTGCTGGACAAGCATCACACCAGGCTCCATGTTTGCAGAGGATATTCTGCTTCAAATGGGTATTACAGAGCATACTGGGAACAGATCGAGGCTGAAAAGGACAGAAACTGTGCAGGAGGAAACGCACTGTCTTCTCCTGCACCACGCAGGCAGAGGATTCATGCAGGTATTTCTGCAGCAATCCCACCATTTCTAGTTCTGAGACGGCACCTCTCAAAAATCCATGCAGACCTGATTCACACACTTCAGCTGGCTGAAAAGCCACATCATGGTGTATTTTGTTTCAGAGGCTACAAAAACAAGAGATGCAAAATGGGGGCAAAGACAACTGATGTGGCCCATAAGCTCACCCTGTCTGGGTTGTGGCATCTGTCCCATGGCCACCAGTGCCTGGGACATGCGTGGCTCCTCTCCTGGGGCGAGATCCTCACGTTATCTGCCTGGCTGAGTGTGGGAGGCTCAGGGATGGGATTTCCTTGGCTGCAGAGTTAATTAGCTATGTCAGTGACCCTGCTGCGGAGGAGTTCACCGGGGAAACCCCACGAGGCATCTGTACTTGCTCCAAAGGCTTCAGCCACAGGAATAACCCATCCCACAGTCAGATCGTGCATCCTTTCCTCTGTGTTCAAAAGCTCTTGCTCACTCTAAACACTTTATTAGTGTATGGGGAATAGCAAAGCATTAGAGTTAAAGTGGTGGCTGACTGGGAAAACACATTGCACATTTCTTAGCTTTAAATAGTAAGAGTCAATGGGAATGGTCTTTAAGCTCTATTACAGTAATGTGCACTGTGTTTGTCATGGACACAGTATATTTCTGCTTACCCTGTGTTTCTGGGAGACCAGCATGCATTATTCATAGGGGAAGACTGAGTTAGAACAAAAAAATCCCTTCCGTTTGTATCAGAGCTGCAAAAGACTTTTCCCTCCCAGTGCTTGCACTGCTTTTTAAACACCTAGAATGCTTAGATGTGTATCCTCTGCAAAGCACTTAGCACGTATTTTGCTTAAAATAAATAATAAATAAAAGTACTCATGTTGAACAGGACCTCCCGAGCTCATCTTTACCCTTCCCCACCAGGTATTATCTCCACATGGAAGGGGACAGCAGGGGCCACGCTCAAACCACCTTCCCCCTGCCTCCTCCCCAGCTTGCATATAAGGGCAGGCCCCACCCTGGAGATGGGGGTGCATGGGAGATGTGAAACAGCATTTGGGGACACATGCAATGTTTAGTTTTCTTCCCAAGCCCTCAAAGATTTATATGCAGAGGGTACAACAGGCACAACCAGGTCTTAACATCTAATTTTTTGGCATTTCCTTCCTCAGAATCCCATTGCCTACATTCACCGAAACCACAGTAGCTACAGAATCTGGGCCAGGGCTACGGTCAGGTGCCAACTGCTCTGCTCTCCGTACAGCAGTGGGATCTCGAGGGAGCCCACAGCTCCTGCTTCTTCTCCGGGGGGTGAGGGGGAATCTAATTCCCTGCTGAAAAGCTGACCGATCTCTGCAAAGACTAGTTTCCTTTAGTGCATTATCAAAGGAGCTGAAGGATCCATTGCACGTAGAGCGGACGCTGCCAGGCACCCTGCTCCCAGAGCAGCAAGGCTCCGCACGCACTCGGTCTCTCCAAGAAACCCATTCCTGTTGGAGACAGCGTGCGTCTCTGGGAGCTGCCTCGCCAGGAAGCGATCCCTATGAACTGATGATGCTCAACCACAGCTTTCCCCCTCTAGGCCTTATAACTCTGCCATCACGTATCCAAATAATCCTTTCAGCTCATAACATATTTTTAGACATCCCATTAATATTTAATGAGACAGCCCACAGCAAGTTAGATAGCATAGCAATTAATTTTTAAATGCTGACATTTATTACAGCATGTAACTGCTACCTAACTTGCTGTGGGCTATCTGGATAAATGTCAGTTAAATATCTAATAATTCCTTACAATTTAATATGAACATAAAAAAGAAAAAAAGCACTGTAATTATCCATTATTTGTAAAATTTAATCGAGATTTTAATTTTGGCATTTAGGTTTCTCTCACACATCCCTGCCTCAGCCTCTGAGGCTAAGTCATTTTTAGTAATTAATTTATACATTGATTAATTTAGTTTCCTCTAATGTTTAAAATCAGCTTGTAAGGCCCAAGATACAACAGAAAAAACCCTGATTAATGTTGCGACAGCCTGGCATTACACCCAGCAGCCCGAGCAACAGACCTGTAATAACCAAAGGGAATGGAAGAGACCCAACCACGGCGTGCAGGAGGGAGGTGCTGGCAGACTCCGAGCCAGGACAGACTAACCCTGCCCCGCTGCCTCAGCCGGCCGCCATTCCCCGTAAACTCCTCACACCTTGATCTCAGCAATTAGAGCAATTAGGAATTCATTAACAGCTTTGAAAATCAGAAAGTAATTATGAACAAAAGATTCTTGTTTTGACATAATAATTTAAAATTATTTGAAATAGAAGGAAGAAAAGCTTCCGATTATAACTATCAAAAACTTTCCACTTCGCAAAAGTTAAGACAAACTGTTTCTTATAAAACCTGTATGAAGTGGTTCTATTTATTCAAGCAAGCAAAGCAGGAATACTGACACCAAAAAATAACTACTTTTTTTTTTCCCCAGAAAGCAAATCGTGTGCAGAAGAACTATTCATTTGGAGTGCATCCCTATTAGAGAAGGATTTTAAATCTATTCAATTGAAAGTTTGACTCTGAGCACGAGATAGCAGCAAAAACATAAAACACACAGGTTGGGGACAACTGTGAACTGGCCCAGTTTCAGGCAGGCTCATTCCTGATGGAGGAGGCAAAGAGGTGAGACAATTATTGCACGTCTGTTACAGCAGTGCCACAGGAACGCTAATCAAAGGGTTTCATTGCGCGGCAATGAACAAAGGAAAGAAACCACGAAGCAGCAAGCCCTGCTCTGCTCACATCCCAGGTGATGCAGCCGTGCTTCGGGCTTCAGAGATCCCTGCCTCGTCAGCTAGCCAGAGGAGTGGCCTTTGAAGCTTTCCTCAACTCCAGCAAGGTTTATTAGCCCCAGATTACCCAATCAGTTTGAAATACACCAGCAACTTAAACACTTCCTTCCACCAAAACAAAACAAAACCCACCACAGAATCTATTCATCTTCCCTGCAATAAAAATGATATATACCCACAGCACTTGGTAAGATGGAGTTTACTGTGATTATTCCCCTTCTCCTGCAGCGCTGCCTCCCGCAGCCCCAATACATATGCCATTTGGAGAGCAATCATTAGCTCAGGCAGCAGGGAAGGCTCCGCACTCCAGCCATTTATCAGCTGCCTAGAGGGAAGTGAACGGCCTTCAACGGATCACCCTGAAACACTGAGGGTGTTTTCCCCCCAGTATAAAAAGTCAAGAAAGATTGCTGAACGTGGACTGCATTCCCATCATTTGCAGCTGCGTATATTCATTAGTATGTATAAAATGGAAAAAAATAAGGGAGAGGGGTAATGTCCTGGCCTTGGAAACACGCTGGCACATATCTGGGGCTGCAATGGTGAGCCAGAGTTGTAAGTCCTTCTGACTAATTACTGCTGACGAAGCATAGTCCAAGCCAGTGCTAAATATGTACGACATGCAGGAGCTGTCTTCCTCTTTGTGGTCCTAAGCAAGAGGGTAGAGCCGTCTGAAGTAGAGCCTACGCCTGCACTTGCACTGCAGCCCCAAAGGGCAACTGTAAGTGCATCTCAAATACTTTGGATTTGGACAACACTCAAAAGTGGGATTGGGGCTTTTGGCCTCCTTCTCAGTGCTCCCCAAGAGCCGCTCTTCTCCTGCCAGATCCCGCTCCCCTTGCATAAGGGGAAGACTGTTCCTTGCCTCAATATGTGGCTGGAGAAGACCATTTCTGCACAGAAACTACAGCTAAAAGGCAGCATGAGCAGAATCAGTCGCTTTCTCCATCACGCTGCTCATGCGAAGCCTGATCTTGCGTTGCACATTGTTGCTAACACGGCCTACAGTATAAAGAGCTATTGAGGCTTTGTGGAAAATGCACTGCTTTGGAAACAGTTCTGCTTGTACATCATACATTTTCCTGTCATTTTTATTCCCTGGGTATTTTATTACTGAGGGATATTTGCATGAAAATAGACTCTTTGTTTCATAAGAATTCATCTGCTTCTGTACCACAGTCCTGGAGGAATTTACGGTGAATGAACACTCTGTATTTCTCATGTTCTCACATACACAAAAAAATTGCCAATTATTTAAATTATTGTATCTTCTGGAGGCTTAATTTCCCTCCATGAATCTCCTGTTCAATCAATGCCACAGTAATCTTGAGACCTGAATGGGAAGGAAGCCACCAAGCAGCGGCTGTATGAACCCGACAGTAGATTTTTCTAAAGGGCTCTGGGGCTGCAAAAGCCCTGCATTTACATTCTGCGAGGCAATCATCACAGGACTGGGGCTGATGGGAAACATCAGGAGCTTTAAGATGGGACATGAGGAAGGGAAATTTGGGGTGCAAGTCTGTTGCCTGTCTGTCAAAACCAGCAGCAGCATCCTTCCCCCCAGAAGAGGTCTGTGCCCCAGAGGGCAATGTGTGTAAATGAACACATTCACATTTTTCATAAAACTAGATTACTTTGGGGAGACTGCCTGTAACAGCACACTTTTCACATGTTTCAGTTCTTAGAGCTTTAATCAAAATTTGCTTTGAGATACTTTCCAAAACCTTCACAGAAATATTGTATTTTCCAAAGGCTGCAGGAAGAACACTTGTAATTGAAAAAAAAAAAAAAAAAAGCAATACTAGCTTTGGAAACTAAACTGATAAAATTTCCAATTAAAATTTTGGTTTAAAAAACAGAAAAAACTTCATAAAGAGGAAGCAGGAAGATTTATATTCACTGAAAAAGAACTGTATTGGAAGGGCGAGGTTTTCTATCTCACTTCGGTTTGCCACCCCTTCCCTTCTCCCGGCCACACTGAGGACACGGGAGGGTGGCTGTAACCAGCACATCAGGGTTTTGCAGCCACAGGACCGTTCCCTGTAACGCCTGGACCCACCTCACATGCAGGTGCTGGGTACTCAGGTCCTCCCAACTCTGGATCTGAGCTGAACCAAAGGCCACTTCAAAGCTGGCCTTCTGACGCCAGCCCGTCTGGAAACGGCAGCTAATGCGAGACCTCCATCAAAATGCCTTAAAATGCATCACCAAGTGAGCCGGCTCCGCTGCTGGCACTCTTCAGCCCACATCTACAGAATACCGACTGGTCAGACAGAGCTTCTTACTCTGGCTCCCAATGAGCTGTTCTGCCCTTGCTCTGTTTTGGGTGGGCTCACCCACAACAAAAAGAAAATTCTTAATCCCCAAATGCAGAGACATTAATTCTTAGCCCACGAATCAGAGTAAATCAGATGGAAACCTTAGTGTACAATAGTTCTGAACAGGCATTTTGTTCCCTCCTCTATTTAATTGAAACAAATGTATCCATTTAAATCTACATATCTTCCAAATTTCTAATGCCTCCTGTAATTCATGCCAATCTTTTATCACTTGAAAAACAATCCGGTTCTTTACTTGCCTAATTCTGTTTTGCTTGCTCCCAGGCAATTTAGCTCCTGAACCATCAAGCTTGTGCACATGTTCATTAGCCTCATCCATTTAGCTGCTTGGGCAGCTGTGCTATTTAATGGAGCTGAAAAAACTGCACGAATACTCCCTTCCAATGCAAGCTGTAGAGAAGGAACCTGCAGAATTTCCTATTGCAGAAGCAGCTCACCCAGGGGCAGGGAATACGAGCAACAGAGCCCAGCTCATCTTCCGTTTACGAGGCTGCAAGTTCTTGGCTTTCCTGTTTAGAGTTCCCCTTCTCCTTGGGTCAGCTGATAGCGAGTCTCAGTTCTCTTGGTTAGAAGGAAAACCAAGTGCAACTTCACTGCACAGAAACAGGAACAAATAGAAGCAATCCAAAAGTACTTACTAAAAACAATTTCACAATTCTGGCATAATTGAGGCACTTGGGGCTAGCAGTAACAAAAATATTAAGGTCAAACGTGATCAATGTAATCCACAAAGTAAATCTTTGTCTAACCATAAAGCAGCAGGTTGTGAGTTCTGCCCTTTGAGCAAAACTCATTGCTGAGCAGCACAGTGCGGGGGGAAGGCAGGAGAGCCCATGGCCTTCACGCTGCCCTCTCCACAGGGCTGACTTTCACCAGGGCACTCCCACTGCCCAGGGGCTTCCTCTGCACTGCGGCTGGCAGTGGCAAAAAATATTTTAACAACTTCTGTGCTGTAACGAAGAATGAGCCAGAAAACATGTGGGGCTGTCTGCAACATCTTGCTGACTTGCAGATGGAATCAAAGAACCAAGCAGTCCCATGAGGCTGCTTCCCCGCCCCCACCTGAAGGAGCTCGCACAAACAAACCCCAGTTGGCACCTACTAGCACCTCCCAGCAAGGCAGAGCACACACAGGAGTCTGGGTTTACAGTGGTATGGTATAAGCTATTAATAGTTAAAAATCAGCTTCTGTTCTCATTCCTTCCAGTTGTGCAGACTATGGTTGTGTCCTGTTTTCCCTTCAATATCCAAACCAAGCATAAAAAGCAAATGCAGAATTATGCATATTGCAGGAAAAAACATGAAACTGAGCATAGCCACTGGCAATGTAAAAAAGCATTTAGGGGGTAATTCACTAAGAGGACAGAACTAAATTAAGTACAAACCTATTTTGGTTTAGGAGGGCTGGAGAAGTTTCTACCACAACAACATTGCAGGAGGGGATTTTTGCATCATCACGCCAAGAGACCAAGAATGAGCTCAAATGAACCAGCTGCAGCCACAGCCCGGGCTGCTCCGCCTGAGCAGGACGGCCAGCCTGCCTGTGCAGACAGGGCTCATCCTAATTCTGCACGTACGTCTCCCCACATGGCAGGCGAAGGCAGGCCAGCGAGGCTCACGCTAATCAGCGGAGCACGCCTGCTTCCCTCTGATTTCCCACCGGCCCTCTTCCCGGCTCGCAGGGCTGTGTGATAAACTGGCAGCAGGCTTAACCTTTTCCAAAGGGCATTCCCTCATCATGCACCATTTCCACCATTTCACGTAGCGCATCCCAGAGGATTGGGAGACGAGGCTGTGTGAGCAATAACCTTTGAAAGCTTCTGAGCCTGCCGGGCCCACAAATTACTAAATTAATGGTTAGCCTTACCCTTGGAAAAGGCAAATACACTGACTAAACAAGGAACCTGAGCAGTCAACTTAAAGGGAGTGAGAGCTAGTTCCTACATCCCTTCTGTCACTGGACTGTTTAATTTAAGCAAAGGATTCACTGAACTCTGCCGGAGAGGGCCAGCTGCCTTGGGATTCCTAAGATAGATCCGACACACCAGGAAAACATGTTTTCTGCCTTAATCTGGATGAATCATCCCATCCATGTCTGAGGTCTCCTCTAATTTGGTGACAAAGACACCACAGCTCTGCAGCTGCTGCCCGTCTGCTCCTGGGAGAGCCTCCCTCTCACGCCAGAGGGGACCAGTAACAACGAGTAGCTGCTAGTACTAAGTGAAAGCATTAATAATGAAACTCCAGCCTGAGAAACTAACACGTGTGCCACCACAGTCTGCACGGGTGCGTGCTCACCCACTGCCTTTGGGAAACTCTGAAGGTGTTAGATGGAAAGAGGTGACAGACTGGAGTGTCCGTAACTTACACAGCAGAGCATAACCAGGAAAAACTTCCTCCCACCTCGATCCCCCGGAGGTGAAAACCCCTTGCTAGACACCAGGGAATCCCAGCGCACAGTCACCCCCCGGCCACCAACCCAGCCGGGACACCCACACGCTTCATGGAGCCTGGGCTGCGGGTACCTGGGGACGTTCACCGACAGGCACCACTGCTACCAACTCAGATTTGGGAACACGTAAAAAGTCTCCACAATGGCACGGGGTAAGAGAGTAAGTACAGTTCAAGGTATTTCCCTTTGTTTTCAAGTTGTTCTATTTGTTGTTTTCAGCAATTCTGAAGGCTGCACACATCACCTTGTTTAAAGGAAATCTGTCCCTTTCCATTGGTTGCGATGCTAATTTATCAGTACGTTTCTCCAAAGGAAATGCAGCGCCATGGGAATGTATAAATACATGAACATCTGAAAAAATGTACACGGTAATTCACCAATAGATACACAAAAATTGCTAGGAGCCTATCAATTCTGACAGTGATTTCCCCAAGGCTATCCAATTATAATACAATGAACTAGAGCTACTAAAATCCTAAACGTGAGTGTATGTGTGATACAGAAATGGGCCTTAATCTGCAATTTAAAAACCATGCATGCAACACGTAGCTACAGGATGAATTCCGAAGGCGAGGACAGAACAGGAAGCTCCAGTACTGAGTGCAGAGCTACACAAGAGGGACTGTCACATTAACCTGGCACTGAAGTGACTGGTACAACCAGCTTCTTTAGGGTTGTTCAGAACGACTACTGGGAATTGATCCACATAAAATATTCACTAGCAACGTTAGACTCTTCCTAGTCAAACAGTAGGCAGTTGAAAGCCAATATAAACAGCAAAATAGGAAAAGTGTTTTTAAAGAATACATTTTTAGCAAGTATTTTGGGACTTGTGGAACTTTCTGTGGTTTTCCCATGGGTATGTGCAAACACAGATACTTGCGAGTAGCTCACGTGAGTCCCTTGGCCATCTCAGATTCCAGAAGTGATGGACCTGCTTTAATATTGGGGATCTTTTTTACAGATCCACTTTATTCAAACCTTGTTCCCTGCACTGGGACCCCCCCCCCCCCCCCCCCCCGAGACAGCTGGCCCAGAGGACAGCCCACACACAGCAGCTCAGCCAAGCAGCTTTGTTGCAGCACACCAAGCACCCAATGCTGAGGCTGTTTTCACACCTAGGAAGAGGAAACAGTTTGTTTTCAAACAAAAGTTTTTCTGCCTGAATTCAACCCCAGTCCCTCCCTGCACCTGATTAATTGTGCTAATCACCTCACCTGGTGCTAATCAGACCAGTGAAATGTTCCTCATTGTTAAACCGAGTGATTAATTACAAGGATTGCCATGGAAGTCTGCCACCAGCATCATAAATTCACAGAACACATTTAGAAGCATTTGCCAATGGCAGAGCCTGAAGAGTAAAATACGGCCTCATTATTTATCTCTCCCCATCACATGGCAAGAGCAGTCAGCACTGGAGAGGTAGCTAAGGCCTTTGTTGATTTAAATTGTTGTGAAACTAGCAGTCTAATACAAGGATTTATTTCCATAGATTTTATTCAGTGAGAACATGCCAAAAGCTAAGATGTAGCCTGTCCCCGAGGCCATCGTGTCCTACAGTGCCTCCCAGGGCACAGCACTGCACAACTGGCCGTTACAGCGCAGTCAGGCTCCAGTATCTCCACTCTGGGCAGGCAAATATACACAGGATTTGAAATATGAGTAAGGGCCAAAGCATAACTCAGAGGACAGCTATACACATTCCCCAATAGGGAAAACTGCTGTAAAAGCTGATGTTTGCGCACACTTTTGTGCCCCAGTTTGGGACCAAGCAAAGGAATTACTGAGGAAATGATTTTTCTAAATATCTACTTTACAGAAAAATTTCCTCAAATTAGAATTTTGTTATTTCATTTTTAGTGGCAGATTTGTCTTTGCTTGTCCTTGGTTATTTATTACATATATACACACAAAGGGTAAAATTCTAGTTCATGATGAAAATACACCATAAAGGGAAGGATGAGGTACCTGCTGGCAGCTGTCAGATCATCTGGCCATTTTTAACTGACTGGTATTCTTCTCATTCAATGAGATGGTGGAGGCAAGGATATGTCTCTAGCTGTTTCCCCTGTGAACTTTTGCATAAAGCAATCAAAACAATTTTCTTATTTACACCTCGAACAGGCAGTGTAAGATCTTCCAGCCATGCTCGCGGTCTTGACTTACCTCAAATCCAAAGCATCCCAACCACCAGAGGTGACTTCGTCCTTCACAATCACTTAGAACTGAGGACAGACTGACGGATATTTTAAATGCCTGTGTTTTGATGGACCCCAAAAGCCTGTCATCACCAGTGCCCACTATGCCAGTCACTGGGGAAAGTAGTGAAGCTGAACCATGACAGTGACTTTCTCAGAAGTACCAAACAATCACTAGGTGGTATTTACATAAGGCCACTAAGAACTCCAGTGTCAGCAAGGACTAATCCTGCTTGCAAGAGTAGGCTCACACTTCCCTAAGAAAAGTTCAATTCTATTCCAGCATATTCCCTGGGGGGACAGTGTCCAGAAAACACACTGTTTCTAAAACTGAGTATGCTGCTAAACAAACGGGGATCTGCATCACATACAGCTGTCCACTCACTGCTGAGATGATTCACTTCTAGTTGCACACTTGAAGAAACACTGTTCATCAATCACCTGCCTGTCCTCACCAGCACTGTGTTTTGGTTAAAAAAAAAAAAAAAGGCCACAACAAACAAACCAACAAACCAGCAGGCTCTGTAAGCCTTCTTGGGGGAATGAGAGGTCCCAGAGGCTGGGAGAAACCAGTCAAGATTGTTTCACTGCCTGTGTCAGGAAATTATGGAAAGCACTACAATCTGAACAGCTAGAGCTGAGCAGATCCGCCAAGAATCCAGCTAGGTACTAGTAGTGGGTTTATTAAAAGTCATGCAGGATAGCTGAAGTCCAGAGACTGAGTGAAAGCCTACAAAAACTTCCTGGGACACTGCCAGAATGATCTCTTCAGGACTGGGCTGAAAAAAGAAGGCGTCTGGTTTTGATACTCTCCATAGCCCTTTGAGAGCCCCTGTTGCCCCAGGAATGCCCCGCCTGCTGGGGAGAGCTGCTGCAGTTGCCAGGAGCATCTCCCCGAGCCCCCCTCACCAGGACAGCTCGGGAACAGTCCAGGATCCGGCTCTGCATCTTGGCGACATGGCACAGGAATGCAGCGGGCTGGAACTGGCTGTAAAGCTTCAGGAAGGAGCTGCCCTGCAGTCAGCCCGTGTGAGGATTTCAAGTATCTACAAATTAAATGGATGTGACTAAGAATAGACACAAAATATTGCCTTGATTCTGCTTTTAGATGGGAAATTTGCTTGCGCACCATTGCCAGGAGACTATGTTAATTAAGTGGTTACTCAGGCTGGAGCTTGCTCAAGTTATAAGCAGTGATTTCAGAGGGAGCCTGCCTATTTTAGCAAAGCCCTAATAGGATGCAAACATGCCTTGCGTACAGCCCCAAGGCATACAGTGAGCCCCCAGGTCCTTCATAGGCTCAGGAGCTGCTCCTCTGGGATGGGCAGGAGAGGGCGGAGGAACAGATGACACCAACGGACTTGGCCACATACCCACTCACAGGAGGATTTGAAAATTCAAATGCAGGATTACGGGTCTTCTGCTCGTGACAGACTGGGGATCCATTTAAACATCTGTTTCCATGCTTCAACCATAGAATGCACAGTTCAGGGCACGTCAGTATTTTCCAGAACATTCTTTTTTGTCTCGTCTCAGAAAGCGGAGGAATAGGGAAGTCCTATGGGGCAGACACAGCAGCAGCGACACCCCACATACACTTTTTTTAGGAGAAAGCACATCCCTTCCTGCCAGCTGCTACTAACTGCGCTTCAGAGGCTAACCATATCGCTTGCACGACATGAGGAATTCAGGCTGTGCACTCACAGTGCAGCTACAACCTGAGCAAGCATCATGGTAAGGAGGACTGTGGCTTCATATGATCACCAAATATCAGTTCAAGTTTGTTCAATTCATGAACCCAACACCAAGTTTTCTATCAGATTGCAACTGGGGTCAGAAAAATCAGGATATATGCTTTCTATATTTTCTGTCATCAGCACCAGAGATGCTATGTTCTCTAATGTTAGCTGAGAATTACATTGCTGTTTAAGCAGAACAGGATGCTGCGCATTTTTCCCAAGGTGTGCTAACTGGTGTAAAAAGGATTAAAGCTTTCAGAGTAATGATGGTCAGTACCATCTGTATTAAATGCCACGATCTGACACAGGTGGAGCAAGTTTTAGGTGACATTTGCGTCTTTCTTTGCTTGTGACAGCAAAAGGAGGTCCTGCTGTCAAACAGAATTTCAAGTCATTTAAATCCACAGAAGAATTGAGGATTAAAAGATGAAAGTTGTCAACCTAGTGTTTTAAGCTTGTCCTGCCTACCCACTTCAGCAGCCTCCAGTACAGCGCATGAAACGCCTAAAGTGATTACGTTTTGTAAGCATGGAAGACACGGCAAAGAAATTGATTACACAGTGGTAATAGGAATATGCTAGATGTTTAGGTGTCAAATGAAACATAGTTCTGAAGAATATTTTTGCCTTTAGAATAATACATCATTTTTCCAAACTGCCACAATTTCCCTTGTTATTAATACTCTTCAGAATGACTACAATTGAAATGATAATGTGTTTCTAAATTAATATTGCATCTTCCCATTTCAGTATCTGATGAGCTGTATCAAAACTTCATTAAATCACTCCCTGTTTGCCAGCTACAGCTTATAATCAGGCCAGAGATACACATCTGTCTTCACATCACAGTCCATGCTCTAAGCTGTGTGCTAACTCTGCGATGACTGGCAAACTCCAATGCACGATGAGCTATGTTAATGGGACAAATAACAGAGCTAATGATGTGGTTTTCAAAATATGACAAAAACATTTTTGGCTGCTAAGTAAATATTGGATGCAAAATTAGCAGGCTTGTCAACATATGACTTAATGATCAGCTAAGAAAGTTCTCTTCCTCCTCAGGAAGTTCCATTGTATTGCTCCAACGATTTCGTATTAGTTGTAGAAAAATGAAATTGTCCTTAGGACTTTTTCACTAGAGGTATGATCTTCATCCCTTTCATTTAGGAATACAGTACATTTAAAAGCATTTACAATATTCCAATACACCCATTTTTATGGGGACTCCTGCTATCCCAGTCACTCCACCCAGCCCAACAGCACCATCACAGAAGGAGCCGTCCCCAGACACTCTGGGCACCATCGGAACCAGACCCATCCAGCCATCCCGCCCCACGCTCTGCTCCCCGGGCACCACCTTCCCAGGCAGCCTGCCGCCTCCCCCTAGGAACAGCCCAGAAACAGCACCGGCCAGCCCCCCCAAGAGCAGCGGGCTCCGCATCCTCACAGGCTGAACTCTTATTACATGTCTCACATTTAAATGTTAAATGACATAATTCAGCTAAGGGATCAAGCTAACTAACTTCCTTCAACAGGCATACCATTAGGTCAGAGTAAATTAATTAGAAATCAATTTCAATACTTGTAAAAAATTTTAAACCCCAGAGCTGCCTAGGCCAGGCTCTGCTCTCCCCCTGTGTTTTTGTTTATTGTTAAAACTGACTGTAATTAAGCTGTATGTGCCAAGCCAGGATTATACCTAGCTTTTAAATTAAAACAGACCCTTCAGCGCCTGCTGATAGAGGCAGCTAATTCATTTAAATTCTCATTTCAAGAAAGACATTTCATTTCAAGTTTGAAACGTAATTACTTGGTCAGAGCCCAGGAGACCATGCCATTTTAAAGTGAAGTGATTATGATTTCCAGCCCCCCCCCTTTAGTATTCTTGTCCCTGAGATAACCATGAGGCATCAGGGACGAGGGAAGTTAGAAGCCCTCGCTCTGCTGAGGCTTTCCATGTGCAGAAGTTCATCCCCTCTGGTCTCGCATTGCCAGCTTCAGCACTCTTCTGCGGCTACCCCTCCAAAGGGAGACAAATCAAACAAAATCTCACCGTGATATTCAATTATCTTTAGATTTTAAGAGCAGAAACCCTTGCTAACACCCAGCTCAACCCAAGCTACAGCCCAACCAGAGCCCCCTCAGGCTTTCACAGTGTCCTGCAGTCAGTCCTCACACGCCTCATGAGCTGCTGACACTTGCCTGTTGCCAGCAGCAGGCTGGCTGAACTGAGCACATGCCGAGTGCTCCGGGGTGTCTCAGTGTCTGCCCCAGCAAGGGGAGGAAGGTCGGATTCAGACAAAGTGCCCAGGACACCTCTCCTTATCTACCTCAGATAGAGGCAAGCATACTTTGTATTTGACTGCCAGATCCATGCCCCTGCCCTGTGATCATCTTTAGCTCCAGCACTCACCACGGGTAGAAACCTTTAACCGAGCCTTCAGCCCTGCCGCAGAGGCCAGGGCAGCCCCTCGACAGTGGCCGACAGGCGATACGGGGACGGAAACAAGTGACTCACCGCAACGTGCACATTTTTACTGTAACGCTTCAAAGAAGGGAATGCAAAGCGCTCAAAAATGGTCCCTACAAATATTTAACTTCTTTCTGTACATAAGACTCTACACATCTTTTCAGAAAGAAATCTCAAGACTGATTTTCTTTTTTAGAGACGTGCTCCTAATGTCAGAGTTTCCGCCCCAGCAGTGGACAAGGCAGTGAGGAGGAACGTTCAGGGCTGAGTGGGCCCCATCAGCTCCGAGCAGAAAAAGCCATAAATCAATTTGTAGTAAGGACTAAAAATTGATTTTTCTAAAGTTGCTGTATAATCTAAGTTCATGTGATGGGACTGAGACTCTGGAAAAATAGATCATCTGTTAATTTGCATTAATGAGGCTTAACAGTGTTTGCCAGAAAGTGATTAAGAAACTGTGTACTAGTCCCAACCTCCATCAATAGCACAGAAGCGCTGTCAGAGGTGCTCAAAAGCAGCAGAGCTGCCCGTGCCAGCGTCCTGGCAGCAGAGCAGAGCAACCCAGCATCCGACATTGCACCCACTCCACCTCCAGCCTTTTGGGGGGCATCACGCACTAATACAAAGTTGGTATAACTATTGCTTTCAAAATCCCTCCTGAAGAGCTACGGCCCTAGGTTTCCCATGCAATAGTCCAAAGCGAAACCCATCAGCTTCCAAACAGTCTGTGGCTGCTTTTATTGACTCGCTGGGGAATTTTGTGCTGAATGTTTTCATTTTGACAGTGCTCCTTATTGCTCAGGTTCTCAAAGCTGGGAATAAAGAGTATTTTTTCTTTCCAGGATGAATTTGCACTGCTAAAACATGAAACGCCAGAGCTAGTCTTCAAAAGAAATAAGATATTTCACTTGCCCCTTATTAAGCTATTTAGGTTGTTGAATCATTTTTCGTTTTTAAATTGAAAGGACAAAAAGAGTATTTATTAAAATACATGAAAACATCAACTGAAACGCACAATGAGGAAAGCTTTTGGAGAGTGTGGCTGCAGCAATGTTACATTAAAAGGTTTCATGAGCTCTGTGGGAGCAACATCAGACAAAGTCAGCAATTCAGCTGCAATGTATTTTAGCTCACTCGCTCATTAAATCGGTTACACTGGGACTTAAACTTATTTTGTTAGTTAGTATGAATTGTAGCCCTACATTCTCCGGGTTTTTTCTCCCCACTTCGTACGTGCTGCTTGACTCAAGTGTCAGGGAGTTTGGTGGTTGATGAGACCTGTTATGTCAAAGCATCCCAAGGAGTTTAAGGAGGGTTGGTCTTTAAACATTTCAAGTGGTATTCATGTCTTGATTCAAGCACCCCAGAGAGCTCCAAAGTTTCTTACACCGAACAAATTTGATGTTTAGAAATCGGTAACAGGTAGGTAAACAACAGATGCTTTGGAGAGTTGAGCTAAAGAATTTGGAAATCAACTGGACTGACGTTAAGCAGAATTTTATTTTTTAAATATTAATTTTTAAATGCCACTGAAATTAAAAGAAAAATACAGAAATACTTAAAAATATCAATTTCTTAAATGGAAAATCTTGTTATTAAAATGCCAAAATTAACTTACTGCTTGAAAATCAATTTTTCAAAGCAAAACAGTTTGACCTTTAAGAAATTCCACACATTCGAGGTCAACTTTTAGCCAAATCCAACTTGGTTTTTGTTTTTTCCTGGAAGCTTAGCCCACCTAATATTAATTGTTTACTGCTTTTGATCATATAATGTTCTGCTGAGACGACTTAAAGTTTTCACTTGGCTCCTTGGATAAAAATCTGTATTTAATCAGTGCCCCTGACCATTTCAATTCAACTCTTTTGGTCATGTATGTACGAAGCAGAAACAGCAGCAACACCCCATGCATGCACAGCTCCCACCTGCAGGCTCACGTGTGTAAGCCCTGCCTGCGCGCAGGACTGGCACCCTGAGGCTCCCTGCGTGTCATCCCAGCGACTACCAGCACGCAAAGCTTTGGGGCTTCTGCTCCCCTCACATTGCCAGATGATCGGCCTAACCTGGAGCCACAGGTCAGACCTCAGCTGGAAGTGAGAAGAGTTCTTAATGTGACTATTAACCACTTCTAAGAGTGATGGCAGCAGAAGTGAGAAAGAAAGAGGGACAGACAAATACGGGGGCAAGTCAGCATTTAACTTTACTGAGGTACAGTTGTCAGCAGACCCACTGAGGCTGTGATGTGAGGATGTGTGGATGGTAATTTTCCTCTGAGGTATCCAGATTATAGTTTTTACACATCTAGGATAATGTTACCCAGCTGCACACAGTCTGGTCAGTGGGCTGCCAGAGAAACCCTCTATTTGCATGTTAATGTACCTGGGTTTTTATACTGAACTATTGCTGTGGCATACAAAGCCCAGCACACAATTCAGGTCCGCCTCTTATTTGTCAAAGCACAGCTCCTCAGGCATCCCTCCTGCCTGCCTCCCAGGAGGACATTTGTATTTTACAGGCAGTGAAGGAGCCTGGGGAGGCAGCTTGACTCCCAGGGCCCCAGGAGAGCAGGGCTTCCCCCCCTCCTTCCTTGTCCATCTTGTCACTGCACCTCTAAGCCCCCCAGAAAGATTCCTGGTAATATTCTGTCATGCCAGAGCTTGGCTTTAGGAGCTAATTCTAAACTGAGCTCATGAGCACTACAGCTATAGAAATTTTAAATGCTCATAATAATAAGATATGATCCTGCTAACATAGTCATGCATTCTTAAAACCCAGCATCATAAACTACCTTTTCTTCCGCAAAAATTCCTCTTAGGCTGTTGAACATGGGCACAACTGTTTTCACTTTGCAGAATAGCAGTGGAGATAAAGGGCCAGATCCATGACAGGTGGAAATCAGCACAGCTCTACTGAAAGTGATTTAAACCAGTTAACAAGGCAGCTTGTATTTCTTCACTGCTACAAGTCCAGCAGCAGAGAAAGGGCTTTTTCAGGGGTATGATCCCTTTTGCTGCTCCCCTGGGAGATGTTGCAGCTCTACGTTTTGTGGAGAAGAGCACTCTGAGCCAGAGCTGCTCAGCTGACTGAGCCCCAAGTTTTTATGTGCAGTGAGGTGGAAGGTGCTGCTCATGCAACCACAAGAAACAGCCAGAAAGACAGTTCCCCAGGATCATGGCTCTGGCAAAGTCACAAACTAAACTGCAGTGCTCCCACCCAGGGAACATTGGTCAGGTTTGCTGCACCAGGCAGCTGAGGACTACAGAGCTGCGTAATGCCAGGCTTTGTTCAATGATTCATTATTCTGAACCGCTGAATAATTCAGCGTGCAGGATTAATGGCATATGCCACTGAAACACATTCCATATGGAACCTGGCTCCCTCAGGAGCAGCTCTCTCCAAAGGCGACAGCGCATCTCCCCATGCACTAAGCTGTGCTGTGGGCAGCAGCTTCTCTGCAGCGTGAGAACCGTGGAGCTGTGGGCTTGCTGGGGTCCTTTGCCATTCCAGGGTTGAGCCACAGGGTAGGGTCTAGAAACACAGGAATGCAGAGGGATGGAGAGATAAAGAGCTCTCCTCTCCTAACCCCCACCCACTCAAAACACCAGAGAGCCCTGTGTCAACCAGTAGCAGCAGCAAAGCTCTAGCCTCATCATCCCAAAACACTTAACGAGCAGCACATAAAGCCTCGCAGAAGACACACTCAGAACAGTTATTCTCTTCATGACTTAAGTTTTCCATAGCCTTTCAGTGGAGGCAACTTTATTTTCTTCACTCACTTCTACAGGCAGATTTCCAGCCTGCAAGCCAGAGAACTTAGTAAAACATGAAGAGAGGCCTCTCTTTATACCCTGTTCTCACAATTGTAGGTCAGTAATACACTCATTTACCACAGTATAAGAACACATACGTGGACAGTTCCTATGAGAATCTGAGGATCTGAACATCACATTAGGCCTTCCTTGTCCTAGAATGATTTTTTGCTGTCAGTGGAGAGGAAAGGGCTCTGTCCTGGAAGACAGACGCAGAAAATGGCACATGCTAGATGCTCACAGGCACGCTGATCAGCCGGTGATGCAGCGTGCAGGATGCACTGACCTATCAACTCAGGAACAGAACTAGTACTGGCATCCTCCCATATCCTAATCAATAGTTGAACAGAAGGTGATAACCAATTCAGAAGATAAAGATCTCACTAAATTAAATTAACATGTACAGTGTAATCAACATTCATTAAGCCAACTTAGTCAAGTGATGACCTCAGCAGCTTTTACTTAATCATATACTTAAATGTCAAATCAATATGCAGATTTTGTATAAGTCCTTTCCGATTGTATCTCATTAAAAACTTTGAATAAATAAATGTACCTGGAGTCAGCTACATCCAATGCATATAAATACAAAGATTTACACCAGTTAGCTATTAGTATCAGCGCCATACACACACCTAACTGCATGGAGTAATTACGTGTATTTACTATACATTCAGCAGTACCCAGCTCACAAACACACAAGAAGGCTTCTTCCTCCCCTGCGGTCTCACACAGAAGCAGTTGCAAGGATTCTCAATGACCTGCCGCCTAGTTGCCTCCGTAACTTTTCGATTGTCACATGTCTGCCAGCTATCTCCAGTGACATTTGTCACTGTGGTTGATATTACACCATTTTCTTTCCTTCTGCATTTGCTGTTACATTACCTGTGAATCTCACCCACAAGGCTGTGAGAACTTCTCAAAAATAAAACTGAAGTATGTTTTCTGTGTAAAACATGGCTTTGAACTGTATGAGGCCACAGTGCAGCTAGAAATAGTCCATGGGTTCCCTCCGTACAAGCTGTATGACCACACAGTGTCAGCCAAGCATTTCCACAACAAAGGTCTGCCCTGCCATCGCTCCGGTCAGCACAGCAGGGATGGCAGCCTTCCTGCAGGCATGTGTGTCAGCACAGATAACGGAACACGGCTACTTTTTTCTTCCTGTCCTATTATTAAGGTGATTGCAGGGCTGAGCAGTCTGACAGGTAAACACTAGCAATGCCTCGATAATATCACACCAGAGATCAGGGGCATGCTGCGCAGGCAGCAGATATGGCGGTAATGGGCTGGCCTTGACACCGGACTGTCAGACACTGACCCTTTCCGTGAGCCTCCTTGTCCCCAGGGCTGAGGCCAGCTCTCTGCAGCAGGGCTGCCAGGGAACCCATCTGTAACACACCAGGGGAGGTGAACCTTGGGAAGAGAACAAGAGCCCCAGAAGACAAAGAAAGGTTTCTTTTACAAAGAAGAAAATTTGTAATAAGGGCGAGGGAAAGAGGAGAACCAAAATGGTGGAATCCAAAAAGCACAATGATTTTTAGAAAGATGAGCACAAATTCACTGATGACATCAGTAGCCCTTTATACTGCCCAAAAGCGTACACGCTCATCTCCTCTGGGTTAGTGTCTGCACTGTCATGTGTCAGTCCTGGTGCCAAGCATACCTGGCAGTCACGGCGGGGAAGGGGCTCTTCCACACGCTGCTGCGGCACTGAGCAGCACGTAGCGGGGTCTGGCAGTGGGATGTACACCTCCACGCCTGACAGCATGTCAAACACTGCGCCAAGACGCTCCCTGCAGCTTCTGAGGAAGGTCACACCTGCTCCTTGCACCAGAACTCAGGCAGTTCTGTGGTACATCTGGCACACTTCACTGCCCCTCTGCACAGGCTGGATTCCTGGGGAGGCAGGTGCAGGTTTGCAGAAGCGCTGAGGACCCAGGATGGATTGCACAACTAGTGCCAAGAAGCTCAGCCTCGGCAGATGTTCCTGCTGTCACAGGGAGATGCTCCAGACCCAATTTCTATCCCTGGAATGAATACTGTGAACAAATCCTTGCAGTTTCACCTTCTTACAACCTCCCATGTCTTCTGCAAGAAGAAATTCCCTGGACTTTCTACTGTAGAAAAGTATACGTAACATTGTGGTAATTTTATTTGTGGAGCACTCATTCAAACACAGCAAGCAGATGAAAGAATGAAATGAGGATAGTGGGTCAGCAGGCGAGCCGCGCTCTGTACAAGAAGTCTTTGTGGTTAATTTATCAGATTTCTCATCAAAATCTCCCTCATGTGGGGAGTAAATCTGCTTTAATGTATCATACCTATTGCTAACTCACAGAACTGAAAATCTCATTTCATGGGCTCCAGGTTTACCAGATTACAATTCCACTGTGGAGAGTTTCTTAAAGTAATACAAGCTAATAATAAAATACTCGCTGGTAAAAGCAGCATCTTCTAATTGCCCCCGGCAGTGGGCAATATGCGGTAAAGATGACCACGATCCTGCCTCACTGGCACTGCAGAGCCCTGCGCAGCAGACAGCCACCTTCCATGGTTCTCTAACAGGGGAGCTTTTCATTTGTGTGCTTATCTAAAGGGAAAAGCATTTCCTTCAACAATAGCTGTGAATTTATGATCAAGTCAAGATGTCAAGATTGCTGAGAGACACCCTCTTTAAGGCAGCTGTAAATTGTTTAGACAATAGGAAATGACAGCTTCTTTTATAGCTTAGTGGGAAATCCAGGATGGAGTACAGATTTATTATTTTGCAGGTAAGGAGACCACTGAATGAATATTCTTCATGGGGAAGTAAGCATCTCTAAAACCATGTATTTGGTTATTCTTTCTTTGTACTCATACTTCAATTCACTTAAAAGCAGGCGTCTAATTCCCTCCTGTATAGCTCTTGCTTCAGGGCTGCTCAGAGGCACGCTCACAGCCCATTGCCTGCTGTGCATGGCCAGCAGACTCCTCTCTGGGCGATGGACCCAGCACAGCCACACCAACGGACTCCGCAGCACCCTCCCTCACTCACCACATATTTGTCTGGCAGCCCACTCGCTCTGTCGTCTTTATTACATGAGGCTTGTGCAGAGTGTTTCCTGGGTAAATCCTGCACTTCTGGGTGTTGGCACAGCAGTGAGAAAGTGTTCCGTCCAGGAGCTCTCCATAGCACTAGGTGACAGCACTGTTTTTACTGCAGGACTCAAGTTGGTTTCAGATGTATTTTATAGTTTGTGCATGTTACCTAGACCAGGGAAGCTATTTGGAAATACAGGATCCAACCTCCCAAAGTTAAATCCACCCAAACTCAGCTGAAATCAGTGGAAAACACAACTGCACGGTATTTCTGCAATCACAACACTGGGGGCACTTCCTGAAACCCAAGTGGGTTGTCTAAAAATGTCCCCATGGACTTTTACTCACAGACCCATGTTTCCATTTCTACTCACATGCAAAAAACTGAAGCCTCTGGCTTGTCTTTACCCAAAACTTGTTTTATTTATTCATAGCCAGGCAACCAAAAAAGAATCAAATTTATCAAACAGATTTCATCATGTGGAAAGCATAGTGATGAAGCCTAAATTGCAATTGACTGAATTTTGAATTAAGCAATCAACTGATTAATTACTTGACTTTTGTCTAATAAAGCAAAATGTAAATGTCACTGGCAAAAGAGTTACATTCCATTCCATTACTGTAGCTTTAGCTTTTCTCTGCTGCATGGCATGGAAATACGCACTTCATTGGAATTACCAGATGACTAAAGAGATGTATGAGACTGTCAAAAAATACCCAGTTATCCTAGTCTGCCATTATTTTTTCTTGCCATACAACATGTTGCAAAAGAGGGAAGAGATGTTTATATATACAAACAAGTATTCTGTTTTGCTGTGCAATAAATAGCAAGTGTCAGGTTATTCTGTCAATTCTGGCATCCTCCATCAACGTTAAAGTAGATGCAACCCATTGTACCTTTCAGATTGATTTCACACTGATGAATGTGAGATTGTCAGATTGGTCAGTCCTCCCGAATACATTAATCCAGTCTGAGGTCATCCTGGACTCATTTAAAATAGCTTTTAATGTCTTTGTCCTGTGATACCTCTGATAAATGGCCAGTGGAAGATAGAGTCTACCCTGCAGCACGTCAAGGCCAAACATGAAGGCTGTCAAAAAATCAGCATTAAAACCTGCTCTATGTGCCGTTTTTCTGAAATCCTTTAAATGGCACACTCTGCTTTCTGACATTAATCAAGGGTGACATTCTTTGGACGGCTGAGTGTGCATGTCAAAAGAAACTTCTCCAGATCCTGAAGACATGAATCACCTGGAAAGCAACACAGGCGCATTGCTTTGATGGGTAAGGTTCTTTTCCAGTCGATTACTGCACGGCACCTAGCCGGAGAGCAGCACAGCGAGACAGTGCTAGTCGGTCTGGGGTACGGGGACAAAGCCTGGCTGCCCTCCTGCTGGGGCTGGACAAGCGTCCCCACTTCCGAGTCCCTGTTCCTGCAGTCTGGCCTGCGCAGCTGGGACAGCAGCTCTCCTGCAAGCAGCTGTCTCTCCCTGGGTTTTTAAGCAATCTCTAGCAGATGGGACTCCAATCCTGCTGGCACTTCAGTTGCTTTTATAATAAAACATTCCCCCTCTCCGCATTAAGCGCTGGTAGCTAAAATGCTGTACCTGCACTCCTGCCCTCCTATGGCAGTCAACACATTGGGGTTGGGTTGTTTTGTCCTGTAATTAATCCCTCAAGCAGGTGGGTAGAGCAAAGACCCAAAACCTTAGAAAAAGGCACACCCAAAGCCCTGATTTCTGCAAAGGTGTGATTTATGTTCAGTACTGTTTGCCTTGTGACATGTTGCATTTATTCACATACTCTTTTTTCTCATTAACCTGTGCATAAAGTCAATATTGCATCAGTATCTTTTTGGACCATGATGACTACCAGCTGCTTCATGCTCATTTTTAAACCAAATGTAATTGTAGTTTTGATGACAAGAAACAGGACACAAAATGAAGTTACTGAGTTCAAAATCAGTGAAGCTCCACTAGCCTCCATTCACTCCCACTTGTCAACCCTTCCACATTTGACCCAGAACTCATTAACCACACTGCAAGGTCCAAACACAAAGCAGGAACCTACAAGCTTGCAGAAAGCAGAAAACAGCGTCACTCGCTCCTGCTCTTATTTGCATTTTCTCCTCTAACCCTTGCATTGCTGAAAGGCACCTTGACTTGTTTAGACAAGACTGTCTCTACCCCTACAGTGTTTTTTCCAGTTCAGGCCCCTAGAGGGACAAAATACATTGGTTTTGGTTTTCCTTTTTTGCCCCCTTAAGCAGAAAACGTGTATTTATTTTTAGCTGCTAAAAACCATAACTTCTGTGCCTTTTACCGATTCATAGCCCTTCAATCCTTCTCCACTTTTCCCCCCCAACGACCTGGGAGAGTGAACACTAGCAATACATTTCCAAGTGCCCCAGTAGCACCCACTGCCAGAAAATGCCCTAAGAAGAGCTGCTGCCGTGGCTAGCGGCTACAGCTGGAAAGGAAAACACATGATAGCATTCCCATAATAAAAAGGAGTTCTAATTTTAGAAAACGAAAAAATAAATGGCTGCAGGCCTATATAATCTACACATCAGCACAACAAGATGCTTAGTCAATAAAATAGTTCAACTAAGTGATCTCAGCATGTAATTCCGTAAGGATTTTTTTCAGGGGGAAATGCTATCATTTTCCATTTCTGTTTAATGAATCATGTGAATTATAGTAACATTACAAATGGTTCTCTTTGCAGCCTATTAGTTTGTTTCTGTAGGGTTCTAATGGAAGACATGCTTCATTTAGATCTTAGCTTGCCCCCAAGCCATAAAGAATAAATTGTATTATCATAAGCAGTTACCTTTTAAAATGATCTTATCAGAAGAAAGTATTTTGCATTGTTGAGGAGGGTTATTACCATTTTAGGCAAAATGCTGCAGGCACTTCACTTTTTTTATAAATATAAATAATTGCAGCAAAGAGACCAAGGGGCTGGAACTGTCTAGGCATCCTCTAGGCACAAGGATGAACATCTTCAGAACACCATTGTTTCCATCAGCAGTAAATCGAATAATTCACAGGTTCACAGAGTTTAAGGCCATACGAGACAGTACAATCATTTAGCCTAAACTCCCATGCATCACAGGCTGCTGCATTTCACCCGCTCGCCCCTTTATTGAAGCCAATAGCTAGTGCCTTTGACTACAACACAGCTAGTGTGTAGCTGAAGTGGATCTTCCTGAAGAGCATCCTGTCTGGATTCAAACGCTATTAGGAGAGGTGAGATTCACCTCTTCAGAAGGTGCTCATCCAAGCAAGGGATCACCCTCACTGCTTTTCAGATTTTTTTCTTGACATAGCCCTGAAGCATCACAAGTATTTCTATTTTTACTGACTACTGTCAGAATTTCACAGTAGGACAGACATTATGACTATAAATAACTACACAGCACTATATATATATTCATGTAGGAAAGCATTCAAGATAGATGAGAAGACACCTTTAAAAGGTGTCCAGACAGTGCAACGGGTCTGACCAGTCATTGCACACTTAAAACACTGCAGTGTGGGGCACCCTATGGCATTGCCCCCCCACCAGGAACCCCACTTGGCCAAAACAGCCTTGCAAAAGCAGATCAGAGACATGACAAGCCAGAGGGGACTCCCAGGAGCAAGCGGGCATCTGTCATCAAGGCTGGATCAGTTCATCTCGCTCAAGCAGATCTGTGTCCAAACTCCTTAAAAAGCTTCCAGTGCCAGATATCCAGGACTTCCCATGCATGGTAATCCCATGCTTCACTAGTTTCATCATCAGAAAGTTTTTCATAATATTTAAACTTCCTTTTTTGCTGTTTAACTCCATTTCTTCTAGACCTGTCTAGAATGGACAAGAGAGAATTTCTTCCTCTGCAGTTTGTGGGGTTTTTGTTGGGTTGGTTTTGATTTTGTTTTGGGTTTTTTTTACACATTTGAAGGGCAACATTCTGCTCAGTCTTTTCTAGACTGAGCAATTCCAATTTCCTCAACATTTTCATATGGATCAGCATTATGTCCCTAGTTAGGAATTAGGTCAGAAGGCAGCATTATGTCCCTAGTTAGGAATTAGGTCAGAAGGCATCAGACACCTTAGTAACTTTTTAAATGTAACCTAACTCTAAAAAGTAAAAATAAAATCCACGAGTTTTCTGAAGCCCACCAGGACCACTTAGCTGAAGAATGCCCTATCTTGCTATTTTTCAAAGATAGAGCATCTTTGATTTGAATAACCCATATCACTACAGGACTGTAGCTCTTCTACCTAGCCTAATACATATGCTCTGAATCAGAAAATATTATGGTTCGGGCAAGAATTTGGACAACAGAAGAATCACTTCTAGGTGATAATGTGTATGTGTTGATGGAGTGTTCCACTTCAAGACACTTCATTTCACAAGCTACTATCCAGGTCACTAACTGCAGGAAGCCTCCATTTATACAGCATCCTATGCCAAAAGTTTGTCATATGAATAAAGTGATACATATTCATAGTCCAGCTGCTATTTGGACCATCATACTCTGAATAGATGAGCAGCAGTGACATAAAAACACCAGGTAACTCAGTCACCGTGCTTCTCAGTAATAAAAATGCAAATAAAACAGGAAATAAGAATGCTTGCTACTATCAAGAAAAATTAAAGTGCTGTCAATTTACTGCAGTTTTGCTTTTTCAGTAAAATAGCATCTGTTCTATCACGCTGAACAGTAATAATACCCTGTAAAGCACAAGGTCAAAAGCCTTCTAATGACACATTATGAAGCCCACTTTTGCTGTGCCTACCTTGTGAATGACATTCTTTTAAAAAAGTAAAAGAAAAGAAATACGTCTGGGAAAGAAATACATTAATTACACAGCTATCTACTGTAGTTCTGACAGGGGATGGGATGACAGACTTTACAGGGTTATTTCTGTCCGATGTGCAGAAAATGGATTTTAATTTCTAAGGAATTGTGTGTGTACATATGCACATGTCTACACATACACAAGCATGCCCTGAAGTGATAGGCCTGGAATGAAGACTGCCTCAAACTCCACAAGCACTCAAAAGGTTAACATTGCCAAGCAACAGGCCAAGAACACATCGTGAACTTCCCAACTTTATACATCCCAATAGAGAAACATGCAAAACAAGTTGTATAGAGGCAGCCCACTAAAGCCACAAACAACTCTGGACACCTGCCACGCTCAGAAAAATAGGGGCATAAGGCTCACTTGTTGTCAGAGTATCGAACTGCCTTCAGGCTTGTAGGGTTTGTGATAGTAACTCAGAAGAGCTGCCCATCTGGTCTGATATCCTGCACGCTGCCAGGCACCATCCGTCCGTCCCAGTTATCCTGCCTGAGCAAGGGGCCATCAACCACCTCTTGGTAAGGCTCATAAAGGAGCATGAGCAACAGATAGGTGACCAAGTCCTGGGAGGGAAGGGACATAACTCATCCCTTGAGATGTACTCTGGACTGGGTGGCCACAGTGCTCCCATCACCTGCCAGCCCAGAGCACTTCTGCTTGAGGCACCTTCCTGAAAACAAGCACTGTCCCAAGCCCAGGAGACTTTCCAATAAGCAGGTCTGAGCCTTAGGGTGCAAGGGCTGGGAATATTCCCTCTACCAGTACTTCAATAGCTCATTTTGTGCAGTCGGTTACAGAAACTTGTGTTTGAGGCCAGCAGGAGAGGCTGACAGTCTCCACAGCTTCTGCTTTGCAGATCACTGCGGTGTCAGCAGCTCCCTACCCCTTTCCTTGCTGCATGCTGCTGAGCTCCCCCCTGCAAAGAAGCCCTGCCACACCGAGTTCCCCACGTACGTGATATGGAGAGAGGCAGTATTTCTGTCTCCCATGCCTCATGCCCACACTGCTTACCATCTCCCAGACTGCCCAGGTTTCCCTACATCACTGCCATATGGCTTCAGTCCCCTCTGAGAGCACTCTAAGTCCCTTGATGCTGGAAATCATCTGACAAAAAGCAACCCTACACAGCAAGCGTATGCCTGCCCTCAGTACAAGCATTTCTGTGTTTGTGTTTTGATATTGATGATGGATAAACATGTCCCCGATCAGACACAACTTGGGATACTAATTGCAATAATTTGCAAGTTAAAGGCATAACAACCTGAAGTTGTCAGAGGGTAGGATAAGACACAGGGACTCTACAAATTAAATCATGCTGGCAACCACTTAAAAGTGCTCCTAATAGGTTTGGCTGTGCAGCTTATTAACTGACTTGAGAAGTCCTGCCATGGGGAAAGGGGCTTCCTTTTATGAGCTACAGAAAATAAATTAGATTTTCCCTCCACTCTGTAGGTAGAAAAAGCTCTTTGATACCAGAAACATGGAACAAAATTGCCACAAAAAACAGACAACCAATTTAATTTAAAAAATAGAACCTGTTTTGCCATTTCCCATTTCTGGCTCTCATCAGCAACGTGAAGTTAAAATGCTGGATTTGTGTATAAATATACATGTATATATGTGTATATACACACACACTTTTTGGGATAGCTTTTTTTGTTGGTGGTGGGCTTTGCTTTTTTAAACAATAGTTGAGCGTCAAGATTCCAAAGTACACAGTTCAGCACACTGACAGCCTGGCTCTCCTCCCCTTTACTTCAGGGGTTTGGGGTAGCAAACAGACCAGGAGTGCGGAGTTTGGGCTGGGATGCTGCTCACACAGCAAAATACCAGGCAGCATGCCTGCAGTGGCCCTGCAGCTGAAATGAGCAGCCCACCCTCCCTCGGCAGGCTGAGCCAGGCTGTTGGAGGGTGCGGGCTCCTGAGCAGGGGAAGAGCTAGTGTCTCTGCTGAAGACTGGGGAAGGGCAAGAAAGGGGCAGGGGAAGGGGACGAGCACTTTGAGTTCCAGAGATGGGGAGAAAATCCCAGGAGAGTGGAGCTCATGAGGGCAGGGGATCTGTTAAGGAAAGTGTGCACATGGGAAATGGGGCAGAAAGACCCTAGGAGCCAAGGGAGCAGAGCTCTCCCTGCCCTCAGCACGCTCCTGTAGGCCATGGGAAGCCAATTCCATGAAGGATTTTGCTATTTATACAGACAGCTTCACAAGGGGAGATGTTGGTAAACTGTCACCTACAGCATGGGAGCAGGCAGCTCAGGGTCCCAGATCCCAGGCTCTTCTCCTACCATGGGCTCTTCCAAGGTTTTTTTGCAGCAGCCCCAAACACAACACTGTGCCTTGCCCAAACTCTTAAGGGAAAGAGTTTTCAGATTTGGGGTGGAATTTCTCTGCAGAAGAAAACCAAAATTAACCTAAACAGCTTCTTCTCTCCCAGAGCATGCTTGGTCAGACAGGAATTGACCCGTCCTAGTCTTCACTCCCCTGGCCAAAAGCTACTTCGTGAAGTGCAAAGCACACAATGAGATAAGTTAAGTGATAGTAAATAAACAAACAGCAACTCAAACTTTGAATTCAGACCACAATCAAGCAAAGAAATATTCCTGTCTTTATCTCCACACACAGCTCTCATCCACTGATGCCAGAGGCGTGAGTCTTTACAGGACCCAAACATGATCAGTTCATAATTGCAAAAATCTCCCAAGCACCAGGCTTTTAATTGTTTCTATAAGTTTTGCCTAAGAGCTATTTTAATTCCAAGCAGCTGTCTTAAAAAAGAACAACAAGAAAACAACTTAATATGTAAGGCTTTACTGCGATGGCTCATTATTGATTGAGAAGATAAGAAATAAGTTGCTGAAAAATACATTTTGTGAATACTTTGTGAGAACTTTCAGAGACTAGACAAGGGATTCTGAGGCGAGTTTGTGCATCTCGGCACAGCAAGAGAATTGCACAACACCTGCCCTGGGAGTAGGTACTTTGAGGAAGTAGAGATCTTCCTCTACAGGGTGATTGAGTGCTTGACACAGGTACAACACAAAAACTGTAAAGGGTAAATAAAGGAAAGCAGCAAGCCCGTCATCCTGGTCTATACAGACACCACCTTGAGAGTATGCGTAGGTCTAACTCGGGCAGTCCAGCCCAGTGCCACAGGCCACCACAGAACCCACCTCGGGTCCGTGCAGCTCCAGCACCGGACCACCACGAGGCACGTGCACAGGTCTGGCTCCTGGCTCTCTGGTCTGGCAGACCTGGCTGCTGGCTCCTGCATGGGCACAGCCTGTGACAAGCCAAATTCAGCCTTCACCCAGCCCACTGTACGCTGCCAGGCACACGGGGCTGTGCAGCTGTGGTCTGTGCCTCCCAGTACCACGTCAGAGCATCAGGTCTAGGTAAGATATCTGCTGGCCTTAAAAAATTTCCCCCTCTCTCCCTGTAAGATATGTAGAACCTCTCCTACTCTGAGGCACTTTTCATCAATTATCTCAACCCATCTGGCTTCTTCTCCAAGTTGCATTGATTACGAGCATCCTGTGCCCTAGAGATAAAAAACACCAGCCCCATTTCCCCCCTGTGCCTTCTCCATATTGGCTCATAACATGATGAGACTGGTGATGAATAGCCTGCTGGGAAATCAATAAGAGCACAGACATGTCACAGCTCCAAGATTAACAGAACTGACTTGGCACAGAAAACCTCCCTTCGTTTGCACAGCCAGCCCACAATGCTTGTCAGTTCAAGTTTCCTTAACCATGGGCATATATTTGACTTGCATGGCCATCCTCTAAATTGGAGTTCACCAGTTTCCACAATGCTAGCTGCAGAGTCCCCGGTAAAAAAGCCTACACCAAGCTAAATCAGAGGAGACCCTAAAGACTGAAAAAAGTATCTTCCTTCCTAAGGAATCATGAGCAGAATAAAAAACCAGCCAAACAAAAAGCCCCAAACACCATCTTCACATATTGGTTCTGGCAGGTTAGCAGCTGTATTTTGTTACTGATAATCATTTTTGGGAAGGCCAATTAACTTTTCTATTAATCCATCAAATCAGTCCCACACCTTGCTTTAGTTTTAAATCTGATACAGCTCAGAATCACTCTTCTCCAGTGTGACTGCTGCAATTGCAGCCCATGAAGGAGCTGATTGCTAGATCACCTTTTCCACATTCTGCTGGAGCCGGAGCATCCAGTCTTCAGTTAGCACAACCCTGACAAGCAGGTCTCCCATTGCAGAAGTCCCTCTTCAATCTGTAATGGAAAACCCTCAGATAGTCTCTATAAAACCTAGAGGAAAATAAACCAGACTTCCCTAAGCAACAGACATATTGGTGGGTAAACCCAGTAGCAAGTATTCCAGAAATCAAGAAAACAAAAAGCAGAAAGGCAGAGACAACAGAGTACTACAAATCTTACAACTTATAAAATCAATAATATGCACCCAACAGGTATATTATGTAAAGTGCTTTTGATTAGCTATTAAGTAGCAAATAATAGCTCCCATTAACTCCAGAACAGCAAGGTCATGCAAACTCCAAGAATCTGTTCCACTCTACTTTTCAGCTCAGCATTTTTTCTCCAGATCCTGTGAAACAGTGCAGTCTGAGACTGCATTCCCAACATGATGCAAAGGAAACCGGGATATCTACACTTTGGCACTGCTTAACACAAAGAAAAATGTTTCTTAAACCAGACACTGCAAGGCAAAATATTTCAGTTTCTTCTCACCCTTAGTGTCCAGCCTCCAATTACCTTGTAATAAGCTGAAACGGGGCAGGCTGTGGACAGCACGTCTGTTCCTTCCCAACTCTTGATGATACCTTGTTTTAATGACATGAATTATTCATTGGTCATTTGAGAGCATGCATAACTGTACATAACTCCTCCTGGAGGGTGGGGTAGATGGAGGATTTAATGGCTTTGGGACCATACCACAACTGTTCAATGGATTTCCCCACCTCCGTGCTTAAAACCTGTTAGTTTCTAATCCTTAAACATAAATAGACCACTTGATTTACCTGCTGTAAAGTAAGAATCATTACACATTGATTCCCCCAGAGCTGGATCCTCTATCCACAGCTCAGGAAAGGACCTCTGGTGACATTTCTACGACCAACAGTCCTCTGCAGGCAGAACTTCATCCTTAATGTTGCCAATTACAAAGCACAAGAATTAAATAATTTAATTTTCAACCTGTATCTATGGGGCTTAAACTACACAGTACAAAGCTGCCCCATTGTATGCAAACTAAACAGCAGCTCTGAAAAGCCAACCTGGATCCTGGAAACAGAGGGGAGTGGGAGGGAAATGAAAGAGCATGTGTGTAAAACATAGATAAGAAGCAAATCCCAGCTGTCTTCCTTATCAGCCCTTCCTATTTCTCTGGCAAGAACATGTAATTTTGTGCCGTAATAGCAAAGGTTGGAGTGACTGCTTTCACATTTGAATGATACTGCTATAGCTTCCCTCTTAATATGTATCTGAAATGGGAATCTTGGAATCCCTTCTTGGGGTACCATTCGTTTTTTCCAACGCTTGTCTTAGTCCCTCCTGTTCTATAAAATGTACCTTTCTGAAGCATGGGTCTGAGATAAATAACAATACTGTGCCTTGCACGTTCAGAGACTTTCAGAAATGTCCTATCATTTATCCTTTCAGTGAGCTGTAATTTGTGCTCATATAAACCTAAGGTAAAACTGACACCAAGAATAAGATTTACCCAGGCCCAGAGCGAATCCCTGTTGAAACAAAGTTCCCTCTGCCTAGGACTGAAATGTATACTTAATTCCTTCCTTGATGAAGGACAAAAGAATACGCTCACCTTAGAGAACAAAGGGAACAGTCCAATTTTATTGCATCAACTGAAGAAGCACAAATTACTTCGAAGAAGCAACTGTAGGTCTAAATGGCTGGTTGGATGGGAACAGGACCACTCAACTTCTCAGGGAGGCATGAGACCCAGGGACTCTGCTTAAAATATCAACTGGAAGCAAGCAAATCACTTACCCAGGCTGTCACAGCCGGTCTCAGTCTACAAGTTTCCTCTGAAAACTTTGTGAAGAATCCGTTCAACACTTACATGCTGTAGCCTTAAGCACACACTTCATTCCCATTCAGCTCAAGAATTTTACTTTTCTAATCATAAGTGTTAGCATTATACATAGATAGTATTACACATGATCAAATTTATATGAACAAGAAACATGAATTTCTAGATAATCAACAATTTTGCAATGCAACTGTAAGCAAGAGTTGAATTAATCTTATATTTTAAACCTTAAATCTTTACTTAATGTGTACCTAAGGACATAGCTTAAATTCTGTACATGCACACTTGTCAGGTTTTTTACTAAATTAATGTGGTAAATAGCTGTAGAAAAAGATTAGGGGAAATAAATTCAGAGACTCGTGAAATTACAAAGGCGCTCATTTTTTCTACACAGAATTACAGAATGAAACTACAGCTTCACATTTCAGGCCCCTAGAATATAGCCTTTAAGAATTCATATCGGCTTCCCTTGTTCTGCAGGGAAAAATAATGCAGTGATTTTTTTTTTTAGTGCACTGATATTTCATCAAAAGTGGACCCAAGCCATGGTCCCCCTCTTACACTGCCCTGGCAATGGGAGCACTGCCTCGTTACTGCATGCTCCATTTCCCACATGAAAAACACCTTTCAGCCCCACTTCCCGAGCTCTGCCACTTTTGACTGATAGCACAAAATTGAACTGCACTAAGCACACATTAGAAAATCTGATAAATATTGTTTGGAAATATAATTGAGGTTTAACTGGAGCATGAATTTTTCACTTTGAAGCAAAGATTTCTCCACTTATTTATGAGAAAGATTTAGTGTTACAAACAACGATGACAGTTACGATAAATGTTAACCTAAGTTATGCTTTTCCTCAGAACCTGCAGAGCCTTTTTTCCAAAAGTGCTTTATGTCACCACTGCACACATCACTAGACAGAGCTGCAAAAACCTCAAGATACTCCCATCCCCTGCTCTTTTCAGGTTCGACACTGGCTGCAAAAGAGATCAGAAGCATCCAACACGTTTGGGGTTCAAAATACTGAGTAAGTTTTGAGCTACACGTCAAGACAGAGGCTTGGTTTACCCTTGGATCAGGTTTTGTGTCAACATGACTTCTAACACATCAGTTGATAGCTTTGCCATGAATATTTAAGAGCAAAGTGTTCACCAAAGTTGTTTTATGATACAAGAATGCTCGTCTTGCACGGCAGCTACTCTGCTCTCAGCCTGTACAACACTTATACGAAGTGGTAAAGAGAGATTAAGATGGCCATTACCTAGGGACCTAGAGATAACAGGAAAAGGCTATCAGTTTTTAATCTAAAGCTTTGTATTTTAATATTCTAGGAAATTTCTTACCTATGACGCTGACAGACTGGTGATGAGAACTGCAGAAGCTCTTGTTTGTCAGGGCATTCAGCCACATCCTACACGTTGTGCCAAGCACTGTGCAGACACACAAAACAAACCTTACGCCCCCCCAAAAATGTTACAATCCTGGTACATTAAATAGAGCATCTGTAGATAGATGGTGAAAAAGCTAATTCCATTGTAATGTTATCAGAGTAGCTGACATTAAACGATATTCTTACACACTTTCATCTGTGTTTTCAGAGGTTTAATTCTGCATTTGAAATGCAACAAGCACTGACACCGAAACTGCAAAAACATGTGCTGCTCTAATCAGAGCTTCACGAACAAGGAACCACTGGTATCAAACAATGTTATATTAAATCAAGGATGAAAGCTAAAAATTCCTATATAGCATCAGGTCAGAGCAGGCACTGGACTTGAATGCTAACAGCTTAGCCCTCCTGCTCTATCTTTCTATTAACACTAGTTTTCAACTGTGCAAACAAGATAGTAACAGCACTCCACTACGCAGCAAATGCTAAATTCAGATCCCGGCTTCATGCCTCATAAATTTTCATCCTGGCATCACTTCTTGTTCTTTTTACAGCATTTTAAAAATGTAGGTTATCCTTTGCATTTTAAGCAGACACGATTGTATCAAATGCCTGGATTTTACAGCAGCCAAGATGTTCCTAAGTTTGATGAACTGATCTCAAGTGAGATAAATTATGTCAGTTGTCTGCTTTGTCAGTAAATCAAGAGTTGACATTTCCCTGATTTGTAAAGGTATAATGTTACAGTGAAGGAAAGTATGCTCTTGAAAAATCTGTATGGCAAGGTTAGATTAATAAGCAGTTTAAAGAAAATGTCCCAATGTAATGGGCTTGGAATATCCAAACTCAATTCCAGTTCATTTGATATTTCTCAGGTTTTCTTTTATAGGAATTCAAAAAATGCTGTATAAAACATTTTATGGAATAGTCCAGCTATGTGCTCCTTTGCTTTACAATAATTGACAACATTTACATATATTTCCATGTCATATTATGCCATAAATTTGCATAGATCCAGGTAAAATTGTTCGGCTTTAGACATGCTGCTTCAATGAATTTCAGGAGCTGAATCACATCTCAAATCTGAATTGCATTGCTCCCACAATTCCCTCTCCTGTAAAGCACTGCAGAATATATCCCCGATTAATAACCTTGATGGTACCTTCCGCACTGGCCTGCTAAGCCACACAGGTGTTTGTCTGTAGCCATGCCCTGCATCAGTGCCATGCTTCGAACCAGACACTGCAGAGATGAAACCGCACCACGGGGCTCAGCTCCCCAGCCCACCGCCCCACAAAAGGTCCCATCCTGCCTTTCCTGTAACAGAACGTTCCCTGGTCTCTTCCCTCTGTATGCTTAATTGAAGGAAACATGGGGTTTGGGTGGTGGCCCAGCATTGTTCAGGGCAGCAACACATTCCACTTTAAGGCAGAACTGAAGGGAGGGATTCTACCAATTTTCATCTTGTGAAGCTGATTTAACTCATTTTGTTCATTCATACTGCTTTCTGGAATTCATACTGCTTTCTGGAATTTTTTTTATTGCCTTGAAGCCACGCTTTAAAAGCACAGATGGTTCCTGAAATGAACAAAAACAAACCCTACTTGAGCCGGACTGGGAACAGTTATATTAAAGTGTTAGCATTTTTTTAAAAAGTAATTTGGGGTTGTGTTTTGATTTACACTACCTAAAATGTACTGGTGAGCAGCAGAGGTGCCATGAATTTATATGTGACATTTGGCAAATGTACTAACCATCTGGCCCCTGTAAAGTGTATACAGGGCATCACGGAGCCTCAGGGGGGAAATGGTTACTTAATTACACCATCAGTAATTTTTTTTATAGGACCAGTCATCACCAAATCTCATTGAGTAGAGGCTTTTGCATTGGGAAGTAGAAAGTGAAACAATGAGAGGTTACACATGATATTTCTAATATCCTTTTGAACACAACCAAGAGACTGATGAACCATCACTTACACAATGAACTCAATGTTTTGCCTTTAGGGAATAAAGCCAGAATCCAGCTACAATGCCCAGGCTCCATCGCTGGTGCAAACTCATAGTAAAGCAGTCCCTTGCCATTGAAGTAGATGAGACAGATAAGCAGAGACCAACAGCTATATAAGAGAAGCTTCCCAAGATCTCCGAGCAGGTCGCTAACAAAGACGCAAGTAGCACATAATCCCCAACATCTAGTTCTTCCTGTTCAACAGATCAAGCTGTCTCCAAGGGCCTCAACTCTTCAGTGAGCTCAAGATAATGGATGCACTGAAAGGCAGCATTTGAGAAAATGGGAACCTTGCCCCGGCAAGGAGCTGCCCAGCTTCATTCCAGGAAGCAGAGTTCTGCTCTGAGCATATGTTATTTTCAATTAATAAAAGGCAATAAAGCAGGAGGAGAAAAATAAACAAAATGTATTGATTGAAAAGCCTATACCACTGAGCACATTTAGCTCTTGCTAACTCCAGTGCCCTATTTTTCCTGAACTAGCATCATACAGCCATGAAATCCTCAAACTGAAGACCAGTCAAATTCTTCCCCCTAGCAGTAATCCGAACCCTCAATCAGACAGTGTAAAATGTATTTTACCTCTGCGACTACCAACCTGTGTCCAAGATTGCAGGTGTAAAAAATTCTCCTCTTCCTTGAGCTCTGTGCCTGATTATAACCATAGCCAAAATGAGCAGTCAGCCAACATCAAGAGCGATCAGGAAATTTTTGCCTCTGACAAAACACTCCCAACCCCTCTCCAGGTAAGAAGCAGACGCAATGATAAATGTGGCTCGATAACCTCCCCTTGCTAGACCGTCTACCTCGTCTTCCACCTCTGCCCACTCAGGCCACCCTGTCGCTCTCCCAGCTGTGGCCAGTCCAGCAGCAACTGCCCTCTGCCCTCCCTGGGGAAAAGTCCCCAAAGCAGCCTGAGCATCCTGCCTGAGCTGTGCCTGTCGCAAGCAAAGAATTAACATGGCACTTGAGAGCAGAGCCATGAAGGACAGTTCTAGACAACTGATATTCTTTCTATATATGCACTTTTTGGGACCTCGTTTAGTTGCTGCTTTTAAGGTAGAATCCTTCTGAAAGTAGATGCTACTACTTTGCAGTGGGGAGAAAGAGGATGAGAGTAATTACATTAATGCATTGTTAAGTCAAATATTATTAAAAGAAAGAACTGAAACTTAAAGATGCTAAAACCCAAGCCCTCGTGCAAATACTCTTAGTAATGTATAAAAAGAAATTGAGAAATAGTGAAAGCGTATCACAGCCTTGCAAGATTATCTTGTGGAAACAAAGTGCATCTAAGCTTGCAAGGTGGTGCCAACAGCTCTTTACTTTGACCTTCCTTTATATTATTAGTATTTGCATCACAGAAGTACTGAGACTGCAACAGAAGTCAGCATACCATTGTGCTTAGCATTTTACAAGTAGCAGAAATAGATAATTCCTGCCCCAAAAGCTTTGGAGTTCACACTTACAATAAGAGGAAAGATAATTAACTTTTTACCAGAGAAACACTTCAGCTGTGTTTGGAGACTGAGCTCAAATCACCCAACATCCAGTTCAGTGTTGGCACCAGGTTTCCCCTGCAGTGTGCAAGGCTGTGTGTTCTCCCCTAGCCTCCTGAAGCTGGGGGTAAAGGTTTGGTTCTTTCCAGCCCTGTGGAAGGCAAGGGTGGCCACAAACAAGACTCAGTTGGGTAGTTTTGCTGCAAGCTTTTGCTTTCATTTAGTAGAGACTTAAAAGCAAGAACCCAAATTCCATTTCACCTTGCAGCCTCAGTGGATCCCATGGTGCAAGCCAAGTACAATGCCAAGCAGCAGCAGGAGGCTACTCCTTCCACCCCAGGGCTTGAGCACAGGGGCTGTCAAATGTCAGCTTGCTGGCTGGTGAGTAGAGGCCTCTGGTGAGGCAGAAGAGAGAGACCCCGTCCACAGCAGCAATGCTGCTACCAAAATGCCCTTTGCTCGTAGATGTGGCCAAGATAAGCATTTAGCATCAAATAAATTAGTAAGAGGGCTAGAGGAGTGGATGACACCAAAGATCTCCGATAGCCCAGGGCAGTAACCATGACAGTAGGACAGGTAGCTTCATCTAAATGCTGTTTGATTTCTGTGTGGCCCCTTTACCAGCCAGGAGGGCTGGGAACACAGGCATCCCACCCAGGAGGCCAGCACATGGCAGTTACATGCCCAGAGCTGCCCAGGGAAGAAGTGAGTAGGGATCCTATTTGCATCAGCTGCTTTCAAAGTAACAGGGAATGTCATTGTTCATCTTTTGGACTAGATTTGAGACCAAGCTGAACTCTGCTGGCTTAATTAGCTAACCATAAATAAACATCATTTACAAGACCTAAGCATTTAAAACACCCTGTTAAGCATCTGAAACATAAATGCTTTAATTATAGACTAGCTCAAGATTTAAGTAACACTGGGATAAATGCTATAGAGCAGCTGTCTATGAATATTTTACAACGAGATTGCTCTCTGTTCTCCAGGTCCACAGAGACTATCAGGTTGGGAAGCATGCATTCATTCTTTAAAATACCTCTTCTCCCTTCCCTGTAGGGTGCAACTATCACCCTATAGCTGGACCCCTGTAGGGTCCAGCTATCACCACCAGCTCTGCTAGTTTGCCAAAAGCTTTGTCCTCAGTGAAATGCCCACAGTGAGCCCAGATATTTGGGGTTTCTCTGCTGCTGTGCTAAATTCTGTTCTTCTGTGGCTTTACTCACTATCCAGCTAAATCACTAGAAGGATTCCCTTGACTGCAGTGTGCTCTGGACCAGACCCCAACATCTACATGACCATCTTTAAAATCTACAGAGAAAGTCTGGGTTTCATTTTCTCTTTAAAACCAATTTACATTAACAGAGTGGTGTAAAGGGACTAACACCCTTGAAAATAAGGCCACAAATGCCCAAGTGAGACAGCTTTGAATTACAAAGATGACCAAAAGTCACGGGTAAACCATTGACTCATCTGCCTCCGCTCCAGCACATTACTGCACTGGTGCAGACTCCAGCTGGGACTCTCGCTGCTTTGCAAACACAGCCCTGGCAGGTTTGACCGAGTAGGGAAAGATCAGTATTTTCCTGGCTTTGTCCAGCTGATTGAGATTTGCATCGCAGAGCATTCTGGTTTCGTATGAGTTACGTACTGGTGTAAAAGCAGCTCATGAAAGCACAGCCAAGATCACTATTGCAGCTGATGGCTGTAACCAACACAATATAAAAAATATTTCTTACTCCAAAGAGATGCAACAGAAAAGCTATCAGTGCTTTACGACCATCAAGTCTATCTCCTGAGTTCCAGCCTAGTGCTGGATCTCAGACTTTGATATCTAGAAAATGGCAAAAAGGACTTACACTGCTGACATTCCTATTTCAAAAGGAAAATTCAAAATTTCTCTAGTTTGAGTCACTATAATTTACTCTAAAGATAAAACTACTAAAGGGCTATTGTCCTAAGTATTAATATGATGGTCACAGGTCTCTTATTTAATGTAAAATGTAAGCAGATGAACTGAATCAGCCTTCAAAGAGCAGAAGCAAGGCAGCCAATTTCACCTTCAGACAAGGAACTCTCCATCCACTGAATCTGTTGAACACCTGCAATATATTGATTGCACTTAACCAGCTACTTTCAGAATGCTAATTTCATCTCTGCCTCCAAAATGCAGCATTTTGTTACACACAAAGCACTAGCTGTTCAGCTTTTTTTTGCTGTGTGAAGTAAATGGAGCAAGTGATTTTTTTTAACTACAGACTGGAAACTTCATTCCTATTACAGTGACAGTAATCTATTAGTTAAGGAAATCAAGCTTTTACTCTCTACAGGAGGGGAAAGAGATACTTAAGCTTTTATGTCAGTTCATTCTCTATTAATGATAAACATTGGAAGCCTGGCAGGAATAGATCATCTTGCATTTATTGCTATGAGTATATTAAGAATTAACAGCAGGCAGAGCAGTAATTAAACACCAAACGTCTTCACCCACTCTGTTGCCAGAGCACTCCACTGTACAACTGAGTTGACCAGAAGTACTACCAAAGAGGAATCTTGGTGCAAATCAACAAGAGCTCCTGCGAAAGGCACGGCAGACCCTGGTTGTCAGGCCCTGCCTCGAGAAGATGCAGGAGCATGCCAAACAGGCAAGCTGGGACCCCTGCAGCAGCGGGTGCCTCATCCCTGATCCCTGCGGGGAGGTTACCAGCATCCCAGGGGATCAGCCTCACAGACAAAAAAATTGCTTACTATTGTGTTACTGTTACCAGCGACTGAATTAAACTTCATTGTAATTTTTTGTACTTCTATTACTGCAAGTTTTTTCCTGCTGGTTTCTTTTACTGGTTGTTGCATCAACTTCATGCTCCCACATTCCAAACAGTTTATTTATGCTGTCACAATAAATTTAGTGTATTCTGTTTGCATTACATTTTCCCTTTTCTCCCTTATTCAATGCTTCCAGATTTATTAAATACAAGTGCCCTAACACATGCCAGCCATATTATCCTTCTGGAAGACCTCAAGGCATATTTGTTTTATTAACCATCTTAGATCAAAGCAGTTAATTTATATTAAAGTAAATAAAATACACAGATTACCTTAATGAGAGGCTAAAGCTTCATTTGATTCTTTGTATAATGTACATAAGTTTTCATAATGTACATACATAAGTTTTCACAGCCCATATTTTCTACTCAAGTTCAATCATGTACATGCATTCCCTTATAAAAACACTTACAAGTCCACAAAGAATTTTCAAAACATACAGTGCATATTTTTATTCTGTCTTCTAAGATTACTCTTCCCCCCACCTCGCCAAAGAGCTTTTCTAAGCAACTTTTCACAGCTTAAAGTTCTGTTCAGTTTAAATAAGTGTCCACACAATCTGATGATTATCTGAAGTTCTTTCAAACTGCTTTGAAAAAAAAAAACAGATTGAGTTGCACTGTGCATCATGTCTCAAAAGATGCAGCTCCCAGGCCCTGGGAGAAGAGCTTAAAAGCCTAGAGCTTTGCAAAATTCAAATTCTTTTGCCAAAATCCAGCCAACAAATTGTGCTTTGATCCACATTAGTGCACACTACCCACCTCTGGAGTTTCAGCGTGACTGTTCACAGCAACCCAAAAGCTCTACACAAAATCTCAGCCAGAAATTCTACTTAGTTTGATGCCAAAGCCAGTTTAGAATTTTATTTTGTCATACATTTAGTAGGGAGAACTTAAATTCTTTTTTTCCCTTTATAAAAATCTGTTGTTTCCAGAACACTCATTTCTTTACAAAGCCTCTTGAGTGGTTAGGACCTGCAGCATATTCCAGACAGCTGATGGAAGCCCTTAGGGTGAGGTACCATGTGCTACAGAGCATGTTATACATACAACCTGATTTGGACAACTTCATAAAATGTGTAAAAATCTAAGACCTCTGTAACAACAGACAAGGCTGCCTATAGCAGCCAGATCCTCCAGCCCAAGCATGCTGGCCAGCTCACGGCATGGTGAAACAAATATACCAGACCACGCAACCACCAGGTTTGCTGTCTGAAAAAAGCTTCTGGAATGCCTGCGTGCACAGTACAATAAATTACTGCTCCTGCCTTTCCTGGTTAATGCTGCCGGTTGAATGGTCTGCAGAGCTTTCCCCCCCCCCACTGTTTCTTATACTGACAATTAAGCAGACTTATGCACAGAACAAAGTATTAAGGAAAGATGCAAGTGGACTGTCTGTAAGTGAAAAGGACTCTGCCTTTGCTGCATGCAGAAACTCCAGCTGTCCTCGGTGCACTCCACAGGAGAAGCCCAAGTAACCAGCTCTTCTTGGAAGAGCAGCATCTGCAGAACTATGGTCATTTCAAAAAACAAACTGTGCTAAGAAAATAATCATTTTACTGATGCTTCTGCTCTCACAGGGCCCAAGCCTGCAGGATTGTTTACCTGTCTCAAGAGATCTGGACTCTGATCAGAACATGTCTGGAGGTGAAAAGGAGCAGAGGAATTTTCATCTGGTTCCCACTCTCAAATAGGCATTCTTGAAAATTCCAGCCTAATCTTCACATTATTTGCTTTATGAAACAATCTGAAAGAAATCAGAACTTTGGAAGGACTTCTGTCAAACGCACATAGTAGCAACTTTTGCTGTGACCTATTTCTCAGGCATTCTCATGTAAAAGTATTTATAGCAGTTCTGCAGAAAGAACTGAAATTAGAAAAACTCCATTAATAGAGCAGAACGCACATTGTGGTTCATTTTATTATTTAAATGTGTTCCTTTCACTCTAAACAGCAAAATTAAATAAAGAAGGAAAAGAAATATTCTAGCATTCAGAATATTTTGGGAGTGACTTGCATTCATATCTACATCTACATCTCTATATTCATGCGTATAGGGGATGGGAATGCATCAATTCTATCTAGCAAATGGAGTTAACTCTCATACATAAAATGTGCCATTTAAATTCCAGAAGGGATAATGAACAGCACAGGAGAAAAGACCACAAGAAAAAACATGATAAGCAATTGAAAATAGCTTTCAATGACTACAATGTATTTTTCTCTCAAAATCTGCTATGCGGTATTTCATTTGCTGAAGATATGGACACTTGCCCGGTTTGCTGGAGTAGGTAAGTCAGTGTAACCTATCAGCCATCTGTTCTAATTGGACATGCAGCCCAAAGAAACATTATAAATATGCAAAGAACTACAAAAAACACCCTGATGGAATTGCTGGATAACAATAGCTTTAATTTTTCATTTGTTTATTTGATTTGCTGTAATGAATGAGTTACTGGAGCAACATCTGGAATAAGTGAAGTGAGACAAATGAAACTTCAGGGCAAAATAAGTCTGTTAGAAGCAAATCTGCACTTATATTTTTTTATACTGGTTTGGTTTTGAGTTAACACTCTTTGCTCAGTCATCTGCACCACTTTGTCATGAATAGATGGATGGGATCCTGGTTTTGTTTATGTATTAACTGCTAGCTTTGAGGGACTCTGGTTAATCTGGTAAACTAGACAATTTCATGGCTCTGTCACTCACAATCAAAACATCTGATTTAATGCTTGGAGCAAGCCAAAGGAATCACTGCCCCAAATGAACTGAATGATGTATCACATTTTGCTATCAAAGATGTTGAAAGCATTTTCCCCAGATCTTTGCAATTCAATGGCATCAAAAAGTATAATTGCAACTGGAAGGCAGGGATGGATGGATTGATGCAACAAAAGCTGTCATAATTATAAATGACAGGAAGCTAAGGCAGCCAACAAACCTACACCGCAGAGAAGAGAACCAAGCGCAGAACAAGGCCTTCAGAACAACTGTACAAACTTAAGTGCTTTCATAGAAACAGGGGACAGAAAAGAGCCACCAGAACCCCACACCAGCTCCTAACAACTGCAAACAACCAGGAGGCATTTAGCACAGGCATTTGCCCAGAAAATTTCTTCCATACAGCTACACATACAGCAGGCCACAGCAGTCTCCTGGCAAGACCAAACCCAGCAAAATACAAGGCAAGGAGAAAACAAAAGATACCCAAGACAAACGTCCTTGAGGCCTGCACTGTTTGCCCGAGGTGTCCAAGTGATCCTCTTCGATCACTGATGCAGGACACTGCAGTTCGATGTGACTATTTTAATTTTGCTCGTATTTTGGTTTGGGAAAGCTGCCTTTGAAGAACAGAGCAGTGACAGGATCTGCACGTTGGTAGGACTCTCACGGCAGTGAGAGAGAGACTGCCTCTGAACACCACCTACTCCCAACACCAACAGTTCAGAAACAGCTTTAATGCATCTTACTTCAAGCAGCAATTCTGAAGGGAAATAGCAATCTTCATTAAGGATTAGGTAAACAATTAACATATGTTCAATCTTTTTAATGTGTGTCTGGGTACAGAGAAATAAAAACACAAACACACAGCTTAAGCACATTACAAGGGGACAAAAAGTTATGTTGGTTTCCTCATTTAAAATGAACTCTTAGTAAGTTTTGCCTTTGATGTCTCAAAACTTAGTGCTCCAAAATCTACTCATCTGAAGCAGGCTGGTTAATTGTGAAACTGCAAAAGACACAAGCCTTGACTCCTTTTCCAGTAAGTTTAAGGAGGCCAGGATTTAGTCCTGCATCACTATCCTCTGTTCTACAGATGCTCAGAGCACTCACCGCCCTCACCTTGAAGGCATATTTGGGCCTGACACAGCCTAGACCAGTTGTTTTAATAGTGCTTAGATTATTAAGGTTTTTATATTCCACCACAAAAACACTGGGAATCTGGTATCCAAGGAGTAGGTCTCATGCTGCAGTGCTAGTTATGAGGCATTAATTCGAGCATAAAACACAGGAGCCACCCCCAAGTAACCCATTCCTCCTCATTCACTTCTGCTCCACTGTAAGAAAAGGCGATAGATCAGCAGCAAGATGCCTGATGTCTTCAAGAAAATCTTTGTCATATTCTGCTCTAAGCTTTTTTTATTTGTCTGTTTTATTTTATGGGACTTTTAATGGGAGGTTTCAAGAACCCCATCATTAAAAGAAAAGGAAAGAGAAATAGGAAAAAGAAAAAGAATAATTAAATTTTTAAAGGTTCTTTCTGAAGGAAAATAGTCTTATATCATTTTAAATGTTTAAAATCTAGCTGACTCCAGCATTTCTGCTGATGACTTCGGCAACTTACAGAGCAATTTAAAGAAATGAAGAGAGCTGGGAAATACAGTCTATAGTAAAACTACATAGATTATCCCATTTGAAGGAAGAAACAGCAGAACAGATGTTCTTGAATTCTGAAGAGACTTCTACAAATCACACATTTGTATGGGGACTGACGGCACCAACCCCCACACTGCGGTGGGTCCGGGCAGTCAGCATGCAGTAAGAAAACTGCTACCTGGGACTCGGCTGCCCACGGGAACCAGGCACCGGGGGGAAGAGGAATGCATCCCTGCAACAAACACACCCGGCACAGGTGCGGCACATACTGAAAAGCTGCAGCTTCTGTAAATCCCAGAACCCAAGTGTACTTAGTTCCTAACTTACTGTCTGGCCCACTTAATTGCATCCTTAGGCATGTTGCTGACCCCTCAGCCTGTGCACCCACGCAGCCAGGACAGAGAAAGGGATGTCCTTAGTCTGTTTATCACAGTACCGAATCACTTGACATACAGGCTTATGTTTGAGGACTGTAGGTTCTTAGTGTCCGAGTGTCAGTCTCCTGATAGCATGGGGAGTACCAAACCCACATGAACTCAAGCCATAAATCCATGCTTCTTCCCATGAATTTACTCAGTCACTACCCATCTTTTTCACAGATTCCCAGGCTGAAGGACTACCACTTCCCCTACCAAAGCCTAATCCTCTTCTCAACAGAACTCAGGACCACCACTGAAAACAGTCGCTCAGAAAGGACAAGCAGAGGCCATTCAGACCCAACTACATATGGTGCATACACACATCAGTGATTATGGTAAGTTTTTTGTCACTTCCTGATAAGGCTGCAAAACCTGTTAGAATTATGCAGTTCTCCCTCACCACCCAAGACAGGCGATCACCTTGTACTACCCAGCGAGAAGGCAGCTGGCCTTAGGCAAACCTCGCCTATGTAAAAATCACCAGCCGATCCACAGGACAGCATTCTCCTTCCATGTTTCTGCACTCAGCTCCTCTGCAGCACAACACACCACTTATTTCACGTTTTATACACACAGAGACTAGATTAAAAGCCAAGCAGTATCTACCAATAAGTATTCTACCAAAGAGCAGTTTGCTCAGCAGCTTTTATAAAGCCTCCAGCTACTGCCAGGGGCACCCCATCGATGAACCGCTTCTCTCCAGTCCTGCCAGCACACACCACAACACAAACCAAACCACACACCCATGCCCCCTCACTCAGGCACAGCATTTAGGAAGACATGCAGCTGTGAATTCAAAGTCTCCAGCCAACAAGGAGTTTAACAAATCCCCAAAGAAGCCACTCTGGGGCTCAGTGCCTCTCCCTGTTAGAAACCAGCACCTTACTTCAAGCACAAATGTCGCTACCTTCAGCTCCAAGCCACCAGACCATCCCACATCATCTGCTAAATTCACACCTCGCCCGCACCATTAGCCCCTCACCGCGTGGGCACTGAGCCGCACAATGTCCTACCTTTGAGAGACAGGCGACGCATCCCGGCAGGGGCCAGCCCACAGTGGCCTCCTCACAGGCAGGGGCTCCAGCAGCATCTCCTCGTGGCAGTGTCTCCCAGCAGCTGGCTGCCCAGGCCTGGTCCGTCTGGCGATGGCTGCCACAGGGAGCTTGGCTTCAGGCCCCAGACCTTCAGGTAAGAGCCCACTCATCCCACCGTCAGTTGTGCCAGTCAGGGTGCAGCAGGGATGGTGGATCCCTCACAGAAAAGGCAGTAAGAGGATCCCACTGCCAGCAGGGCCAGGGCCTCAATGCCAGGGCCTATCCCACCATCACCAGTTAGGCACTGCAGCAGTGGGACACTGCTCACCAGGGTCAGCCCAGAGCGTGAGGAGCTGCAGCAGCTGGACGGCAGCCACGGGCAGCCCAGAGTCCAAGACAAGTCTGTGGCAATAGGGCCTAGAAAATTTCAAGCCCAGAGCACAAGCCAGCAAGTCCAGGCAGGATCCATCCTAGAGAAGACAAACAGCATCAGAGAGAGCCCCAGGGTTACTGGGTGGGGCCACGGTGGAGGCAGAACTGGAGACCAGCATCCTGCAGTGCAGTGCTGCAGGGCAGGGCTGAGGGTGGGGCTGGGTGGAGATGGGCTCCAGCTGCAGGCAGAGCGGTCCAGCTAACAGCTAACTGACGCCATTAGCACCCTCAGGGCAGCCCACCTGTCGTGCTCTGCTCTGTCCACCTTGTAAGTGCCTCCAAGCAGGCTCTGCCCGCACGGGAAAGGTGCCTCAGGCCTCACCGTGCTCTTCTGGGTGCAGACACAGCCTCTACCTTCCCGCGGGTTCCTCCGGCCTGGGGCCGGAGCAGACGCACCCCCGCAGCCCATCCCCACGCTGCCGCAGGCCGGTGGCGGGGCAGGACCCCGTTTATTGCCTCGGGGGGGGCCGGCCCGCGCTGGCGCTGCCCACCCGCGCGCTGCCCGCGGTGCCTCAGCGGCGGGAGGCGGCTGTGGTGCGAGGGCGGGCGGCGCGGCTCCGGGTGGGCTCCGAGTGTGGCGGGCACGCGTGGGCCCTGGTCGTGCGAGGAGCTGTTGGGCGGCTGTAGCAAGCGTCTCAGAATGAGAAGTGAACAGCTCGAAGGAGAAGGTGCTGTAAAATTTTCCACTCGGCGCTCTGGTGAGCGGAGACCTGTTGGTGCTGTGTTAACTCCTTGCGCCCTTTGGTGTGTATTTAAAATTCTCGGTCTTATTTCTGCTTAACTGAAGCCACATGGGCTTGGAGGAGAGCAAGAAGAGCTCCAGGAGAAAGAAAATCGTGTTGTCAAGCCTGTTTTAACAACAGAAACCAGTGGGCATGTTTGCAAAATGAAACTTACTCTATGAATTGTTGACTTTTGAAAATTGCTAATGTCTTGTATCAGCATAAACATTGCTGTCTAAGGAATGCTTCCAAGCCCCACTTTTTTCCCTCGATTGTTGAAGGATTTTCTGCAGAAAAATGTCTGAGAAGTAGCCTGAGTTAGTAATTACAACTGTGATAGAGCACCAGGAGGCGTGACAAAGACTTGAGTCTGCTTCAGAAGGGACTCTGGGAAGAGATGCCAATGCGTGCTCATCCGGCGGGGTGATCGTTTGGTTCTCTCTTACTAAAGGTCCTGGAGCTGACACAGCACTGCTGCGCTCCTGGGGACGCTGTGACAAAGGAGGCCAGGTACAGGCAGGTTCATGGGGTAGACACAGCTGCTTGCAATGTGGGCAGTGATGGAAAACTGCTGCAGACGCTGCGAGCTCACCTGGCTTATTCCACTCCCTTAGAAAGGACCAACAAAGCCTTTGCTGCTCTAATTCTCTCAATTAGACACGAGATTTGTTATTTGTAGATATTGCTAATCCAGTTTTTGAACTCACCACAGAAGGCATAGGAAAGCTCATACGCCCAAATTACTGGGAAGCTACAAATAGGCTCAGGTGGGGAGAGATGAGACTGTAGCTGTTTGGGTTCTTCCCACCTGATTTTGTTTAAGGTTGCCCTCCTTGCTTTGATGCTGGCTTCAGCAGGAGGCCTTTTCTCCTAATGTTCCTAACATGGTACTGGGACCGTGCTGCTGACATTTATTTCCATGAACCCTGCAGAACTGTTGTAGAAAGTTCTGGCAAATTTTAACACAATAAAGCATTTTCCCTTTTTTCCTTCTGAGCTTTTAGGGCACTCAGCCATGCTGTATTTATGACTGTAAGAGCTAGAAAAGTAGAAACATTGCCACTTGCTGGTGATGGAAATGAAGATCCTCACGTAGTCACAAGACTCCCAGGTGTTTCAAGCAAACATCAAAGTCAAGAGTCAGATGATAGGGTTGAGTGTTGGCATGTGGGCAGCCCTGGTTTCACCTGCCAGAAAATGGAAGGGGGGAGAAGAGGGGCAGCTTTCTTGGAAGAGGAGAACTGGAAAAGAGAGCAGCAATTAAGTTGTGCTTGGTTGAAGTGGTGGATGAGAGCTGAAGCAATGTGTTCAGCCTTGACAGTATTTGGGCTCTGATGTTTTTAAATTAAGAAAGAAGGCTGGGCTGGGGGAGAGAGGAGGGAGGAGCAGAAAAAAGGGAAAATAAAAGAAATGTGGAAGCTAATCCCAAGCACTGTGAAAAGGTCATGTGCTTTGATATGAGTAATTAATTTTCTTAGAGCAATGTTGAAAAGGTTAACCTGATTTATGGAATGCAATTTAATTTAAAATGTGTTGTGTACCTTGTTAAAAGGGTCCAATTATACCTGCTAATTCTGTGGACTGACACACGTGCTATGGTCTGATAATAACCCAGTGTGAGGGGGAATATGTGCCAGTCAATAATTAGACATGGCCTATTGAAATTTGAGGGGGAAGGAAAAGGGGTAGAAATGCTGCAAGAACTGTTCTTTTTTGTATCTGGATCCCACAGTATCCTCTTTCTGTTACCTGCACTGTGAAGTACTCAGTGATTCATTTCAAGTCAGGTTTGCATTCAGAGTGGTTTATCATGGTGCTCCTGGAGACAGGAGTAAAAATGCCAGATATTTACAGATCAGCTCACCTTGCTCCTTGGCCTTCATTCTATTAATTCTTGTAGCAAAAACTAAAATAAAACCTACCATTCTGCCTCCATGAGTTGATAAACAGTGGGCAATGGGATGACAAAATTGCACTAGTGGTGCTTGTATGTAGAGCTTAGTAACAATCTAAATACCACAGGCTGTGTGGGGATCCTCAGCTAGAAGGACTTGTGGTCTGAATTTCCAGTCTGGAAACTTTTGTCCTAATTCACTCCTCACTCAACTGCTCATCCTTCCTGGCCTCTGCAGTACCCCCATTACTCCCAGCCCCTGGGGAGCATGTGCCTGGCCTCCCCCAGGGACCCGCTGCTGTGCCTGCTGGAGCAGCCTTGCTGCTCCGCTCCTCCACAGCGGGTAGCGTGAAAACATCCCGTGATGACGCAGCCCCGAAGCCACTTGCTGCCCAAGCTGCAGTGAAATATGTTTCGTTTCCTCTAGTACCTTCTTACTTTCTGTCAGTCTCCAACACCAGCAGCCAATGTTACTCCCTTTGTGTTTTCCAGCCACTCCTTTAGTGAGCAATTAATGCAGTGTATATTAATGCAAAGTGACTAATAGCTGTGGGGGCATTCCTGCATGTGGTACGCAATGTTCCCCTGCAATGTTCTCCATTATTCCCTCCAACAATGAGCCTGTGCTCAGTTTGGTACGCCTAAGATTAATGGAGGCACAATTGTAAACCAAAGAACTGGTTGACAGGATACGTATTCCTACAAGGAGCAAAATAAATTGATTAATGCAGCTCCAAGCTACCTCTCGTTCCTAAAGTGTGTTGATAGATGGCTGCCAAAATTGTGTGGCTACAAATGGTAGCTTTGGAAGTGGTAGCCCCAGCTGCATGGAACAAGGAACCATGTTGTCTTGTTTGGAGGGCTGTGTCTGGCCCCAAGCGCAGCAGTGGCCTGGTGAGCAGGAGGGAGGAGGTCTGCAACTGAAACATGCTTGTGGTTGCAGTTTGTCATGAAGCCAGAAAATATGCCCTGTATTCAAAATAGAGTTTGCCATCAAAAACTACAGGTGCTTCCAATGTCAAATATAGTTAGGGAGATGTGTGCGGATGGATTTCCAAATTATTGTAGACTGTAAGTACTGAGCAATTGCTACATGACAGGCACTGTGTCTGCTTCCTTCCTGGTACCCTCTCATGCATCATTTGTCAACAGTGTTTGAGGAAAATAAGCTGAGATGTACTCAAGAAGGGTTATTTGATGATGGGCACAGCATTCTCACTCCTTTGGTATTACTTCTGCTGAGAAACAGAACACGTGTGTATCAGGCTTTCCTAAGAAACTTTATTGAAGTGCTGTGCTACTGGGGAAATGAAGCAAGCTCAACAGCATTGAGTGGTCGGAGGCAAGAGCAGCCTATATTTATATTAACCTTTCAGATTCCTATTGCTGTGACATTGAGTACTGAAACTTTTTTGACATTTTTAGCAATCAAAGGATAGAAAAATCTTGTCTGAAAGGGCAAGGATGGTGGAAGAAACTACTACCTGTCTTGAATAACCCCAACTATCTTCATGTTCACTTCTGCAAACAAAGCTGTCTACCCAATCTTTACCCAGAACTGCTTTATATTACCATCACCAAATTAGCTCAGCAAGCTTCGTCTTGTGATAACTTCATTATGTTACATTGATTTCTCAGGGAGCTGAAAGGAATATAATGGCAATTTAACATAATGAATAACCGGATGGGAAGCCAGGCTGGTGAAGTGGCCATTCCCTCCTCGACCCTTACCCAGTCAAATCACTGTCATACATTTAATTTTCTGATGTGCATGTTGGTCTCTTATTGAGCTTTTTTCACGCAAAGAGGATTCCTCCTCAGAGGAGCACACAATGATTAGCATCAGATGGAAAAAAAAAATGCTGTTTGTATTATCAGAATATTAAAGGGGCAATTGTAATTTCTCAGCTGCAAGGAACACTTAAAGCAAATTACCTCAATTAAGAGAATAAGAATCAGGGAACTGCTTTAAATTTGATGTGTTGAAAAAACATTCAGATAGGATGTTTGGTATCTGTTTGTCATTGGGGGCTTAATATTTACTTCTGTTGATGAGACTTTGTCATGCTCTATTACAATTCATAGGCTTGTGTTCCCAAATTTTATGCACCAAAATGCTTTGATTTATAGGGTATAAGTTCTTTTTCTCTGTGAATTCCTTTTATATTGTCATAAATGTGGTCAGTGATGCTTATCTCATGATATTAATGTGCCTCATTTAATTATATTGTCTTGCTCAAGAAGTGCACTTAGTTTGAAGGAAACTACAAATTGTTAACTTTTGGTAAATGCACACTTCTTGCTAGAGAACTGTGATGGTTCCTTCTGCAGACAGCAGTAGACAGACGTCTGGGAAGGATCACGTATTACTGTTGGGTCAGTAACAACTCAGGCCCTTCAATCTCTGCCTCATGTGGGAGTCCCAACTTCAGATCTCCTGGCCCTCAGTTTCTGTGCTTGCTGTCTCATTCCCTGCTCTGTGGCTTCTCCTTCCCCCCATAGGCACCCACTGAAAATACATAACATCCTGCTCTGAGCAAGCCCGAGTCGGCAGCCTTGCACAGTGCGTGCACTGCTGCAGCGCGCTGGTGCTGCCCTGCTCGCCCTGCCCTGGTGCCCAAGGAACCAGAGGTGTGCTCGTGGGTTTTTACTTCCCTTTTTTAGGGTCAGGGTGGTATGATTCCCTGTTGATTACTTGATCTGTGTAATTACAATCAAAACAACAGGGATTTCAAGCCTGATTGACTGCAAATTAGAAATCTATTGGCTTGGCTGGACTCCTAATGACCAGGATTAGGAGACAACATGGTTTGGGTCTGCTTTTTCTCTGCAGGCTTCATTTTAAGTAACTGAAGATTTGAGAGGAGAGGTTTGTGAAGGGAGGCACTCATCCACTCCTCAGAGCAGGCTGGTGGGGGGTTTAGCTCCTTCATCCCTGACCACAGCTGTGCCTGTATCAGTGCACAGCTGGCACCCGGGTTCTGTGACCCCTCCACAGTAGCATGGTGTCTGCAGGAGTTGAGGAACAGGGGCTGGGAGTAACTGCAGGAGGAGCCAAGGAGCTGCACCGAGGAGATATCTGACTGAAAGCCCCTCTCCCAGCTCCTCTCTTGATCTGGGAGTCTTTGGCATCCATCCTCCTCACTGGATGTCTCTTAGCCAGCGCAAGAGCCCCCCTGGTCTATGAGTAGGCAGCAGGTTTCCCTTCCCATCATTGTGCTGGGCACAGTAGGACCTGTTAAGGCAGAGCCCCTGCCTTGTCTGGGGAAGTCAGAAGTGCTGGGATGAGGGGAGAGGGGAATGGAGCTCACCCATACTCCCTGCCCAGGAGGCCCAAGGGCTGACCAGCAGCGGGTGCTTGCTCCCAAAAACAGTCTAGGGCCTGGAGTTTGTCTGTCTTCCCCCTCGGAAGCTGAGCGAGGGAGCATCAGCAGGCAGGGAAAGGACCTTTTTCTTTTTTTTTAAAAAATAGGTTTTCATTTAAAAGATGCCAGAGCCAGCAGATTAGTGTCTTGACTATATAGGTTTCCTAAAGATAAGGCAGAGAAATTGATTTCAATTACCAAAGTGGATAGACAGGCTGCTCTGCACTCTCCAGAGGATTGTTAACCCTCAAGAGGCAAGAAGTAAAAACCAGGAGGGGGTTTTTCAACCTCAAGCCATTTCCTTAGGAGCAGCTGTGCCTCTCACAGAGCATAAATCCTCACAAAGGGAGAGAGGTAAAGAAAGGAGGTTTATTTAAGGATGTACAATGATCCTTGTGATAGTTTGGGATTTTGGCAAGCTTTCAGATCCTTCAGCGAGGCTCAGGAGGCCAAGGGTTAAAGTGGCTGCGGGGATTAAAGGATTTGGTGCCTTTCAAGCACCAGGTTCACCTTTTCCAAGAACAGCCTGGCTGCTGGGAAGTTTTCCCTGTGAGGCTCCAGGGCTGGGGTAGCACAAGGCTGAGCAGTGCTGGACTGGGAGCAGGTTCCCAAGGTGGTGGTGGGCTCCTGCTGGGGTAGCCCTCAGCCTGCCCTGCTGCTGAGCCTCTCCATCACTTGCAGCACAGCCGAGATTGCAGAGATTGCAGCTTCCTTGTAACAAGAAGCTGGGGGCCATGTGGGTTGCAGTCCTGGCCCCAGCTGATCCAGGCACCATGTGCAAGGTGCTGCATGTGTGCAGCTGTGGGAAAGCCCAGCTTTTTGTGTGAGGCTTAGCCTGGAATGAGCTAACCCAGCTGAGAGAACGGAGCCTGGTGCCTACAGCGAAAGATCAGCCCCTTTGAAAATTCATGCCCAGGACATGCAAGGGGCGTTGGGCTTTGTTGCAGGGTTTGCACCATCCCTCACCTTCACCTGCAAAGCATTTATGGCACAGGGCTGTGGGAGCAAAGGAGCAATTCCACCTGCATGACTGAGAACCAGAGGTGACCCAAGGGGCATAGGCAAAGCAGAGGCTGTGCAGGGAGAGAAGAACAGCTGTGTTGCCCAGGGCAGCAAGAAATGGGGTCCTCCGTGTGCTGCTGGGAGGGAGGGACCAGCCTTTGCCAGCAGAGTCAGGGTACGGAGGGGACAGCTGCCAGCATGTGGGCCATGGCAAACGCAGGAGGGGCTGCGCATGTGCTGGTGGGACTGGGCAGCGTGTGTGAGGGAGCTGGCCCGCCAGGCAGGGGCAGAGGCCGGCAGCTGGGTGTTTCCTTGGCACATGTGGGGAGACCACTTCTACCCTTTCATCCTCAGACCTCTCCCATCTGCTGTTCCTGCATTTACACGCCCTGCAATTTCTGAAATGTCTCTGTAATTGTGTCCACAGGATGCCTGCTTCCCTTCCCTCCTCAAATTCAATTCTCTATTTTTTGCAACTTCACTGCTGCTTGATAACGGGTACCTTGCAATAGATTTTTCTGCTATTCACTTGCTGGGTCTCTTTCTATTCACTTGCTGGGTCTCTTTTGTCCTACCACAGGGAAATGTGCCCCTGTAGGTCTCACAGTAGGCTTCTCAGCTGGATTTCACATAGGCTTTTATTGCCAGCAGCATCTGCTCTCCTCTCTGATTACTCCAGCACATTTCTTTGATAATATGCTTTAGTGGGTTCACCAGCAGCTTCTGCTTCTTGCTGAACTCCCAAGCAGACTCTCCCCTGCTGCCTCTGGGTATTCTGGTGAGGGGTTTCACTGTGGTCAGAAATCTTATGTTGCACATCGTCATTTCTGAACAGAAGGAAGTCAGTGGTGCTGCACTACAAGAAGACCAATGTGATAAGCATATTTAAGCAATCACTGAAAAACACAGCATATAAATAAGAGTTTGTTTCAGGCCATGGAATACATTTTGTTCCTGGAAGCAGCTCAGCAACTGCAGCTTTTGTGGCCTTTCAAATACAATTACATATTTCAGAGAAACATCCTGTGATTTGTACTTTGCATTAGTGGTAATGTGGACAGGGCCTGTCCTCTGTGTGCACAGCATCCTTTTTTCCCCCCTCTTGCATTCTCAAAGCTCGGCACGCTCCCAGGACGGGGGATGCTCCTGCCATGTCTGTGTGGCACAGCTGCTTCCAGGTGTGGCCTCTGGCACTGTTCCTGGGGCAGGCTCTGGGAGGCTGCAACATAGCACACAATATTTCTGGAGATGCTTGGTTATTTTTTTCCCCCTAGTGAAAAATGTTTTCTGACATACTGGAAATGTTAGTAAAAATACATCTAGATACAGAAATGTTTAGTTTTTATTGTGTCTCAAACTCAAAACAAGAATGTTTTCCATTCCCAGCAGTGTTTTCTGCAAGGAAAACCTAATCATTTCCTCCCCAGCAGCTCAGTTATTTTCCGTCGTACTCTGTGGACAATTCCTGGCTTTTCAGATAAAGATCTCCTGCTTGAATGCGGAGTGCTGAGGGCGGGGGTGTCAAAGAATGTATCGATGGCATATACCCTCCTACTTGCCCAGCTTTATCCTCCTCTGCTCTTTGGTGGGGAACATGCTAGGACCTTAGTGATATGGTAATGGCCTTTATGGAAGTGCCAGAGGTAGATATTACCAAGATAGAGATGCCTTGAGAGGGCTAATTGGGCACAACTGGATTTCATTCATAACCTGGGATTTCCAATGCACTTGCAGATTTTTTTCTCCTTTCCTCTTAGCTGCTGGCATCATTAATGCCTGGATTTAAGATGACAGAGCTTCAATTGTACAGGACAAAGGCGCCTGGTTCCCTGCTTCACTGATCAATTCCAGTTCATAAATTATAGCAGAAACAAAACTCTTTAGCAATGCTGACAATTAAGTAACATCCTGATAAACATCCCCTTTTGTTTTATTTAAATGAAAATGCCTTTATTTCCACAGAGTTGTATCTTGTAACAATAAGATTCACTGTCCCTGAAGCTTGGTTAATTAAACACAGTATTTGCAATCTACCAAAACAAGCTGTTTTATGCAAGCTGATAACAGGGTTTCCATTTCATAATGTGAACAATTGGGTTATGCAAATGCTAGGATTTTAAGCCCCTGTGATCTGTTTTTGTTGCCTTATTATCTGTTTCTGTCTGCAAACTCCAAATATAGACATCCCAATTAAAGCAGCTAAATGCCATTAAATCCAACTAAAGATGGTTTTATCAGTTAAACTTCCCCAATTTAATTAAAAATATGGTTTGAAATTGTCCTTTCTTGGCCCAAACTCCACTCCCACACTTCCATCTGTTTGATTTAATTCTTCCACTAGCTCCACCATGGTTTTCATTCCTTGATGTAGCTTTTGAGCCCTTTAGAGATACAGTGAGAGACCATTACTCAGCCAAGATTATGCCCACCCGTCGGCATGTGCGTTTACACAGAACTTCTTCCTCCAACTGATTCAGTGAGCCTTGCTGGATGATTTGGTAAAGGAACAGGACTTGAATGTAATGGATTAAACCTGCACAGGCTCCTAGAAGTGATGATGCTCACAGGAACTCATCCTGCCCACCACCATAGTGCATGTCATGTATTTGCTGTGTCACATTGTGTGTTGAGCCCATCTCATACCTGCAGATTAGAAGCAAGAAGAAAATGTAACCGTGGAATAGAAGGGAATAAACACAGGTCTCTTCTCCAGTGGCATCCTCATACAGACCTTGGCTTCTGGTGTGCCCTCTGATGTACAGTCTCACTGAAGATCCTGCAGCTCAGCTCACTCTCCAGGAGGGAGCTGATGTGCTAGCCTGCCTGAACACATCTGTAAGCTCACTGTGGAGCTGTATGGTGGACACCAGGGCAAAATATGGGAGTCTTTTTGTTCCTTCATGGACCAACTGTTGCTAAAAAGGTATCTTGCCGTCCTCTTTGGTCATTGTCTGCCACGCACAGTCCCCACAGAAGGGATGGAGGAGGCCCTTTCTTCTCTGCCTTGTGACTCTGAGTTTCTTAGCACAGAAGACGAGATAAAAAGCCAGTCCCTTTTAACAGCCTCACTTGGAGATGAGGTGTATATAAGGCTTTCTGAGCTCTCTTGTGGTGAAATTGGTGGATGCCTCTCAACACCCGGTTTTCCCCAGGAGGATGTAACAGATCACCCCAGCTACATTCAGAGCTTTGCACTGCTTCCAAAGTGCAGTAATTTAACTTTATATCAGCCATATTTGCAGCAGCTGTCAGTCACCACGACAACAATATTAACACTCTTGATATCTTTGTTGTGAGCAATAGAGAATGTAATTCTTGAGGGAAGGAGCAGCAATTGCTTGAGCAGTTGCTTACAACCCAAGTGACTCTATTGAACTGGGAGAGGCTCAAACTGTAAACATACAAGAAAAGACTTGCTTTTAGAGTATAAAATGACTTGAATTAACTTTAGGCTGACAAGAGGAAGCAAAGGGAATCACTGGAATAAATGTGTGTGAGACAGGAAGATTAGAAGGACACATTCTGAAATCTCATACGAATGCAAACTCACTCTTTTTGAAGGCACTGACTCTGTAATGGCAGATTTACACTTCTTTAAACTTGGGGGGAGGGGAAGGGGGGCGATTAAAAGGGGGTTTGCTAGCCTTGCGGTTCTTGTTGTCTTAGTTAAATATAAACCGGTTACTTGGATAATACTAAGAGTAGATCCTAGTCTCTACTTTCTCTAAGAAGTAAAACAGGGGAAATAAGTGTACTGGGTTTCAAACATTGGAGTTTGTCTCTTCATCACTTTCCTTTTCTGGGGAAAAACAAACAAACTTTCTCTCTCTCAATATTTAGTTTCTTTAATTGTTTCCAACCTCCCTCCTTCCCCTCCAGAGATACCCCTACATTAAGATAAGGTATTGATTGTCTACAGTGGGAGAATGCATCCTGGTTAATTAGTTCATTATTCCTTTTTTTGCACAAGATTGATGACTTATTAAGCTATGGTTAATTACAGAGTTTATTACTTTGAAAATAAAATTAAAGAAAAACTCCACGTCTTCAGCTGATTCTGCTCTCAGCTAATCTGAAAGTTCTGGCATTGCCATGTACCAGAGATCTGTACATGTTTCTTTTGCACCCTGTTTTTCATTGAAACCCAGTTTTGGGGTGTGCAGCTTTACACCTCTGTGGCCTGATTGAGAAGATGTGCTAGTGACCTTGCAGCTGCTGGGTTTTTGGGGAGGTCCAGAGCTGGAGATCCCCCAAAACTTTAGCAGTCTACCTTAGAAGCCATTGTAGTTGTAGGGCCTCAGTGAGTGCCAAAGCTGGAGCATCACCTCTGGCCAGAGGCCCAGGGGAGGCTCCACGAGGAGCCCCAGCCTGATCTGTTGGACAAAGGAGAAGAGTTCACGAGAGGGAAGAGCACTGAGCACCAACTAAGTGAGCGAAGGTATAAGGTATCTTGTGCGTATTCGATGTAGACCCTACGTGTGGCTCCCTGCTCCTGAAAATATAACCTGCCAGCACAGTGGACTGAGCACCTTGTGCTCTTTGGCAGCACACAGTAGAGATGAATAATGGAGACACAAGAATAGCTTGCAGGCTCATCCATCACATAAGAGCTGATATTATCAGTGGCAAAAATACCCTAGCCTTTGTCTAATAAGCCAGTCAGATCAGCACTGAGTGCAGGGCAGTGGTGGTGACCACTTCTGCAGCACCAACCACATTTTTGGGGAGGAGCTGTGAGACTGAAATCTGGAAGTGCAGCTGAACGCAATATGCTGGGGAGGATGCTAATGCCTCCCTGCCAAGGGAGCCCACAGCAACAGTTGTTAACCATGTTATCAGCTGCGTTTTCAGCTCTAAAATAGAAGGTTTAGATGCTAAAATTAACACCAAGCAGGCTGAAATGAAGGAAAGTGTGATAGTGGATCTTATAACTCCAAAGTGTGAGAGAATAGAAAGCAGGCTGCTTTATTGCTGTTTCGCTTTCTGCTTGCACAGCTCCTGCAATTGCCTGGTATGTGACATTTGCACTAGAGCAGTGCCAGTTTAGTGGAAAATTAAAAAATAATCAAGCACTTGTAACCCAAACTGTTTGCATGGGAGAGTCTGCAAACCAGCAGGGCTGGCTGTCAGCAGACCCGAGAGGAGAGAGGCGGAGGGGAAAGTCGGGATTTGATGGCGGATTTCTCTGCCAACGCGGCATTTCTGAAGCAGTGGTGTTCTCTCCAGGTTGTGTGTAGGGCTGAGACAAAGCACAGGCTGTAAAGCCATCAGTTTTTAAGCAATGTGTGAAACAAGCCAAGGGGCCAAAGTTGTAGTGGGCCCATATTTTTCTCATTGTAAGTATTCCAGGTGGTGGAGAAGCTATGAAGGAGATGCTGAGGCTTACAAAGCTTTCCTTTGGATCCCCTGCTTTGTTTCACCATCAGGACCACAATTAGCTGTGAATCCCACTTCTCCTGCCTCGTGAAAATGTCAGTTTCCCTGATATTCCTAAGAGAAAACGTTTTCAAGAAAAACACAGATGTTAAATCAATTCTTCCATCTTTACTCCCTTCCATTTTTTCAAGCTACTAACATTGTCCTTTTGGGAATGTACTTATGAACCGTGAACATCTGTCAGTTTGCTGCAAACAATTCCCAACCTTTAGCTGAATGGCCTCCTCTCTATTTCTTTATTTTTTCCCCAGCAGCCTTCCCGATTGCACTGGGTATATTTTAAGATGACTGGCACCAGCACAGGTGCCCACAGGCAGAAGCTGACTGACATTTTGCCTTGATACATGAAACAAGTGCTCATGGCTTGTTTTCCACCTCCAGAGGCAGCAATTTAGAGAAAAAGAAATTAAAAGGCATTGGGATAGGAGCAGGAATAGCTCCAACAGCAGCTCATGAGAATGAATTACAGAGCACAAAAGTTACAGAAATGTCAGTAAGTGAGCACTGTAGTAAAAGTTTTAGAGTCTGTCTGCTTATTGTGTCCTGCTCCAGCCCAGAGGTTATCGTGTGGATTACGTGAGCCGCAGGCTCTGTACCGCACGTGCCCCTTGCTGTGTTTCAGAGGGAGCTACAGTGCCTGCCGGGGGAGAAAATCCCACCCGAGAGCTGTGCCAGCCACCAGCACTGATGCAGGTGCCGTAGCACCGGCTACAAAGGGCATTGCTTTTCTTGTGTCAGCACAGGGCGAGCGCTTCCTACGTGAGCGGCACCTACAGCGCTCAGCTAACCTCGTTGGGCGTGTTGGAATGTCCCATGAGCTTCTGTCTTCATCTTTAGATAAATATAATTTGAAATTTCCATCCCCAGGCTCCAAAATCAATTTAAATTTTTATGTTCTAGAGACCAGGAACCACCTTTTCCACCTCTGCTACACCGTACAGTTCAGTGTGACCCAGCAGGGCTCTGCGTCCTTCCAGGAGGTCGCAGGGAGCGATCTTCCGCCATCCCCTCTGGCTTGGAAATGCAAAGGAGTGCTGTGTTCAAGCAAAGGGTACCAGGTCCCAGTTCCCAGCTGTGAAGCCAGAAGCCTCTGGGGGGTTTTGGATGCTTTCCAGCTGCCACCTGCTTTCCCTCCATTGTGTATCATTTGTCCCTACTGAAAAAACAGTTCAGCTGCGTGGCTTTTATTCTTACTTTTACAAAGAGTATTGTTTTGTTTTGTTTTATTATTTCTTTTTCCAGAAACATTTGCATTCAGGGATAAAGTGCCATTCACACAGGAAGATTTAGTCCCACTTCATAAAGTTATATATTACAAGTGAAAGGGGAACAAGCATGGGCTGGCAGCAGAGAATTGAATTAGCTCAGCAGCACACAACACGAAATAAGATAAATATTGTACAGAAATATAATTGAAGCTGTATTATTTATCCTCCTCATTGGGTTATTTGTCAAAGTGAGCTGCAAGTTGCAAATTAAAATAGCTATTGATTCTAAAGTTGTTTTAAAGTATTTTCTACATTCAGATCCTTTGAAACAATTATCTCAAAGTGGCACCAAACAGTCAAATCTTTATTTGTATCAGGTTCAGGGAGATAATGCATTTGCAGTCTCTCTTCATGGTTTGTGGACATTCAAATGACACTTTTTAATAGAGATTTTTTCCTTTGGGAAGAAACAGGAGTAAAGATGGGATCAGAAGGGCAGTAGGTTTGTGCTGTTGTGTTGTTGACTTGAAGCTGTTGTGCTTCAAGTTGTTGACTTGAAGACTAATCCCAGTTAGTGCAGGGAGCACCGTAAGTGGTGGTCTGTGCTGCTGGTGGCACAGCCCGGCTGGACCAGGGGCACCGGGCCCTGGGTGAGGCGGCACGGCCGCTGTGCGGCATGGCCGCTGTGCTGGGATGAGGTGATAGACGGGAGCCTGGGTCTCCATGCAGCAGCACTGCACCCTCCCAGCAGGGGTCTGCCCCCCGGGAAGGAGTGGGGCTCTCCACTGAATTATCTGTGCTGAAGGAGAAGGGAAAATGCTCCTTCTGGTTCGCACTCAGGGGAGCATCTTTGATCAAAATTCTCCCCATCACCCTTTCATTAGCATACACCTGCTGGATTATTGCTCTAATTTAAACCTGGGGTCAAGGCAGGAGAGCACTAAGTCACCATTAAACTTTTACCAACGTGACGCTGCCTGCAATTTACTTGCTTCTGCTCCCCAGTGATTAGATTGAGCTGTGACTAGAAAATGCATCATGGGGTTTGAAATTAATTTTGAGAGTGCAGTACAGCAGTGGTAGGACGAGCCTTGCAGCCACGTGCTATCAAGCTGAAAAGAATGGAGTTCAAATGGCCGTGTCATGAGAGAACAGGAAAGGAGCTATGGGCAGGTGGCAGAAAGAGCCCAGACCCTTCTGGACGGAGGCACTGCAGCCCATGCGGTGCTGCAGCCATTGCTCTGATTTGACCTGTGCTACTGCTCGGAAGTTGTACTGGTGTTTCAATGAAGGTCTTGCGTATTTTGTAGTGAAAAATTTCCACTGGTTCTCTGGAAGTTACGTGCTTACTGTCAGTTATCTAAAGAAAAATAATTTAATTTAATTTAATTACAATGTAATTTTATAGTCCTATTTTCACATTTACTTTTAAACACTGATTTAAAACCAGGAAAACTTTCTTCTTGGACCGGACTTGCCAGCAGCCTTGGGCCTTGGGAATACATTGCTGCATGATAGAGTTTAACTCCTCAGTAAAAGACCCTTTCAGCCCTTCCAGTTTACACCGTTAAGCTTCCTTCTCCCTAATGCAGACCTTTGAGGCCTGGTTCATCAAGTATGAGTTTTCACTCCATGGATAAAATCATAATCTTCAACCGAACCCAGTGTTCATCCCTGGCCCAGGACCCCAGCCTCCTCCAGCTCTCAGTTCCGTGCACATCCTCTAAGCCTTTTGAAATCATCTGCTCCTGTGATTAACCAGCATTCAATGGAGCATTCGTCCAAGTCTTGATGAGCTAAGGACTAATGAACTAATTAAAGAGGCTTCATTGATCTACCTTGTTGAGACAATACCTTGTTATTGTTTTCATGAGAAAAGAAACACAGGAAGAAAGGTGAGGCCAGAAACTCTGTTTCTGTAGAAGAACTGTTCTTGGAAACTGGGGGACACGGAGGCAGATCTGATGTGCACCGACCTCAAAACAAAGTGATGGAGAGGAGGAGGTGCGTGGTGAGCCCTGTCCCTCCTGTGCTCATGGGAAGAGGCTGGGGAGCGGGGTGAGGGGACTTTGACCATGACATTGACACAAACTTGATAATTTTCTAATTGTTGTCAAGCCTCCCCTACAGACAGGAATAGGCAAGGAGTGGGAGATGTGGGTGGAAGGAATTTACCAGAGCAGTAGAGACTGCTGGCCCAGTTTTTCTGATTTTTTTTTTCTTGCAACAGTGACCAGATCCAAAGCAAGCATAAAACAAACTCCTCCTGTGCCGAAACAACTGGGTGACGCACTTCTCATTAGTGTGGAGGAGTGAAGCGATAATTTTGTTTTGACTCCCACTGCTCAGCTCGATAACCTGTAATGCAAGTTGCCATCTGCCTGGCAGCCAACGGCAAACAGCATCCACATGAAAAGCACTGGCTGGCTGGAAACGTAGCCCAGAGAGCATCTGCTCCTTGCCACAGCACTGGCCAGCGCGGCCCCTGGCAAGCCTCATCCCCTCTGGCCCCCTCTGTCTCTCTTAGCCCTGTGCACCACAGCGTCCATTCCCTGTTCCCTCCAGCAGCACCAGCACCATGCAGCGGCTGAGGAAGCCGTCCCCTTCTGCAGTCGTACGGGGTCTAATTCTGATCTCAGCCACACCAGTACACATCAAGTGCATCCATCACCAGGCCACGCACATCTTCAGGCCAGACTGCCTGCAATCTAAGCAGAGCAGCCCTGCTTTCCCAAAGGAAAGGCTTTCAGCCCAGCATCAAGCATTTTTTCCATAGTGGAATTACGTTTACATTCCTGCTAAACTTTCCCACTGTAGAAAGAGGGCAAACATTCCATCAAATAATGTTGACCATTTTTTTTACAAATCCCCACTGAGGACAAATACCTGGAAAGGTCACCCAGCTGTTTTCCCATGCAGTGTGCAGCCCGTCCAAGTCTGCGTGGATTACAATGTGCTGGCACTGTGTTCCTGCCTTGCCTGTGTTTGGGGACAGGTTGGGGGGGGCTGCTTTTGTTGTGCAAAATAAACAGAAAACAGCCCCTGTGACTACACAAGAAGAAACAAAATGCATTAAAAAATCCATCCACTGCAGCGTTTCAGCCATTCTCCATGGGTCCTCGGAGTCTCTTACTGTTTGAGTTAAGGCTCCTTATATAAAGTTTATGGGTCCCATCGGGGTGTTTTTAGTAGATTACATTCAAACCAACTCATGCAATGCGGGTATGAAGCAGTCAGTAAATCAGCTAGCTTAGCTCGTAAGCTTGTACACGGCTTTCAGAATGGGTCTCAGTGCTGGTGTAATACCTCTTATTATTAGCTGACATCTGGTAAACAAAGATCCTGCTTCTGATACACATTGTTGGTGCTTTTATAGCCCCAGCGTACGCGCAGTGCTTGGGAAAATTGCCGCTTTAATAAGGAGCTGAAGGTTTGTCCGCAAAATGGTAAAAGCATGCCTAACGCTAGTAAAGACGTGCTGTCTTTTCACCGGCCACTCGGATAACTTGACCCTGCTTCCCTCTGATGTTCAGAGAGGTCAAGCTCGGAGGGAGACAGCATCGGGATATCTCACATCTGCTGCATCTTTTGCAACCATATGGCAGGTATCCTGGCTAGTGACATTTATACTTCCAGATTATATGTTTTAAGATCTCCCCAGCTTCCCTAGCTCTATAAATTGCACCAATCTAGATGATTTGGTTCATAGGGAGGATAGGCATACACAGATTCCATAAACTCTGGGCTGGGAGAGCTGATGTGTGTCACAGGGCCCTGAAGAGTGTCTGGTCCTCCTGGCCAGAAAAAAGACAAAGACTTCACTTTCTGGGGTTTTATTACGGAGACATCTATCTCTGCCAGTCACTTGACAACCACGTGTCTTCTTGTTTTCAGACAGATGCCTCCAATCGGAATTTCACTCACATGCGTGCATTTATTATTCTCAGCAGCACACTTTGATTTGAGCACCAGGACTCCAAGCAACTTATGTCTTACGCATCACCCTAACAATGCTTCTGTTACTGTCCAAGAGCAAGCAGGAATGGGAACCTGCCATCTGTATGAAACATGTTTAATTTGAAGAAACAAAAATAATTTATCTGATATGTGGCAACAGTAGATATGTGATTTGCAAGGAAAGTCATCAGCAAATAATTCTTCTAGTGGCAGTTTATTTAAATGAACTGCATACTGATTTATTTGCTCTGCTCTAATTACTGAGGGAAAAATGACTGGAAGTCTGGTATTAGCAAAATCCCTTGACTTACAATTACCACCATTCGTGTGGGTTGTGTTTCACAGTGTGCCACAACACAATCTCTGCCACTAGACATGAGAACTTCAGCATTTAATTAAGGGTAGATAAACTGGTATCTTTGCCATTTTCCATTCCAGTTCTCACCCAAAGCTGGCTTAGGAGAAGCCAGAGAGTCTGTGTGCTGAATATCTCCTCTGAAAAGCTGAGAAGACCTAACACAAAGCTATTCTCTTCCCCCCCCCCCCACTTTGTATGGGAAGAACTGTATTTGCTTGGTAAATCCAGCATGTCACATGAAGATGCCAGCACATCAGGGCTGGCAACAGCTCTCGCACAAAGCATCATCGGCCGTGCGCTGGTGGCAGCAGGAGGAGCTGGGGCTGGCGCCCGCCCGGCATCCCTGGGGCGGCCGGTCCCCCCGGGGCCGAGGGGCTCCTGCCCTGCCTGGGGAGCCCGGGGCCAGCGCCCTGTCCCCCCCACCCCGGGACCCCCGGGAGTTCCTTCCCTGAAGCACTCTGAGGAAAACAAAATATTCTTTGTTGTTCTTGAGACTGAAACATCTTCCCTTTCTTAAGAAGTCAGTAATTTGAAAGCTGCAGCTTAGGCCTCTGGAACAGAAAAAGCTGAATATTTCTACATTTTAAAATGTTTTTGAAGTTCTGAATTTTTAGAAGTAAAACTCTGAAATGTTCAGCAAAAAGCCTTTTCTGTGGGGAAAATCTGTCTGAGAAGACAGTTCTGAGCAACCCTGTAATTGCCATGAAGTAAACAAACAAGTCTTGCTTATCAGTATCTGCAATAAATTTTGAGAAAAATAACATTTTAAGACACAGAAGCATATCTCTTTTTTGATAAACACCTCTACAAGTGGCACATTCCCCCTCCCTCGGGGTCTGTCCTTCCCTGCTCATTATGTTCTGTATTCATCATCAGAGAGTCGCATCTCCTCATAATTTAGATAGTGCAGCTGATAGTGTTATGTATGGCATAGTTGCAAATGGAAGTTCTGCTTTGATTTCCATTATGCATTACCTTGTCTGACTCCCTTTTATTGTGCAGTGGAGTAAATGACCTCCCAGATATTCAGGTTCAGATGTGGATGTGATGGTAAATTTAAGTCCTGAAATTTCCATCCAGTGATAAAATGGAATAATAAAAAAATCACTTTCTTCTGCTAATATCTGAGCTCCTTTTGGCTGTCACAGCAGCATTATGACTAGACTAGATTGTATTTTGTAATATATAAGTATGGAATTCAAACGACGTATGCTGGTGTCCCTTGTTGCAAAATAATACAGCATAGGTAAGAAAAAGATCAGTATATGAGTTGTTCCGTGTCTATTACTATCAGTTTTACATGAACTTGACAGATGATTGTTGGTATCAGATTTGTCGAGTATAGCAGTTAACTAAATATCCTTCCTCTTGCCAGTATTGAACATCACCTTGAATAAAATTACTTGCCTGAGATTCAGGCTTGGAAAGGTATTACCAGAAAGGAATAGGTTCTTAATTGTGTAGAGTCACATCGGTGTGAAGGCTGCTTCTGCTCCTGCGCCGTTATCTGAACTAGTGATTTGCAGCCAGAGATGACTGCTCTAAGCCCATGATTAGTCTTACTGCTGTGTAGTCCAGAACATTAACAATCATCATGTTTGTTAGAACACAAGTAAATGGAGAAAACTCATCTCCTGTCCTGGAGCCAAATGCCCAGAAGACCCATCAGCACCCATCTGACTCCAGAGCGCTTGTGGCAATCGTCCACCTGGTCCTCTGGCCAGCCGTGGCTGGGGAAGCACCGGGAACAGCACGTGAGAGCAGGAATAGCCAGACGGAGTCAGACCGTCCGCTGCCATCTAGCACGCTGTCTTGTCCCTCACGGGGGCTGGAGTTAATACTTCGGGCGCGCAGAGGAGCATGACGTGCTGCGGTGCAGCTCTCCCGGGCGCAGGGCTGGAGCCCGGGGCTGTGCAGGGGGCAGGAGAGCTCAGCAGGGCTGCGGAGCAGGGCTATAGCTCGTGGGGCTGGCAGGACAGCTGTCTTCACTGCACCTCTGTGAGTTCATCAGCGTGTATGGCATTTCTCAATGTCTTTTGAGGGTTAATTAATTAATGGGCCTGATGCCTGAGCTTTGTATTAGTGTATAAACTGCATATAAGCTGCTCTGTGAATGCTGCCTGAGAACCCTTGATGCTGCATTAGAGAGCCCAGCATTTTGTTATTACATCGGATAAATGTTATCATGTTCATCTATTGTAGAAATTTATCCGATTTACACTGCAACCAAGAAACATTAGTTCTTTAAACTCAAGTAATCTTTCTTTAGAAAACAACTACCCAATTACTAACATCACTTATTGGATTGGTTGCTTTCTCTATTAAATGGGACACAGTGCCAATCAAATCAGATAATTCAGCCACAAAATCAATGGCACCACATTTACTCAATCAAATACATTGCTTAGTAAATTATATCCATATGAAATTAAATAGATGAATGTACTAGCTGCACACTGGAATTGGGCTTCATAACTTTGGCACATGCAGGTTAAAAATAAGGAAATCGATGAGCAAGAGAGAATGTATTTGACATCAGTCACTGCTTTTAATACATTAATTTCTTCACTAGATTAATCAACTATTGATCATCCTTCAGCTTTCCGAGAAGCCAAGCATGTGATCACTGTGTGCTGAGCTCTCCCCGTCAAAAACCTCCGGTGTAGGGATTAAACATCCAGCCCAGCCTCTACCAGAAGGCACCTGGGTTTTGAGTGCCGTATGGACCAAGGATGCGACTCTGAAGTAGTGTAGCCTAATCCCAACTGCCCCACGTCCTGGAGCTGTGCCTGGGTTAAGCCTGGTTTATTTGACCAGATATTTGCTTCGCCTCTCAGGTGGACCTGGCAGCCCGTGCAGAGCTCTCTGCAGCAAGTAGGTGTGTGTTTAATGGCGACGATACTAGTTTCCCTGTCCTGCTGGGTTTCCCATCCCTAGGCTTAGCTCAGCACCCACCTGGAGACTTTTGGTGGCCAACATAGAGCCAGTGGGCCAGATTTGCTGCTTTAATCTGCTCTTTGCTTTTGTGATGGCATCACAGTGGGATTTTTCCATATGGTGTGCATGTACTGAGAACAGAATCAGGTTCAGTCCTTCCACAGTATGAATGGAGACTTGATCCTTGCCTTTTCCACTCCAAAGTGAAGTGTTCAGAAACCATTTGAATAGAAAATTAAAGTGCCTTGCACATACGGGGAGGGCAAGAAATCATCATTTATTTGTAGACAAGTGACAATTTCTAATCTCAGCTTTGTGAAGGATCTGATTTACACCAGAACTGCTTATCTTTATGCCATTGCTAACCTCTAGCTTCCCTTTCTCAGCACTTGCCAATAACACAGCTGTTGTTTGTCTCCGATAAAAGAAAAAAAAGAGGGGAGGGGGAGGAAAAAAAACATTATAAAAATACATTGTAAGATACCAAAATAGAAGTCGTCCAAGTGCTATGTCCTACTTTAGAACGTGCTGATGCAAGTAAGCAGAGAGCAAGTGCTTCAGATTTGTAACTGGAGTTGGCTTGTAAGGAGCATATATCTCTCCTTTGCCCTGAAATCAATCCTACAAGGCTTAGGATTGCCTAGGTTTGAGTAGAAGATGACAAGGGTGATAAAATTAATTAGCGAAGCAAGAGACAATCCTCAAGCTGGTTTGACTGGCCCAGTATATTACACATCAACAATGGCTTTATCTGCCTGACAAAAAGGGACACGCTTCTTGCTGGAGGTTATCACAGGTGATGTGACAGGCACAATTGTTTCCATTTTGAGATTCTGCATGACGGAGCCAGACAGATTATTGAAACAGCGATTTTCCCACTAACACATGCCTGCCAGTCAAGAGAGTTAGTAAATACAGGGCTCTGGTCACATCCTGAACTTATATTAAAACCACAGATGACTTAGAGCAGCCTTCTTGCTCTCTCCCCTAGCTCCTCATCCATCCGTGCTCCACACTAAGCCAGATTCCTGGGGCAAAAATTTGTGTCTGTGATGATGTTACCCATCCCCAGCTCAGCCACACAGAGCCGGTTTAAAACCAGTTCAGGGAAGTTACCTGGCAAAGGGGACTGTCCCATGTGCTTTTACAGACAGCACCACGAGTCACACCGTGACCAGTACCTGTCAGTAAGCCTCATGCTGGCTTGTGGGATACCAGTAAGTGCTTGCAGACAAAGACTTTCACTCTGGCATTTTCCAAAGATTCAGGCCCATGAGCAAACCGGCGTGGCCGTCTAGGTCTCAGGTTAGGGAAATGATTCAGTGGAGAATGCGCAGAAACGAAGCAGGTGCAGGGCCCTGCCTGCGATTCCCATTCATTAATCTCAGCACTCTGGCACAGCAGCCTCGCATCGATTTGCTATCAGACCCTTCATCAATAATCTGGTCACACCGGAGCCCATGTAAGAAGACCATTAAAATTAACACAGACAGATCTCTAATAATCACGGCTACTCTTGGAAGAAACAAAGCATCTTTCTTTTCAAATGCAGAGACAATAAACTAGAAGAATCAGTTTCTTGATTTCAATTTTTCTATAGATGTGTTTTGACTGTGAGAAAAGCTTCCCATGCAGAGATACAGGACAGGTGGATTCTGAGTAAGGGAACGCAGCCCTTGTCTGCAACTTAGAGGTGAGCTGTCAGGAGGTGACATGACTGCATAAACATATTTCTCACAATGAAAAGATGAGGTTGAAATTCCACACTGGGGACTGTCTGAGATATACATGCAGTGGGAACTTCTCTGCAAAATATAATAATTTCTTGACTAGGTAAATCACCTTTTGTTTTCTCCCTGTGTGTAAGAATCTCCAAAAATATGTGGATGGGAAGTCAGGCAGACCCTGTGCCGGCACGGCCAAGGCTGTCCCAGCGGTGTCACGGTTCGTTCAGAAGCCACAGCTCGCCCTGGCAGTGGCAGCCCAGCCATGAGCCCCGCACGGGGTCCCATGCCGGAGCATGTCACTACAGCCAAGAAAACTGGTTTCAAAAAATGCAGCAGGCTCATTCCCTCTTTCCCCTCTGGCAGCTTGCTTCGGTATATCTCCCTGTTCATTGACTAACTGTCCCCTTGTGTTAGGCGTAAGCAGCCTCCCATACTTTACAGATCGCATTTTATCTTCCAAGATTGTTTGCTCGTTTGTGCTTTATTGACATATAAGTCATAAACTTTAATGGTCAAAGAGACTACATCTAAAACCAAAGACTACAGAGCAGAACCGTAGATATCCAGCCAGAGGAGGGCTGTGGAGAAACCCTGGGTTTGTGCTGCAGTCAGCCGGAGCCACGGGGCAGTGGTACCCATGAGTCAGCCACGGTGTTGTTCAGAAAATCCCCCGATGCCAAAAACTTCTGCTGCAGAGCTGCTGAAAAGAAACTTGTGAAGGCTGGGGGAAGGCTGGAGCTTGAGACAACAAAGCTTTGAAGCTGAGAGGATTTATCCTCCATTTTACAAAGAGAAAGGCCCAAATTCACAGCAGGACAGTGCGAGGGAGGGAGAGGAGAGCACAGGCGAGGAGGGCAGGTATCTGTTTCCAAAGCACCTGTGTCTCAGGAAGTGGCATCAGGAGTATATGAGTAATCAAACAGTGATTAAACATGAGGTGAAAGCTTCCAGTGTGGTTTTGAATCCCAGTTTCAGGCACAGAGCTTTGCATGGCGTGCATGTGTGCAGCCAGCCGGCGTGCTGGGGGAGGCACCCCGTGGGTCGCAGTGACAGTGACCGTTCCTGCACCGGCTCTGGTGGGAGTGACGGATGTCACACAAGGATTTGTCTCCCCCAGAAGGTGCAGTAAGGGAAACTCCCCTCTGTCAAGCCAGAGGTCTCCTCCACTTTAGAGGATCTCCTTTATCTCAGCCCCAAATTGCAGGACGCTAACTGAGGCAGCGGCCTGAGGACAAGGGGTGTTCTCCAAGCGCTTCAGTGGGCTTTGAGTTAGGTCCTTGGGGTCCTGGGGTGGTGGCAAAGTCGAGCCTTTCATCAGGTGCAGATCCAGGGAGCAGATGCAATTAATGCTCAGGGCCGTGCCCTGCTCCTCGGAGCTCCATACCTGCCACCAGTTTGCTGTTACGCCATTCCTCCATGGTGTTATTTCATTATTCCGAAGAGGAACGCAGAAAGGCTTCTCCAGAGCACAGAGTACTTAGCAAAGCACAGAGCAGTTGTGCACAGCAGTGCTGAGACTGAACCGGGCCACGCGTGCAGGAGCGCGTGTGTACGCAGGGATTAGTATGTACATCCTCACTTAAGCAATCTCATTTGTAAATCTGAATAGAGCTTAAGGAGCACAATTCTGCAGAGGGAACTTCTTAGCTAATTGCCACAGTTTTGTACAATTGACTCTTTGGCAAAATGCCCCGTGCTTATCAAAACAATTAAAAGCCCAAATACCCTCTGTTGGTATGGAGATTTATTAGATGAATTGGGGTAAAAATGTCACCAGACAGCTCTGGTGCCTTTCTCTGAATCTTCCCCCGACTTTCCTGGTGTGAAGCCTGAACTAGCAGCATAAGACAACCTGTAGACCAATTTTTAGTGTCACTGTCAGAAATTTAAAAAAAAATACATGCTAATATGCAGTGGCCCTCAAGGGACAAAGACATCGGTGGTCTGTTTGGTTTAACCATTCCTGTTGCCATGAGCAATGTGCAAGTTGTGCTTTGGTTAATACTATTCAAATTATTCTAGTTCAGTTATTTAAAATAAAAATTCTTTCTGCAAATTTAAGTGACTAAATAAAAGTGCCTTGGTTTCCAGACTTGAGGATCACATCAGCTCCAATGAGAATTGCAGTTGCTCAAGTTACATCAGGCAGTTACGCTAGAAGCCTGTCTCTGGATTTAAACACTATCCTCAGGCAGAGCGGTTGCAAAATGTGAGCCACTATCTTTTGGTCAAATTTATCTACTCACTATAAATTGCAAGCACTAGGGAAAGACAGAGAGGAAGAGTACCAGAACAGATCCAGGATTGCTTGAAGGGATAAGAGCTTCTTACATGCAAAGCAGTCAAAGATTGTTCTTTTAAAATGCCGCTATGGTCTCATGCTGATATTAGGTTTCTATTACAAAGGATTTGGTAAAAAGTGACATTTTTTACTTTCACTGCTTTCATTTGTGCTGTGTAGAGTGCATTGCTTCATTCTGCTGCCTCTAATTATCAAACTGTCATGCTTTTAAATAAAAAATAGCCAAGGAGCAATAATCACTTGACTGGCCTTTGGGCTGGATGCTTCAGGACTGCAGAAGGGTTTCGCAGAGACCGCTTGCCCACTGGTCGCAGGAGGTGCAACCCTGGCCCCTGGCTCGGTTCGGTGGCTCTCAATGGCTGGGGCAGGCGCAGCGTGCCAGCGGAGGGGCTGCGCGGGCTCCGGCACACGTCCTGCTGGGAAAGGCTGGCTGGCGGCGACCACCACCTCTCCACTCCGCGCCTGGCGGCTTTGCCGCTCACGAGTGGGGATCCTGGTGCCATTGTCCCCGGTGTGCAGGGCTCCAGAGCACCAACGCCGAGCCCCCTGGTCTCAGGGGAGCCTCCTGCTTCGCCTGTGCAGTAATCCAGCAGCACGAAGCAATAACCGGTGATGGATAACCTCCAAGGTGCTTCGCTGGCAGCTTTTACAATGCTTAATGAGGTAAACTAATTGTAAATTGCGGCAAAATGGGAAACTTAATGACACTTCAGCTCTTGAAAGGAATTTAAATACTGAGGAATTCACTAATATTTCTAGGTGTTGGGAAGTAGCGGGGAAGCCCTGGCATTCCCGCAGACGGGCTTCCCGGTCTCCCGCGAACCTCTCTGTGCTCCTACTGCATGTGCCCAGTTGCCTCACACACAGACTCGGTCCCTGCTGGAAACCAGATCCAAAACACATTTGCTCTTTATTTTGGTGACTCCAGAAGTTCTGGGGCTCTAGACCAGGACCAAGCAAAGAGCTGCCTGGGACAGGGTCGGGAGCCCCCTGCCCACCCCGGTTGTAAACCCCCCTGCCTGGCTGGTTCATAACCCTGCTTGTCCTGGCACACGGGTCCTGACAGGGGACCAGAAGTGCAACCAAAATGGGAAGAATCTTGGGATCTGGCCGATTCCAAGAAATAGGAGCCTTTTCTCACTTTATCTCTTATGTTGAAATTTAACTGGCTGCCTGTCAAGTTTCTGAATGAGAATAAAATTACAGCTAAGAATCCTGAAATCCTGGAACAAATTCATGTCATATGTTCCCGCTGAAACGCTACTACCCCTCAGTTACACATCACCACGCTACCAAGTCTTAGAGACACATGCAAACTTTTCATATTGTGTAATATGAAATATTCATACTAGCTTTGCAGCAGATATCAATGGCTGCACCAGCTCCTCCCCTCCAGGTTCCTTCCTCTGCTCCAGTGAAATTTCTTTCTCTTTCCGCAAAATCCATGAAGGCTGCAGATGCTGTGATCCTGCAAACAAGCAATAACATTCCCTGGCATTTCAATTCAGAGCTAAGTTTGCTTTCTAGCTTGATGTGTCTGCAGTTTGGTAGAGGTGGTTCTGAGATGGCACCTGGCCAGTGCAAACGGTCAGCACTAGGAAAAGGCTTCCCAGCCTGGCCAGACTGGGAGTGCTTCTCCCTTTCCACTGGGAATGTCCTGGTTCTTCAGAAGGCTGCAGCAGCCCACATCAGCCCCCGATAGGAACTTGCCCTGTTAAGCTACGGACCCTGACAGAAGGAAGAGGAATTGCAGGGATCTTGGGTACACTGAGGCAGGACTCTGTTTTCGCCTCTTCCTTTGGGCAGCTTGGCGAGACGGCTGGGTGCCTGCTGAGGACAGATATTTATGGAGCTGCATGTGCGCAGCTGACCAGAGCCAACATGAGTGGAGCCATGTAGAGCTTTTCCAGCTGCCGTCCTACTTGAGTGGAAATTTAGGCTGACTTTTCATTGAGCTGAGGCAGAATCTCCCCCCATCCTCTGATAGAGTTAGTAAGTTTTGCACATTCAAATATTGACCTTTCATAAATCCTTCTCAGCCTCCCACTGAGGCTGCCGCTGCTGGGAGTGAAAGCAAGAGTTGGCAGGACATGAGCAAGCTGAATATCATTCTCCTTAAACAGCTCTGAGGTGTTCAGGGGCATAAAACCTTTAAGAGCTCCAAATGGCATTTTTCAACACGCTGCCTCCCTCTCGAAAGGTCAGATGGGAGTTAAACTGGAGGCTCCTCTTCTCTCCATCTTAATCAGCCATTGCACACGCTTATCAAATTTCACTCCTGTCTCCGATTCCGATGAAATTGATAACCTGATCTGAATTCTCCCAGAGCTTCACTGATGGAAAATCAACGTGAGACAGAGCAGGGCGATGCCAGGCAGAGGAGGCAGCGTGGGAGAGCAGGTACGTACAGTGCCAGCTCTCCAGCTGCCTCTGACCCTGCCTGGCAGAGCAGGCAGGGCTGAGCTGCAGTCCCTTTCTGTTCTGAGAACAGCTCTGCTTTCGTCTTCCTCTAAGCATCTCTGTGCCTCCCTCCCTTCCCATCCAAGAACAGCTCAGCCTTGCAGCTTCTTCGCTTGTCACAGAGCTGTGGGGGTCCAGGATGGTCAGTCTTTGAGGGAGAGCAGGGGTGGGTTATGCTGCGGGACAGAAAAAGCCGCAGGGCTTAGAGGAACAGGAAAAGCAAGAGTGAGAGATGAAATGGGAACAGGAAGGCATTGATGAAAACTGGGGAGGAGGCTGTGAACACAAGGAGTTTGGCACCAAACAGAGAAGGAAGATTTTGGAGCTAGAGTGTGAAGCCCATGAAGCAAGGGAGATGTCCTGACAGCAAGCAGCTGTGGGTCCACAGCATTGCCACTGCTCAACTCCCAGAGGACAGGAGGTGGATTCACACCCCATCCCTCTGCAAGAAATGCTGCTAATTCCTCCTTGCTCAGGGAAGTCCTTCGCTCCAGAGGGCTGACAGTCACAGCCTTGATATTCAACTCACAGCTCACTTTCCACCCCAAACACAGCATCCCTCCCAGCATGTAAAATTAAAGCACCTAAAAAAAAAAAAAAGCATGAATTAGTGAGACCTTTAAATTAAAAATAAAGCACATCACAAAGCCAGCATGTGACTGAGCTGTGACAAAGCGGGAGAGGTACAAGAGACTCCACAAAGTTCATGCTTCGCTCCTACCAGTTTTGCAAAAGGAGAGAAGATGAGGAGGAAGGCAGCGGGATTTGTTTGAACTGTGCATCACCCTGTTTCCCTCAAGCCATAAGCTGCATCTAGAAGCAAGGGCAATAGCTCCAGCTGCCAGACATCTGCACAGAAAGTCAAGTCATTGCAAGAGCCATGTGAAATTTGGATGCTTCAGCTGGTTCAGCGCTGAGAAGTTTCTGCCTTTGCTTTATTTGCCTCCTGTACCTGCTCTGATCCTATCCTATTCCATCTGGGATTTTCCCAAATCCCCACAATCTGCAGGCAGTGCAGAGCTGAACCCGCTGCCCTTCCCTGAGCTGTCACAGGCCCTTGGGACAGGGCGCAGTGGTGGCGAGGGGAACCAGCCATGGTCTGCCTCTGCTCCCCACTTAACGTGGCTAAGCTGAGAGCTTCATTAACATTCTGCTAATGAGTCATTTCCAAAGCTTCCTCCTTGCCTCCCTCCTCCTTTCTCCTAATTACTCACAGACGGTATCACCAGTGACAATGATGAACCAGATATTTAGATAATCGCTTTCCAGGAGGGACTTTTCCTGCCGCCCTGCCTGACTTAAAAATGTGAGTGAGCATAAGGGGAGGAGGAGTGAGGGGGAGACTCTGCAGCTCTCCTGGCAGCTCAGCTCCAAACCCTGGGCATACGCTCCTGCAGGCGCCGAGCAGTCAGCTCTGCAGGCAGCCTGGGAGCACAGCTACTTGATTTTGCCTTGACTGTGATCTTACCAGCCTCCCCAGGGAGAGAAACATCCGTTCCCTGAGCTAGCTGCACGTCCAGCTTCTCCACTGCTGTTGCAGGAGGTCCCTGCAAGCAGGGTAAGCCAGAGGCTGCTTCTCGTCCAGCTTGCCCAGAGGTGTCCTTGGGGATGTCCAGGGGCTCGTACCGTGGCAAAGCGGCTGCGAGGAGGAAGGGAGGCAGGAGCGAGGCACTCCCAGTGAAAACGCGACTTGGACCTCCCTTCTGTGCTGGCTGGAAGAAGCTGATCTGAGGGGAAGACTTAGATTGTTCCCGAGAGAAGATCATTGCCTTCTTCCTCTCCTGAATTTTCCCTACCTCCTTTTTATTCATCTTCCCCAGGTATTTTGCAGGCATGAGGTTGAACTTGTGTGTTCCATTGCAGACACTTACCACCAGCGCTGCAAGTCTTCCCCCCGCAGTGCCCGCAAACCCGCCCTTTCTCCCGTCCCTACCACCCAGGACAGTCCTGACACTGTCAGTGCTGCCGACCGAGCCTGAAAGCATCCTGAACCCAGATCACCCACCTCCCAGCTGCACTTGTACCGGCCCTTATGGCTGTGGCTGCTGAGGTCCAGCAAGCTTCGGGCAAAGCTGGGGCAGGATTCTGAGAAATGTTGCCCTGTATTTTAAAGGAATTTTAAAAACTGTCACATTTGGTGTCAAAATCTGGCAAAGACATTTCCCGTAGCTGGTTCACCAGCCATAAATATCCAGAACTCTGGAACTTGCTTTATAGCAGCAAGTATTTGCTGAAAAACTCTCTGTTCAACAAAAACCTAATTTTCCAGCGAAGTAGCCACAGAAATGTTTTAGCCAGCCCAAACCCTGAGCCTCTGAGAAAGAACAGCAGGATGGAAGTCAGCAGGGGACAGGCTGGGGTGGCCGTTCCCAGCCGTATGTGCACAGTCATGAAGGATATGCAGAAAAGGACAGATTTGTCTGGTTAGCCCCACGTTCCTGCCCTTGCCAGGTGGGGAAAGCATTTGTTGTGCCTCCTAAAGCTCCCACCTTTGCAGAAAAGTCTTTCCAATCCACGAGCGTGTTGGGCAGAGGGTGAAAGTCCTGTCTCTGTTTCTGGGGCAGGCTCTGTCGTGCTGCTCCCCCCGGTCGGTGCCAATCTGCTCAGCTCCTTGGATGCAGCTCCACTTGCTGAAAGCAGATGCCATGCCCAGATTTCTTCTGCTGTTGAATCTCAGCTGTAGTTTGGCAGTTCCACATTGATTTAGTGTTTTTCTCTCTCTCTCTGTCATGCCATCCCTCCTCTAAGGTGAGCTGGCCATATTTTCCATCAGCTGTTAATTCACCCTGATGTTTGCGTTCCTATCTCCTTCCAAAGCACCACAAATCATGCTGCTTCTCCCTCATGCAAATATCGGCCTCCCAAAGGGAGAGGAAAGGCTGCAGAAAAACATCCTGGGAAAGGAGGTTTAGTTCTTACCTGCTTCAAAGGGAAATAATTTTAAGATGGGAAAAATCTCTCATGATGTTAATCGGTTATTTAAATATTTGCTGTACTTGAGGCACTAACTTGCTTTTCAAATTCTAGAGGGCAGGAAATATCACAAGGATTTTGACTGAGGAACGTACATACACCCCACACCCACACGCCCCCCCGGCTACCGACACGTCCCAGCGTTGCTGCTGGCAGTGCTCTGAGCATCCCGCACACCAGGGCTTGCAGCCTTCTGGAGGAATCCTTACCCTGGCAAATGACTGCAATATTTTAAAAGTCAGGGAGTTGCATTATGTGTCAGAAGTGGTCAAATTAAGTTAATTTGACCTTTAAACTCCATTTTTTAATCCCTTGCTTTGGCATCTAGTATGATTTGCATTCCGCTATACTGACACTCAGCCTAACAAATGACTTTCTTTCCAAACTGCCTTTGAAGTATCTGAACTTAATGGACTATAACATTTATGAACATCTGAGTTCTTCTCTCAGCAGCTGCACTAGGTTATTGATGATCTAATTGAAATGCTGGCAAATATATCCCAGCAGTATATGGGGAGCAACAGACTACTCGGCAAGACCCAAGAGTCTTGGAAGCGTATGTTTTTCATGCTATTCATTAGAAGCAGGCAGTATATTTTCAGTGATGTAAAAACAACAACAAAGAGCAGCGTAAAGACACCAGAAGAAAAAAAAGTCCACATGCAAGAAAAAGGCTAAGATTTGTTGATCCTCTGTGGATCCCTTGGCAGCTCATCCGCTCGGGAGGATGGAGGCCAGCCTTTACAAACCGGATGCCTCTTGGAACCTGTAATTTATTTACAGCAAGTAGCCAAGGGCAGCTCAGGTTACTCAGGGTACGTTCACCTCCCTGCCTGCGCAGTGTAAAATACGGGGACAAGCTGAAAACAAGACAACTGGGTACCAAAAAGTGGGTTTTCTTGTTATTATGTCCAAAAACCACCCCCCTCTCTTCTAAGCCCCGTGGGGGGTTATCTAAGCTGGAAATGTCCTAATTGGACATGGGAGGCCGTAAGCTGCCTCCATGGCTCCACAGAAACACAGCTGGCACACATTTCCACCGAGAGTTAAATAACTTGAAGTTTGGAAATGCCCATTTACTTAGTAATGTCTGCAATTTCATTGCACTCAATATTTAGCCAGCAACCAGCTGATAGCACTGCTTTGCTCTACACTGATTGGCACGTAATTAAGCAAAGGAAAGAAAGTCATAATGTTTAGCAGCAGCATCACTTGAGTATTCAACAATAACAGGAAAGATATGAATGGTACGCTGCTAAAAATAAATAGGGAATGTCTTATTAGGAGGTGTATTTAGTTCCCATGCAATGAATAGCTTCAGGCAGTCCATTCCCTTCCATTTCATTTAATTCGATAGTATCCGATTTACACCAGGGATAAAAGAGGAAGAAAAAAGGATATTGAAAAAGAGGAGAACATTTTTGACATGAAAATAAAGATGAGGGGAAATCAAATTTGTATCTTAGAGCAGATGGAGGCTGAGCCATTCCTGGCATCATCCACACAGCTGGATTCACTCTCCTGGTCCAGGATGGCTAAAAGACGCCAATAAAAATGAAAAATGCAAATGAATTCTCTACACCTTACTGGACATACAGAAATGGAGGGTGCCACTCAAAAGGCAATCTCTCCAAAACATTTAAAAACATTGTGCAATTTATATCTTGTGCTTGACAGAGCATCCAAAAGTAATTTCAGCGCTGTGTACCAGTGCCACAGCTCTCTGCCGAGGGTGCCAGTCACCGCGCTGTGACTGCGGCACTGCTGTATAATTTCCCTTTCCTCTCCAAGCTGCAGTGCTTTAAAATGTAATACGAGTTGGCTGCTGGCCTCTCATTTCTGCTGGAAAATCTGGCTGTGCCAGCATGTGTAAGGTCAACAGCACAAAGCCTGCTTATTAACTGGAAATTTGGGGGATCTGGTGCCAGAAAATAGCTTTCAGCCTTTGTGAAAATGAATAAAGAGGTTTCAGGGCAATGGTTTGCTACAGAGGAAAATCAGGTTTGAGCAGATTTCACTGACCGCCCATTGCATATATTTGCCTGTCTTCCAGAGTATCAGGAACCATGTCTTATCCTGCCAGGGCACTCTATTAGGCCTTTTTAATCTAAGCATAAAGCTCTTCCAAAACCCGTTACACTACCCACGACATTACTGTCACACAGACCACCGGGGACGGTGTCACACAGACCACCGGGGACGGTGTCCCACCGCCCCCCAGGCACACTGGGAGCTGCAGCGTTCCCCCCGCTGTGGTCTGACTCCTGGCTATCTTAACTCTAGACGTTTTGATTTTTAGGGATCAATACCATTTTAGGCTGAGTCACACAAGAGAAATTCCTAGCTTCTTTCAGGAAAAATTCTAGTTTTGGCTTGGTTAGCACGGACGTCCAGTCTTTCCCACCAACACTGCGTGGGCCTGGTTTGCTAGGCAGAGATTTACTGTTGAGGAGGAACAGTCTGAGCAGTGAGAAGCAGGGGTTTATTTCCTATTTTTTCCATTAAGTGGAAATTTACAGTGAGATTTTTGAGTATGAGAAATCTTGGTAAATGGGCTGCAATCCAGTAAGGTATTTAAGTGCGTCCTAAAGACAGGAACATATTTAGCTCCGCTGAATTTCATAGTGATACTCAGGTGCTCAAGTTTAGGTATGAGTCCTGGGTAGTTCACTTTTGGACCAGTGGAGTTATAAGCAAGAAGATTTTTAGTGTGGAAGCTGGGAGAAAACATTTCCACTCATTTACCATTTTAGTTTGAAACTCAGTTTCAGCAAAAGGTCATCTCTGGGTGCTAACAAGCTGTTGTACTCTGATGCACCAAAAAAATCATAGTTTGTTCATTACTAGATCTGACATTGTTTTCAGGTAGAAGAAGAGTCAGAGAGAGAGAGAGTCAAAGCTCAGATTTCTGTGCACTCACGCACCAGATCCAGATGGAGGAGGCAGCAGGATAAAACCACCAGTTGTTTATCTGCCACATACTGTATGAGCAGTTCTTTAAGGCTAAAAATGCCTCATGTTTTTTGCGACTCTTGGCCTTTTTGACCTTGAAGTCTCTCCCTGCTCTTGTTGCAGTGATGTTTTGGGGAACGGACAATAGTTCACAAAATTAATTTCTCCGGTTCCCAGCAGAGGTGAAAGGATTTACACTTTTGATGATAAGAAAAGGGCATTAAAGCAACAGTATTCCACTAATTTTGCAAATAGATTTTGGATAGAAAGATTAACATTTCTACTCCTGGCTAATGTATCATGTAAATTCTAATGATAACGCAGCTCCCCTCTCTCTTGAGCTGTTAAATGATTTCCTGAGGCTCCTCACAGAATACATGCTTCATTTAAATCCCCTCTCTTCTCTCTTGCAAATAATGAATACCAGATTCATTCCGTGGATTTGTCACTTAAAATTTCTATTAAGAAAGGGAGTTTTATGTTAAAAGCATACGAGTTTTGGGCGAGTTAGCACAAGCTTTGACAGCGCATCATCGGTTCTGTTGTCATACCAAACAGTTACTGAGACTTTCAACGTAATTAGCTCTCCTTTGTAAGCACAGACAGAGACTGGAAACAAGAGTACCCTCTGATCTGGGATTTGGATGCATTTGGGCTAGGAAACGAGCACACTGAAGAGATAAGGCAGATTAATAATACAGAAGGGATTTCTGCTGACCATTCTGTCACTCTCACTTTGCATGTTTTTGTGGACTGAAATTTTATTCTGATTTGAAGTTATGCAAAAAATGCATAGTATAAATCAGGGCATAAATCAACCGATGGAGCTCTGTCTAGGTCAAAGCCAGAGGGAGCCTGGGAGCCTGGTTTCTTTCCAAACATATAAATCATCCTAAAGTGATTCCAAACTCGCTGGAATGCTTCATGAAACTTGGGAATGTTTCCAGCAGACCTGGCATTAGTCCCAATGTAGAATAAAAGTTCCTTAAAATTAGATAAATTTCACCTGAAATTTCACCTGCTTTCAAGGTTTTAGCTACAAACTTGTTGACCACCTCTGGATGTGACATCACATTCAAGTAGAAAAGGCAGAAATACTCAATACGGATGTCAGGTTTCTGTTTAGGAGAAGGTGTACCAGCACAGGCACCTCATATCAGGATGCTGACAGATGTCCATTCCAACAGGAACTCAGGGGAATGTTAAACAGCAATTATTAATGCTAAAAATAATGTTAAATTCTACAGATTTGGATAGCTTACCATCCAGGAGCTGCTGAAGAGCTGGCCAAAGTGGTCTCTAGATCATTAATATTGATTTTTTTTCCATTAATCTTAAAACTGGATAAAGTTCAGAGGCTCGGAATCAGGTTAATGCTGCGTTTGTGTTGAAAAAGGGAAGGTGTGGTGATACAGTAGCGGTCCATCTGTCAGTGCAACATCCAGCCAGTGCAAAGAATGGAAAGGTCTTGATTAGTGAAAAATTAAGAAGCGATTGACGTGGTTTTGTGGAACCCGCGGGTGGGCTGGCGCAGCCTCTGCCCACGGTTATCCCCTTGCGCTGACCCCGGCAGGGCCCCGTGGGGAAGCGCCTGTGTCGACGGTGTTTCTGGGGATGAGTCCCCGCAGGGAGATCGGCTCAAGGTCGGCCGCGCAGGCAGTGGCGGAGGCAGGATTGCACCCGGGGCGCTGCGCCGCCGTCAGCCGGGGAAGCGCGGGGCATCCCTGCCGTCCTCGCGCCCTTCCGCCGCCAAGGGGCTCGGAGCAGCTTTGTAAAGACATCAGAACCCTTGGCAGCATCTCCAAACCAAATGTCAGCTGCTTGTGAGGTTCCCCCATCGCTGCTGCGGGGGTTTGCATTATAGTTTCATGTACTGGAATATCAGACAATTATTTTTTTTTACAACATTTATTCGTTCCTAAGTGAACACAGCATGTTTTCTGATCTGCATTTCCCTGCTTTGATCATCTGTTCTGCAGATCAGTTTTCATGTTTAGAGGTACAGCAGGATATGTAATGAATGCAAATGTAACGCGTTCGGAGATAAATGTCTAGACTTCAGAGCCTAATCCTCACAAATCTTACACCCCGATACAATGTTTTCATATTTAATACATTCTGAGGGATTTTACTTTTATAAATAATGAACTAATCTCATCTTCAAGGCATCGCTTTGCAGTTTAGGCGTAAAAAAAAAAAGCAATACTCTGTGCTCAAAAAAATCTATTTTAACCAATATTAACTGATACCTCCCCTCAGATAAAGGTTTTTGGGGTTTGGCAGGTGATTCCTTTTTGAATGAAAGTGTACTGGAAAATTACATTGCAGGGGGCAGGGCAAGAACTGGGATAAGGAGACACCGAGGAAGCAGGGGAGTGCACGATCTCTGCAGGCAGGGATCCCATCTCTCAGCCCTGGGCTTTGGGCAAACCCGGTGGCTGAGGGTCTTCTGCTCCGCCTTCCCTGTGCAGGCAGCCACTGTGCCAGTAAACTTACTTGAAGAAAAGGGCCGCAGGTAGGCAGGAACTATGATTTGGTTATTCGTCCAAAGTGTCGGGTGCCTAGACAGGATTATGGTCTTCATGAGCGTGAACGTGTAGAGTCGTGCTCTGGAAGCAACGGTTACACTGACGCAAAGCACTCGGGTCACGTGCGTGAGCTTGCACACTTCATGGGAGAAGCGCTATGGAGCAGCGTGTTGGTGTCCTGACAGGGAGGAAAGCAGAGACATGCACGGACTCCCAAGCATATCCGTATTTCCACAGCGGCTACAGCTGCGCCCGCTGCATGACCTGCCGTCTGAGCCAACGTGGAGGAACTGTCCTGAATTACTACAAAATAATACGCTGTCTGCCATATTGCAATGGATAATAATTAGCAGCTCTAAACTTAATGCTGGAATCACTATGCAGGTTGCAAAAGAAATGAGGCAGAAAGTAGCCTTGATTGCTCAAGACCATATGGCTCCGCACACAACGGCCTCACGTGGCAAAACAAGGAGAAGGTGCAGAAAGGAGGAGGGATGGTGTGGGAAACCACCTGCAACTCCCTTAGCTCCCCTGCAGTCAGAGACGTAGGAAACAACACGCCGTCACTGACGTAAGTGCAGAAGCTGTACCCGGGAGCTCTACCCTGGACCTGCCTCAGATCCCTTATGGAGCCCATTTATTTCCGGGGGATAACAGGAAATGGATTTTCCTGGTATCTGTTCAAACGTGCAAGAGGAAGAACATGTTCTGGAAGGTGTGCAGAGGTGCTTCCCTGAGATCTACCCTTGTCCTGCCTTTTTAAAAGCAAACCTAAAATGACCATTTAGAAGTGGAGCTCTGGTGTTTTCCCATGGTGGAAGGAAACAGAGAGCTAAACCACAGCGCCTTACGAAACTCGCCATCGCTTCTCTTTCCCTCAGTTGCTACAGCAGTGCCGGCGTTCCCTGTATCCCTGTGAATGCTGGCTGTCCCTAAACCTCACCGCCGTGGCTGCGGGGTGTCCGGCAGCGGGGAGTTCCACCACTTCTGCTCTTGTTAAAAAGTCTCGCCTCCCCCCCGTTTCCACTTAACCATCCATGAATCCGCCCAGTTCTCCGGGCTGCCAGCCTGCTGCTTTCCATCAGCACAAACATTCAAGTACCTGAAAGGTAAAAAATTAACTAATTAAAATACTTTTTGTTCGACAAGGAAAGAACAACATTAATATTGTTCAGAAGCCTTCTTTGCATAACTAATATTTTAAATTTATGAATATCTTATAATTAGTTTTGCCAGGGAGCTTGAATCCCAGGGCTTGAGGTTTTGTTCCTAGTAAAACCAGGTAGAGGAGATAATTTGCTCTGAATACCGTATTAGTGTAATTCTGTTTCTCTGAATGCCAGCAGAGGTTTTTACATTTCCTCCCAGCTTAATGGCGTTTCAGTGATGCAAAATAAACGGAAGGCATCGAGCCTGCATTGCAGTAAGCATGAAAACTCCCCGAAGTCGGGATGTCACTGCTCAGTGCTGGGCACGGGGCACGGCAGAACCCGGATGCGATCCAGACAGCGGAGAGCGAGCTGGCCGGGAGGGCACGCGGGATGCCGTGCAGCTGACAGTCTGTAGCAAACACAGAAGCGAAAAGAAAAAAAGGCATCTTTTGGAACAAGAATGTCTCATTTAGTATTTGTCATCTAAGTGGCAGGAACACAAGCCTCCCTTTAACACAGCGAGGCCCAAAATCTCTCTACAAGGGTGGAGAGGAGTGTCAGCTGTGTGAATGTTTGTGCAGAAAACTGCTGACAGCAGAATTGCTGCATTTCCATCCCTGCACATAGATCCCACCTAATGGCATCCCCAGAGAGGAGCAGGAGCCTGTCGCTCCCCATCTCCCTGTGCAGATGCAGACACGCGGCTCCTGCTCTTGCCAGCTCCTTGAGCGCAGCACAGTCCATGGAGAGGATTTAAAATAATTGACCGTGGCAAGAGAATGTTTTTAAATTGGGAGCAGAAGCAAAGCTGGATTGCTTCCAGGTCAGAGAGAAAAACAGGTTTCTCCCAAGCATGGATCTGACTCTCTTGCAAGATTTTCTCCCACTGCCTCGGGAAGGGACCAGATCCTCTACCCCATCCTCGGCCGCACGGAGCGACGGGAACAGGGTTTGCCTCTCCTTCCTGCCCACGGTCACCTGCAGAGAAAGAGACAACATCCCCTGCAAAGCGGAGCCCAGGCCTGGGCTCAGGGAGGACGGCTTCCCTCTGTGCCCGGCGCTCGCTGTTCTCCCGCAGCAGATTTAGAGCGGCTCCCCCCTGCCGTCGCCGACCCACGGAACGCAGCACGACAAGCACAGCTCGGGGTGGCACCGAGCACCGGGGCCTCACCTGGAAGCCTGCTGAAAGGCCTGGGGAATTTTTCTCTGCAAGATGCCGTTACAGACTGTTTCCAGCCACCGTGGTTGTTTTCTTCCCTGCAGAGGGTGGGTAATTTGCCAGTGATCGTCTGATACAGTCCCGGTTGTTCGGGGACTGCTCAGCTCCCGGTTTAGTGAGGGGCGAAGCAGGGCATGGGGCAGCTCGGTGCTCCTGCAGCGCGGGACAGCCGTGAGCGGTTCCAGACCCCCGGGAGCCTGATCGCTCCTTCCAACAGGAGCAAAGTAAACAAGAGCAGCATAAGGCACGAACGTAGGCTCGGCTGACACCGGGGCACGGGGAATCGCTCCAGCAGTACAGAATACGATACTACCTGTTTTACCATCTCGCCAGAAGAAGGCATCTCGTCCTGCTCTTGCTCCCAAGTTCTTCGGTGGCGAGGCAACAGGAGAAACCAAGCCCCTGAAAATGTGTGCCTCTGGCAGGGCTTCATGGGTCTCTTGGCAGCCAACCGCAATCCCCTTGAGTGCAAACTCCCCAGTGTCCACCCATCCCCAGAAATCCCAGCGTGCTCTTTTCTGGGCTTCAGTGTGCTCTTAAATCGCATTCAACAAATTGAGTTCAAAGGGACCGAGGCTGCTATTTAAGTGCTTTCCTGGGTGGAAGTCTGCTAACTCACACGTTACTCCTGTGAATAGCCCCCTGCACTCTGCCAGGCTGCTCCCAGGAGTCACTGTTTGCACAGTTAAGCCATAATTACTTTCTCCTCTTTCTACAGTCAGCCTCCAAGCACTTCTTTGCAAGAGGAATTGCTATTCCCTTGTCAGGAGATGGGATGCGGGTGTAATTGAGAGAGAAGCAGCAGCCTCTGTTTCTGACCAAAGCTCCTTCCTCCCTCCCTCCCACTCACTATTGTATGGGAAGGAGAAGCCCTCAAGATATGCTGGACAGACTCTTGGAAATAACCTTTTTCATCTCAAAGATCCTGCTGAATTTTAGATTAAAAAGGAAGCTTTTCTTTCAATAATGTATTTCCCCCTTGGCTCCCTGGCTATCAAGCAACTTTCCCTGAACAGAAAGCTCAAAAGATGAAGCTTCCCCAAATTCAGATTCATGAACTGAATCTCTTACCTCCCAGAAGCCTGGCTGGAGAGAGCAAAGGCAATCAGGGCATGAATTTCATATTAAGCGGAATAAATAAAGCAGAACCTCTTTTATTTTATTTCTTCTGCCCATGCAGGTGAGATGGGGTTATTAAGCATCATTTTAAATTAGCATGGCTGGAAGGAGAGGGTCACCCAGCCCTGTCTCTTCACACACCCTGAGCTGTTGCAGCCTCCAGCAAGCAGGACAGCTAAGCCCCCAGAACCGAGTGTGTTTGGCCTTGGAGGGGAGCTTAAAATACGGCATTGCATTGTGGGTCCAAAGAAGAGAAAATAATTTGTATAATCCTTCCCTTTGGCAGTGCCCTCTCCAGATCTTTAAATCTTTGAAGAGCATTGGCTTGAGCGATGGGGGCCAGCCAAGCGAGCCGCACCAGACTGCACCAAGCGTTTTGATCCCACCATCTCTCCGGCAGTGCACTGGCCGTTGCACAGGCACAAAGGAGGCCCAACGCACCGTCGAACATGCAGAGGATTGAGCACAAACTTATCCTCAGAACCTGCGGCAGATCTTCAGGAAATATGAAACCGTGCAGAAATTTTCCAAAAGCTGCTCTTCACAGTCATCACTTCAGAAAAGAAATTGCAGATTTTTCTGGGGAATCGCAGGCAGTGACCCCACTTGCATGAGCTGAGCTAAGATCCCAGGAAAGGCAGGAGGAAAACGGTCCTTCAGGTCACCTTGGCAACTGCAAAAAACTGCCCAAAGCCCACTCCCGACCATTTCTGAGACACTGCAGTTTTGTGTGTGATATTTCTCAGGTTGAATATCATACAAGCACATTCAGAAACCCTTTGCAACTGCTGTTTTACTGAAGCTACGTCTGAAAGTCTGTAGCCAAATGATATGTGCAGGTTTGTGTGTGCGTGTGCACACGTGGGCATCTGGGCACGCATCTCCCGTGGTGCAACTGCACCATGTGAAATGTATAATAAAATGGAAAATAAACCTCCATAGAATAAATGAATTGCTCAAAGCTGCCTCTCAGTGAATGATTTAACATACTAAACATAGCCCTGTTGTGTTACTCAGCCCCCTCATGACTAAGTATATTCGGTGTGGGCTGAACTAAATTAGAATTGAAGACTTTAATGAGCAAAGTACTACGCTGGTTGTTACAGGGGCCTTTCCGGCATAAACAGATTTATCCCAGCTAAAGTGTGCAGCTTCCTGGCAGGTACTAAAGCAGGCTCGGGCAGGCTCTGCCCTCCCAGCCGCGTCCCCGCAGCCTCCGTCCTGAGCCGTGCTGTCGTGTCCCCACGCCCTCTCCGGTCACCTTCCGCGCAACAGTCCTGCATCCCTGCAACAACAGATACGTGACTTATTTCTGCACCGGCCATGCCCCTCTCTTGCCATGTACCCAAGCTGCCGTGGCATAAAGCCATCCGCGAGCCAGCAGCAGAGTCCCCCGCACCAGGGCAGCCCCCGGCTGTTCACCAGGAAAGCTTCCCGGGCACTTGGTCCTGAGAGAGGCCAGGGTCAGGGCCGAGGGCAGGATCCGACCCCGTGGTCCCATCCAGCACAGCCCACGTCTGAGCAGCTTCTTGTACCTGCTGCAGAGAGCAATGCGCAGCCTGGCTGCTGGGGGAACCCAGCTCCAACCCGGGACGTCTCTGGACGCCTTCTCCCTCCCAGCCGGCAGAAATCATCTCCTCAGGATTCGATGCAGTCTTTGGGCTTTAGTAATTGCCAAATGAAAGCACAGTCACACCTTCCAGATACCCGTCAAAGCCTCCGAACAGCGCGCTCTGACAGCCTCCCCGTTTCCCCCGACAGCTTAATGAGAGGTTGCTCTGCTCACGCCAACGGCTTCGGGGATGACTCCAAACGTCACCCTGTGTTGGGCAGGTCCCAACACCCCTGACCAAAACCCCGCGGCCGCACCCTTCAGCATGGGGGACGCCTGAGAGGAGGTTCTTCCGTGCTTTCGCCTGGCTTTGTGCATCAGATGCCCAGGACAGGTTATTCGTTGAGGGAGGCGAACGTCGCGCTGCAGGGCACAGCCTGGCCGGGCTCATCGCGCTGGGCTGGGGCTTGCCTGGGATCTGCTGTTGATTTCGGTGCTCCCAGAAATCCCATCCAGGCTAAAGCCTCAGCTCAGGCTGCAAGAAAGCAAATCTTATCGGGGCTAATGATGTCAATACTTAGCTGAACTGACTCCTGCTGTAATTCCCCCAAGATCTATTGTTTTTCTATCATTATAGCTGTATAATGATTACCTGTGAACCACAAGTAACACTACAGCCTTTTATTTCCCCCTTAACAGCATATATGTAGCAGTGGCAGTATCAAGCAGAAACGGCAGTACTCTCTCTTTTTTGACTAAGAAATAATGGAAAGCTCCTAGGGTGGTGATCCAACCTGCAATAAGGAGCTCCAGCAGCCTGTACACCCAGGGAGAATATTGATGGCTTGCTCTCATTTCAAGGGCTGTATTCCTGCGCTTGGACACAGATAACAAAAAGGCTATGATCGATAGATGCTACGGGGGTTAGTTCTCAGGGCACTAATAGAGTATTCACTGCATGTCTTCAGACTATGTTAACATGCAAGCATGCTGATTGCTTTGTTTTTACAAGCAGCAAAAAAAAAAATAGAGGACGAGCTTGAATTCCTTTTGCTTTTCATACTGCCTAACCCTAAACTGTCTGGACTTCATCTGCTGAGGGCAGACAATACAGACAATAATCATGTTTCATTCTTGGCACAGCGTATTTTTGACATAATGGCAGCAGCCGACAATTTGCAACTCCATAAACTGAATGCATGATTCTAATTTATGTATAGAGCTAATGGATCATTGCTCCTGTAATAAACTGCTCAGAGTGGGTAGGATTTATCAGCAAGCAGGTTGCCCTTTACACATTTTTATTTAATTTCGCTTTTTTCTGTGAGGTGCCAAGTCAACAAATGATTAAATATGAGCAAATATTTCTCCACTGGAGTTTTATCAAGTTACCTAATCCAGTTAAGAGATGGAATGTAATTGCTTCTGGAAGCAAAGCTTGTTTTCCACCAGGGTTCTCAATTAAAATAAATAAATAAAGGTTTTTCCCTTCTGAGTAAAACAGGAGGCTACAAAGTGTATTGTGTCTGGAAAATAAAGAGGAAACTTGTTGAGATAATGGAGGCCTTGGATGGCATCTTACACACCTTTATTCTTACAGTCTGTGTCCTAAGCAGGCATTTTCTTCCCTTACCCAGGAGGGGAAGCTGCCCCTGCCTGTTGCTGCTCAACAGCCGTTCCCTGTGGGGCAGGGATTGGAGAGCCTGGTCCCACACAGCATCGCCTCTGCCCCCTCTTCCCCCCCAAGAGCGCGGGGAGCCTCCCCTCCCCTCGCCTGCCTGCGGCACAGACCCTGCACTGGGGCAGGATCTGCTCCGGCACAGCCATCGCCGGGGCACGTCCCCGCTCTGCGTCATGTTGCCATAACTGCAGAAAAGTACCACTTCAGAAGCCCATTGCCTGCCCAGCTGCTCTTCTCTGTAGCTTTCCCCAGCAGAAGGGCAGCAATTACAAGAAAACATTGCAGAAAGCATGGGGAAAGGGGCAGGGGACTTTCACAGGAGGGACACAAAACATTAGAAAGTCTGTTGGCAGCATCAGGCAGTTCATTAAACGGCTCCCAGGAGCCTGGAGATGTACTCTGCTTACGGCAGCGAGGGCAGAAGGCTAAAGTACTTCACTTGGCAGACTTGTGTGATTTAGGGCTTCAGGTTCATCAGGTTGAATCACAAACCGTGTTTGAGTTACCATCAGTCACTATAAATATTGGAGATGCGAGGGCTTGGAAAAACCTATCCACGGAGCTCTCCATGCCTGTCTCGTCCCTCCCTCCGTGCAGCACTCCCAAACCGCCTGTGGAAGCAGCACCTCATCCAGCGCTGCCTCTTGGCGGGAGTTTGGGTGATAAAACCTCCCTGAGGAGCAGAGCCCACCCGGGAAGGTGACGATGACCCAAACCTCAGGGTGGAAGAGATGGACAGTCCCAAGGAGCCTGGCCTGGTGCAACGGCTGCTCCTGATGGAGAGTTCAGCCTTGGAGGGCAGCTCTGCTCCCAGAGCTCTGAGATACAGCTACAGCAAGGGAAGAGTTTGTACGCAGGATTACCTTCATCATATTTTCTGTTGTATTTTGTATATTAATTATCTCAATAAACCCCGCTGAGGAGCTGGAGCCTCTGGCTCGTCAATGCTGCCATCTATAGCGGGCTCCGCAGCAATACAAACTGCTTTTTGGTCTGGCCCAGAGCCACGCAGCAGTGCCCATATGCAGGGGCGAAGCAGAGGTTTCTCCATCGAAGGGCAGGGGCACTTGCAAAGCCTCTAGAGAGGATGTCCCAGGGCGCACAGAGAAGGAGTGACCCTGAGGCTTTGCTCCTTCTCCTGCCCAGCCTCCCCTTCAGCACTGCATGCAGAGCTCACCCTTCCCCACCTCCCTGCCCAGCCTGCCCCGTGCCAGCTCCTGCCAGCACTGAGGTACACGCAAGACCTCTTGTAGGAAGCCTTAGAAATAAGAACTCAGCCCCCTGCAGAGAGGCTAAAGGATATGACAGGAAAACTCATCCTGAGAAAGGAGCGGGCAGTTCTGAGGTCAGCAGATTTAAAGGAAAGCAAGAGGAGAAGCAGGTGGGGGTGAGCGGAGTGGCTGTGCTGGGGCAGAAAAGGGCCAGCATCAGCTGCGTCCCCTGAGCTTGAGACTAATTCAGTGATGGAGGAAAGCTAGGTGGGGCTGGCTGTGCTGCTGCTCCTTCCTCACTGATCCATCTCTGGCTGCACGCTGTGCCGGAGAGGGCAAGGCAGGGCAGGGACCAGCACCCACTGAGGTCCCCAGGGAACACGGGCACTCACGAGGTGGCCCTTCTCTGCTGGGGATGAGGGCCAAGCCGCAGCGGAGACGGGACCAGCCTGGGGGTGAGTGCCACGCAGGGGTGTGCAGCCGCTGTGGTGCCGGGGGCAGCGTGCGAAGTGCAGGTGATGGCACGGGGCTGGCAGGAGCCGTGCCTGGGCAGAGCTTTGCAGGAGCTGGGCTGGGAAACGGTCGGGCTGGGGATGTGCTGGCAGCGTGATGGGGGCCGGCTGGCTGCAGGAGCACAGTCAGCCTTCTCTGTCTGTAATCCACACTGCCAAGGAGAAAGGCAGAAACAAATTTCTGAAAAACTGAATAGCAGGCAGAGAGGTGCTGTGAACCTCTTTGTCCTTCACAAATGTGTCTGAGCAGACCACGCTCTGCCTGCCCAGCAGGGCCAGCCGAGGACTGATGTGCATGCAGTCAGAGCCGCTTATCAACATCAGATCTAAACGAAACGATTGTGAATATTCAAGATATGCTAATTCAACCATCCTTGCACCCGCCTCGACCTCTGGCTGCTCTCCCGTTGAAGTCTGTGTGTTTGCAGGTATGTTTCTGGTTGTAACTTTAGCTACCAGACATCATGTGTTCCTCTCAGATTTCCAGCACATGCAGAGCAGCCCATAAATATTGTAGCTTTTTTTATTTTAATTTGAAGCTGTCTCGCAAACTGAGCTATCTAATCCTTGGAACATCTGCTCGGAGCAGGCAGCAATCTCTTAAATGCCACTGCGCACTTAAGAAGTTCTCCTCTTCTCTGTGGGAGCCCCTGGAAGAATTTAACTGGTATAAGGCACCTCCCACAGCTCAAGCTAATGATCACAATACAAATGACATTTGCATGCTATGATATTCCTTTTGTGCAGAAGACAATCTGCACGCTACCATCTATTCATCCCCGACAGCTTGTTTTCCCTCCATCTGAAAATGATTTCCCAGCCCAGGTAATAACCAGCAGCTGGGCAGATGGTCACTCACAAACCCAGCGCGTGCCCTGATCTCCCGCTGCCCCTCGGGTTTCTTCCGCTGGCAAAGGGGGTGAGTGCTGGGGCCCCTTCCGTGCTTGGGGAAGATTGCGGGGATTTAGGGGCACCTTTAAAGGGGAACGTCGCACAGCGGCCCCGTGCCAAGGCCGCTGCGGCAGGGAGCGGGTGCTCCCCCGTGCCTGGTTTCGTGCTGGGGTTTGGCGGCGGCGGCAGGCTGGCTGCTGCGGTGGTGGTGCCCGGCGCGGAGGCCGGGTCCGTCCTGACCCAGGCTGCTGGGCGGGAGCGGCTGCCTGGCGGGGCTGAACATCAGCACCAAAACCTGGGGAAAGAGAGAAGCACCAGCGCGGCTCTGGGGTTTCCTGCTGCGATCCCCGGTGGTGCTAGCAAATCTCTTCAGTTTGTGTCTTTCTTCTTAATATTTTTCCACTCTTAGTTTACTTTATTTTAATTGATGGGACTCTCCTGTGGTGCAACAGCTTACTGCAAAGAAAGGCAGTTCCAGATAAAAAAAGCAAAAACCAGCCCTAATGTTTACTCGTTTGCCTTGCAGCTTTTCACTGCCCCAATCCTTAATGACAGAAACCAATAATGTTTAAGCTATTGAAGTCCAAGTGACTCAAAATCAATGGCATGATACTGGAATTCCAGAAGACTTTGTTAAATATTTTGTTTCTTATTGTTTGCTCACTGAAAATCCAGACAGTCCTGCCAGAGCAAAAGCGAGTTAATGAATTAAAAGCCCCCAGCCGACAGCAGTTTGATAATAGCATTAACACTACAAAATGCATCATCAGGTCAGTGTCTGTCAGCGTTACAAGGCACTGGGGAGGCGAGCAGAAAGTCAGGCTGCTTATTAGAACCAGATTTAGGAAAAAAGTTTCCTTCTTTTAAATGACTGCATTTTAGTTACTCCTCCACGTCCCGCTGCTGCTGCCCTGCCCGAGCCGCTGCCGTGCCTCCCTCCCGCGACCCTGCACGTCTGCGGGCAGCCTGCGCCCGCTCCAGAGCCCCCCCGCAAGCCAGTGTCGGCTCCCAGACAGGGACGCACTGGGGTTCGCTTGCTCTGAAGAGCTGTGGCAGGAGCTCTAGAGAAAATGAATTCAGACAGGCTCAACCTGAAAGACCAAACTGGGTTAGAAATCATCCAAGTCGCTATTCCTGCGCCCCGCGTGCTCCCTCCGCCCTCGCTGGTGGGTGCCTGTGAAGTCTGCTGAGCTGCAGGGTTCGTTGCCATCTCCTGCTAGCAGGGACTCCAAAACCAACGCTCTCTTGCAGATTTCCTCAACAAAGCAGAGCAAAGCCCCGACCCGGAGGTGGAAGCTCCAGCCCCACAGCAGCTGGTGCTGGCAGCGGCTTTAGAGTTCGACACTGTCGAACGCTGGGAGCGTCAGACCAGGCTAGGGGGATGGCCAGGGCATGGGGGAGCCTTATCGCTTAGTTCCCCCTCCCAGGAAAGCTCTAATCGATACTGTAAAAACAGATAGTCAGTGCCGAGGGGGGAGAAGTTGCATTTTAGGTGGGTTCTGCGTTTGCTGGGCGTGAGCACGGGACGGTGCCGGGGGCTGATGCTCCCCAGCCCAGGTCGGTCTGCGCTCTCCGGCTGAGCGCGTCTTGCCCCGCAGGCTCTGCCCGGGGCGGGACGGCTGCAGGAGGCACCCGGGCACGGGGGAGCAGCGCTGGGAGGTTTCTGAGGCTGCGTGAAGCCTGCTCAGAGGTGGCTGGTCCCTCTTCAGTGTCCGGGGTCTCCTCTCTGGTGGTTCCAAGCAGCTCGGGTGTCAATGGATGGATCCCCTCCAGCTTCGCTGGAGGTAGCGTTGCTGCAGAAGTGTTTTGTTTTTTTTTTTCCGGGAAGGACAACTTCTGGCATTTCCTTTTGGAAAATAATTTACCCCTACAGAGATAAAGATTAGGAGATTCCTGGGTCAGTTTGGGTTTGTACTCCACTGAGCGGTGGCTGGAAGAGCTGTGACACCCCCTGCACTCTTTTACCTGTTTCCTTTCTATTTAAGGGCTGTGCTTTGTCTGGATTGCAGGACGCACACAGTTTGGGGATGTTAATGTATGTAATGTGTAATTGTTTGTGACAGATGAGTTATGAAATGTTGTGTCAACCAAGGTTGGCTGAGCTGGGCGATGGATTAGCTTGGGGTGAACCTCCCCGTGCATTCACGTGCCGAGCGAGCACAGGTGGAGACCTGCCCCGTCGGTGTGTCTGTCCCTGAGCCCCGGCTGTCCTGGGGGCGTGGGGAGCGTCGCTGGCCTCCCCGTCAGCGGCAGGGAGGACTCGCAGGGAAACCTGGGCCCAGCGTGGCAGGAGCAAGATGGATCCCCAAGTCACACGTGCGCTCCCAACGCCCCTTTTACCTTTTCATGCAAATCCACACCTTATTTTACAGAAGGGACATGAAGACTAAATAAAGTAACAACTCTTTAATTTTGCACATCTCTCTGACCTCTGAACTGTAGCAAGAACGGGAATCTTCCTTTTCCTTTTGTTTACTCAAAGAAATGAAAGGAAATACAACGGAAGTAGCTTAGAAATAGGAACGGGTTAACTCGCTTTGAGTCAGCACAGACCTTCAGAAGATAAATACCTGAAATACCTCTCCCCTGCCTGCCATTGCTGGGTTCTTACAAAGCAGCCGACAAGACAGATTTTAATGGGACTTACAACTAAGAAGACAAAAAGAGGGGAAAAATGGAGAAACTGAATTAAAAATGCTTCTAGAGCTGCGATGCCAGACAAGATAAATAGGGATCATCATTTCTTCTCTAAGGGAGGGTGCTGCTGCAGCGCTGTTCACCTGATGAAGGCAGAGGTAAAATTAATGCCGGTTGCGGGCACATTAATGCCACTCATTCCCCGTCCCATTTGTCTCCTGCTGCCCGGGCTCCAGGCTCAGACCCGGCGCCTTCCCTGTGCCGCAGGCGGCCTTGCCAGCGTGAATTTTTGCTCTTTGCTCCTTCTCAGTCCGTGCTGCTGAATCCGGTGGGGGTCAATGCCGGGGGAGGCACGGTGAGGTCTGAGCACCCCCTGCACCCACAGCTGCCCCCCAGATGTGGGGCTGGAGCTGGGGGAAAGCCTTGGTCCCAGGTGTCCAAAGGCAGCACAGGAGGGGAGGTAACAGCAGAGCGGCTCCAGCAGGGTACGTGTCCATCCAGGCAGTAACGTCCCCCAGGCCGTGAAGATGGAGACCTGTGCCCCAAGGCATCAGCTGGCGTGCATGGGACCACAGGCTGGCTGGTGGTGGAGCAGGAGCCGAGCACCCTGCACCAGTTCCAGGCTGGGGTTCCGCTACAAGACCACGCTTCTTCCCTCCGGTGCTAGAGCTCGGGGCCGTCCCTGCTGTCAGAGCTCACCAAAGGCTGAGGGGGCTCGTTTCTGTCCCCGTGTCCTTCTGCAGAGAGTCCTCCAAGTGACATTTCGGGAGATCTGGAAGCTGTGAAATTTAAGCATCGGGAGCTCAATCCATTAGCATCCTGACAAGCTTTTCAGAGATTTACAATGGGTTTTACCACCTGCTGAAGGTGCAGCAACAAATTTCCATCTCTAACTCATTCTTGGACCAAAATTTACAGCTGCCATCACCCCCGTGCTGTCAGTCAGTCCCTTCCGACCGGGTGGGGAAAGGTCACTTTTTAGAAACACAAATGATAAGGCTGTGACGAAACCACCGGCTCCCATCGCAGCCGGGCTGTGAGTGCTCTGCAGGGCTCTGGCCATCAGTCCGGCATTTAGCCTCTGTCCCCAGAGGAGCAACCGTCACCAAAGGCTTCATCGGGGGGGAGAGTTCACTTCCCCGTGAGAAAAACCCTCAGAAACTCAGGGGATTTGTGTCGCTGCTCACATCTTCCACGAGCTCTCTAAAACCACAGAGGTTTGCAGCCAAGAGGAAAAGCAGCAATAACGAGACGGGGCTCTGCTTGCCTCCCAAGGAGGAACAAGCCCGTGTGCTGCTGCAAACAGGGACAGAGGGACCCTCCAGACTGGGACAATTCCCTTCCCTGGGGCTGCCCCTCGTAACCAGAGCAGGGCCTCTCAACGCTGATATACGCAGCCACATCCGCACCCTGATATTTATTGCCATCACCCAACGCCCAGGAGGACGGTCCATGGGAGCAGGGCTGGGGCACCTGTGCGCGTCCCCCCTGGAGCCACAGGTTGTCCCCAACCTGTCCCGTGGGGATGTGGCCCTGGCACAGCGAGCCCTTGGGTGGCAAATGAAACCTCCTCCCATTTGGGGTCCAGAATCCCCGCCAACTTCCCACGGTCTACAATTTATCAATTTTTCCCAAATATTACGACCCCAGCATAATAGCCCTTGTCTTTAGAAACTCTTCTGTCCCTAATGGCTCTCGCTGTTGGCACATTTCCCTGCTGTTTAGTGTAAATCCCATCTCTTAATTTCACTCCCTTCCTCCTTCAGATAAAGCTCTTCCCCTCCTTCGTGCCCACTCCTTTCCAGGATCTGCCAGGAGGTATTGTATCCTCCCTTTACACACTGCTCTTTTTTTGGATGCTGAAGTGGAACGTGCTTACCAAAAAATAAACCTTTTCATAACTTACAAGAAAAGCAATTGAACATGAGTAGGAGTTTATAAAAGGAAAGAAATAAAAGATTAATTTCCTCCTTCTATTTTACACTGCAGCATTTAATATATGGCAGCGGTTATTCCTATTGCCTCCAGAGTATATAAGCAGTAGTAAACAACCCTTCCATGTACACAGTGTACCCAACTTTCCGTACAAGGGAGCTGGAGTGGCTTGTAAACTCAGGGGCCAGTGAAATTATCTCTAAACAAACATAAAATCACAGCCCGTGGGAATAGCAGGAGAGAGGTGAGACAAGCACAAACACTGAAGATTTTTCCTCTGCTTGCGCCAAACAGAGTTGCTCCAGGTGCGTGGCAGCAGGAGTAATCTGGACATAAAAGTGCAGCCCTGTGACGAGACTGCTGGAGCACGGCTGCCTCCGGCAGCTTCCCCTCCGAAAAACACAGGCTGGGATAGCCACGCTCGCTGTGCACGCGCACGGACGTGGTCACCCCCATTTCTGCCTGCAGAAGGAAATTACCCGTTGCAGCGTGCTGCCTTGCCCTTATTCCTACATACATTTAAGGCACATTTTCAAAAGAAAGCATAGAAGCTGCACAGTCAGATATTAAGTGGGTATATTCATCTCTGCATGTGGGCAGCTATTAGTGTGTAGCCTTTGTATTACAGTAATTCCCAGGTGCACGAAGCCAGAGGGACGGGGGGAGAGGAAGCAGCCAGGACCGGTGCTCTCTGCGGCTGGAAGCAGCCCTGCAGCAGAACTGTCCTTGCCCAGGATCTCTCTGCCTGATCCCCGCAGCACCGGAGAATAATCTCTGCACACACCTGGGGAGCCTCTGTCTCTGCAAGCAGCCCGCGCACTCCCAGCTGGGCTTTTGCAAGAGCCCTGTGGTCACACGAACGGAGACGTCGACTTTAGGGGACCTCCCAGGTCATGAAGAACCTCACGAGGAGGCTGGCAGCTCCTGGCCTGGCACACGACCCCCCGTGGCATGGCTTTCCTCTTTGACAGATTTCTCTATACTTTCAACTTTCCTCTTCAAACCTCTTCTTGAAACCACAGACCACTGATGTCAGTACAGTGCCCCCGACTCAGTGACTGCCGAAAGCTGTGACAGCTTCAGCCCCCAGCTCTGTGTGTTCCTGGACACGGACGAGTCATGATCTTGGTTCTTGCTTCCCCACCGATGTGAGGTTCAGTGAAGGTGATGGAAAGTGCCTTTGGTGTCAGCTGGGCTGGATCAGGCTCCACCCAAAGCCAGGCAGTGTCCTTAGAGCGTTCCTCTTGGAAACAGGTTTCTGCTGCTGAAGTACCTAGAGAAATGACCAGGGTGGGTGGGAGCAGGTAGGACACGGCCTCGCTCATCTTCTTGGGAAAAGGACAGATCTGCTGAGCTTCCAAGGTCCCTTTGGTGAGCCTAAACCCAAGCACCACTTGTGTTGCACACACCAGCCTGCATGCCCATGCCCTGTCGCTGAAGGACAGACAGGTTTTGTTCCAGTCTGGCAACCCTCTATCCTGCTCCAAGGCAACATTTTTCCTCTCTACGTCCTCTGCCTCCAGCTCTCCTGTTCAGCAAAAGGAGGAGCAGCCATCGCCTCTTGCTGCCTGGGTCCCTCAGAGACCCACATCGCTCTCCAGCAGCCATCAGCGGTGGGAGGCAATGAAATCGAGCACCCTGCATATAGTGCATTCCCATCCTGAAGAACCGCTCACAGGCAAACATCTCCACGCTGGCTGCACGGTGGTGGGCTGCGCGGTGGTGGGCTGTGCGGTGGTGGGCTGCGTGGTGGTGGGCTGCGCGGTGGTGGGCTGCGCGGCACCAAGGGGAGCTGCTCGCTGCCAGTCCCGTGGGCAAGCAAAACACCTCGGCTGCCACCGGCAAGGCGGGCGGGAGGGAATGTGCCGAGGAGAACGGCGGCGCTGGGCAGCAGAGGGGGACTGGCTGCTGGCATCCGACACCACTGGCCGCTTGCCCGTCCTGCGGGGCAGCGTGGGAAACAGCACCGTGCAAACAGCCCGGGGGGAGCAGGGCAGGATTGGAGCGGAGAGTGCAGCACCCCAACGGGAGACGGGGACACAGGGCCGGGCGATGTCAGAGAAGCCCGAGGGAGTCGGGCACCGAATGCACTGCAGGTCGGGCACCCAGCTCTTCGACCTGCCGGTAAACACCTCTAACCAGCTCAGCCCAGAACCACGTTTTGGCAGGGAAAGCCGTGACCCAGGCAGAGACGGTGCACTGGAGGCTGGGTGATGTACTTGCTGTCTAGCTCCCAGCACATGTGAATAATAAATAATGCTCCTTTCCTGCAGCAATCCCAAGCCATAGATCTCGGTGCTGTTATGGAAGGAAGGCTGTTATTTCTAAACAAGGTAATTCAGAAAGAACCAGGTTTTGTGATTTCCAGTTCAGCCCTGCTGACAGGACGGTGCCTTCCCTGCCGGGTCATGGGGAGGCTCAGGGGGCTGCAGGCTTCAACAACTGCTCAGCTGTGGGGGGAGAGGGCGAGGGTTGTGCCGACTGGGGCAGGGTCCCGAACACTGGACCTGCCTAAACAGCCCCGTCCAGAGCGAAAAGCCCCAGTCAGGCAGCGCTGCCTGACTTGGACTGAGTAACTCCACTCACATCCTTCTGGAAAGGTCCTGCAGACATAGCAACAACGGCGAAGTCAGCGGGCCTGAATAGAAATACGAAAGCCTGTAGTAATCTCTCTTAAAACTGCAGAAGTCAAGAGAGGATGACATCCCTTCTGTAAGCAGGTTTATTTTTATCATGCAATTGCATTCACAGAACTGTCGTTCTCTCTCCAGCTCCGTGAGATAGTAGGAAAAGGAGGTTTCTTCCCACTCAGCCTCCAGCTCCACAACTCAGCTCCAAGCTAAGTTTTGAACGTACAGCCCAGCTCGAAGCCTCTGCGCACCGTTACTGCCGGGTGCTGGGAGGAACCGCGACGGAGCAGCACGGGGACGCAGGAGGTGCGTTACCCTGTGCCCGGGGCGAGCCCCGAGGCTGCAGCGGGAGCACGGCGGCACAGAGAGGATTTAAAGCCTCTCGAACTCCTCCCAGGCTGAGGCTCCGGATGCAGCTTGCCCCAGCTCCAGCTGCAATTTAAGTAATCCTCACCCTGGCGAGCCCCTCCGTGGCAGCCTGCATCACCTTTGTTTCCAAATCGATTCCTTCGCAGCAGGGCAGCCCTTTCACTGGATCTTCCTCCCTGCCCTCCTCTCCCCTCATTTCTCATACTGCTCTTGGTTTTCTCCTGCTGCTCTTTTGCCAACGTGTGCTTTGCACAGCATATTTGCCCCTGAATTGCTAAAGGAGCTTCTCTCCCTTCCCAGCACTCCCCAGCCCCGCTCACAGTCGTGCCGGCTCTCCGGCCGGTGTGGAGGGCTGCTGCAGCCCCGAGCAGGGGAAATGCAGGGGGTAGGAAAGGCACCGCGGCAAGCACGGGTACGGCGATGGGGTTTATGCCTGCTTGGTTTTCACGTCACCCTCCCATGAGATTTTGGGCTCCTTTCTCTCTAATCTCCACCGCTTCAGTGTTACCTGCAGCAGCAATAGGTGAAAAATGCTGGGGGAAGCGTGATTTGTTCGTTGATGTTGTCCTTATAATGCACATGGGGAAATTAACTTAAAGCCTGGGTTATGAAGAGAGCTAATTAGTTAATCCATGTAAAGTGCTTTAAGACTCTCGGATGAGGGGAAAGAATAGCTAATGGGGGAGCTCAGACAGGGCTCTCCTGATGCAAAGTGAATTTCAGACAAGAAATCCTTACTGTACAGAATGGAATTAAATTCAAGAGCTTGTCTAAAAGAAAAACCTCAGAATTGATCACATCCCAGTGAATAAAGACAGTCCATCAGTTCAAGGGCATCTTACACGTATATCCATGCCCACTAATTATTCTGCTTGAAACCAGCCTTCCTGGCAGATTCCCAGAGTCGATGCATTGAGGACCTCTGTGTCAACATTAGCTTTATAGCAGACGGATAATTGGTGGTAAGTACCCAGAGCTGGACTGTGCTGGACAACATAATGGCAAAAATTAAATTCTTCCAACAAAATAGCTCTTTGCAAGCATGTTCAAGCAAAAACAAGCTCGAGAGAGAACTCCACTGCAAGGCAGAACAATTACAGAGCAATTAGAGGGGTGAACTTTACCAACTCACCTGCACAACACCTATTTTCTCCTCTACAATCATCTGTCAAAGCTTCAAACATTTCCTTTGTTCCCAACAACAGTCACTGGCTAAATTACTGTCAGTGAGAACACTCTACAGCTGTACAGCTGGCAGGAATCTGGGGAACGGT